>NW_027361676.1:74705000-75242500 GCF_039654945.1 Dendrobates tinctorius
TCTCTCAATTCTCTTCTATTGAGATAAACCAAACCTATCTAGTCGCTACATGTACAAAGCAAACATGGTCGCATGACCGCCTGATAACACCAGTGATATTGGGGGCTCTTACAGCAGGCACTCCCTGTCATGATTTGGCAGCCTACAGTCACATAAAGTGACTACAGACATTTATTCCAAGCCTTTATTAACTTTATAATAATAAATTGCTTATTATTAAAGCACCACTCCAGCGGGGGTTTTTTTCTCACCGCTGGAGTGGTGCTTTAAGCACGAGTCCTCTGCCCCAGTCATATACTCATCCTCTGGCGCATTCACAGTTTTTTGGCAACGCTTCAGTCCCGCGGCTCAAACTTGTGAGTGCAGCTTGTGACTGGCCAGAAGATAGAAGCTACATCACAAGTGTTCAATGTAAGTCTATGAAAGAAAGAAAGAGGTGAAAATGAGGCCAGAAAAATGCTTTCATAGACCCACATTGATTGGAGACCTCTGCTCTGCTCCATGAAACACTGGGGCAGCAGACAGGTCACAAACTGCAGGAGATGGAGCCGAGCTGAGGCAAAAACAGATGAAAACGCCGGAAGGTGAGTATCACTTGGTAGAGGTCTTGGATTTTAAGGCGCCATTGCAGCTGTGAAAAAAAAGCTGGAGTGGTGCTTTAAAGAGAACTTGTCACCTCCTGGGATGTATATGACCTATTAACCCCTTTCTGACATTGGACGACCTATCCCGTCCATGTGACCTGGGCCCGTATGACCGTGGACGGGATAGTACATCATCACGATCAGCTGACGGGAGGAGCGCAGCTGATCGCGGCCGGGTGTCAGCTGATTATCACAGCTGACACCCGGTACTATGTGCCAGGATCTGTCACAGACCGCCCCCGGCACATTAACCCCTCCCCTAAACAGTGATGTCCCACAGTGGGACACAGTAATAAACTAAAAGAAAAAACAAGTGTAAAAATAATTTAAAAAAAATTCCTAAATAACTAAAAAAAATATAATTCTTTTTTTTGTAAATAAAAAATAAAAAATAAAAGTACACATATTTAGTATCCACGCATCCGTAAAAACCCGCCCTATAAAACTGACCCACTAGTTAACCCCTTTAGTGAACCCTTTAAAAAAAAAATCAAGGCAGAAAACAAATGCTTTATCATCATACCGCTGAACAAAAAGTGCAATAACACGCGATCAAAAAAACAAATATAAATAAACATGGGACCTCTGAAAACGTCATCTTGTCACGCAAAAAATGAGCTGCCATACAGTGTCATCAGCGAAAAAAAGTTATAGCTCGCAGAATAAAGCGATGCAAAAATAATTATTTTTTATATAAAATTATTTTTATTGTATAAAAGCGCCAAAACATAAAAAAATGATATAAATGTGGTATCGCTGTAATCGTACTGACCCGAAGAATAAAACCGCTTTATCAATTTTACCACACACGGATTGGTGTAAATGCCCCCAAAAGAAATTCATGAAATGCTGGTTTTTGTTCAATCTGTGTCCCAAAAATCGGAATAAAAAGCGATCAAAAAATGTCACGTGCCTGAAAATGGTACCAATAAAAATGTTAACTCGTCCCGCAAAAATAAGACCTCACATGACTCTGTAGGCCAAAATATGGAAAAATTATAACTCTCGAAATGTGGTGATGCAAAAACTATTTTTACAATAAAAAGCGTCTTTTAGCGTGTGACAGCTGCCAAGCATAAAACCCGCCGTAAATAGTAAATCAAACCCCCCTTTATCACCTCCTTAGTTAGGGAAAAATAAAAAAATAAAAAAATATTTATTTATTTCCACTTTCCCATTAAGGTTAGGGCTAGGGTTAGGACTGAGATTAGGGTTAGGGGTGTGTTGGGGTTAGGGTTGGAGTTAGAATTGGGGGGTTTCCACTGTTTGGGCACATCAGGAGCTCTCCAAACGCAACATGGCATCTGATCTCAATTCCAGCCAATTCTGCGTTGAAAAAGCCAAATGGTGCTCCATCCCATTCAAGCTCTGCCATGCACCCAAACAGTGGTTTACCCCCACATATGGGATATCAGCCTACTCAGGACAAATTGGACAACAACTTTTGGGGTCCAATTTCTCCTGTTACCCTAAAATAAAAAATTGGGGGCAAAAATATCATTTTTGTGGAAAAAAATATGATTTTTATGGCTCTATGTTATAAACTTTTGTGAATCACTTGGGGTTCAAAGTGCTCATCACACATCTAAATAAGTTGCTTGGGGGGGTCTAGTTTCCAAAATGGGGTCACTTATGAGTTTTCCACTGTTTAGGCACATCAGGGGCTCTCCAAATGCGATATGGCGTCAAGCCAATTCTGCGTTGAAAAAGTCAAACGGTGCTCATTCCCTTCCGAGCTCTGCCATGCACCCAAACAGTGGTTTACCCCCACATATCCAGTATCAGCATACTCAGGACAAATTGCACAATAACTTTTGGGGTCCTGTCTCCCTTGGGAAAATAAAAATTGAGAGTGAAAAGTTCATTTTTATGAAAAAATATTTTTTAATTGTACCGCTGTACGTTATAAACTTCTGTGAAGCCCTTGGGGGTTCAAAGTTCTCACCACATATCTAGATAAGTTCCTTGGGGGTCTAGTTTCCAAAATGGGGTCATTTGTGGAGGGTTTCCACTGTTTAGGCACATCAGGGGCTCTCCAAATGTGACATGGTGTTCGATCTCAAGTTCAGCCAATTTTGCATTGAATAAGTCAAACGGCGCTCCTTCCCTTCCGAGCTCTGCCATGCGCCAAACAGTGGTTCCCCCCCACATATCAGGTATCAGCATACTGAGGGCAAATTGCACAATAACTTTTGCAGTCCAATTTCTCCTGTTACCTTTGGTAACATAAAAAAATTGGACCTGAAGTAATATTTTTGTGAAAAAAATTAAATGTTCATTTTTTTTAAACATTCAAAATATTCCTGTGAAGCACCTGAAGGGTTACTAAACTTCTTGAATGTGGTTTTGAGTATCGTCAGGGGTGCGATTTTTAAAATGGTGTCACTTTTGGGTATTTTCTATCATATAAACCCCTCAAAGTGACTTCAAATGTGATGTTGTCCCTAAAAAAAATGGTGTTGTAAAAATGAGAAATCGCTGGTCAACTTTTAACCTTTATAACATCCTAACAAAAAAAAAATTTGGTTCCAAAATTGTGCTGATGTAAAGTAAACATGTGGGAAATATTACTTATTAAGTTTTTTGTGTGCCATATCTCTGTGATTTAAGGGCATAAAAATTCAAAGTTGGAAAATTGCGAAATTTTCAAAATTTTCACCGAATTTCCATTTTTTCAAATAAACGCAAACTATATGAATGAAATGTTTCCACTATCATGAAGTACAATATGTCACGAGAAAACAATGTCAGAATCACCGGGATCCATGGAAGCGTTCCAGAGTTATTACCTCATAAAGGGACAGTGGTCTGAATTGTAAAAATTGGCCTGGTCAATAACATGCAAACCACCCTTGGGGATAAAGGGGTTAATATGGGCATACAGGTGATAGAAATGTTACACTAGTTCTACCTGTATGCCTCATATTAATAGTCTTGTTGCTGAGAAATCTTATATTCTTTCCATGTGCTAATGATTTCTTCCAGGCCTCTTTGTAATACTACTTCCCTCCCATGTATGTCAGCTGTGGCACCGGAATCCTGCACCCACGCCCTGCAAGTCACCACAATCTGAACCTCTTCCTCTCTTCTGTGGGCACTGCATTCATTGATCTTCTGTGCAGGCGAGTCTTCCCTGCATAGTCATCACTAGGAACCATGTGTACATGGCGATGACTATGCAGTGAGGAAGTGGGGAAAGCCCCTTATCAGCGCGCACACTGGAGGTCACTGGAGTGGAAGTCGCCGGCGTCTGCACAGAAAATTCCTGAATACAGTGCCCACAGAAGGGAAGATGAGGTATGTATTTCTGAGGGAGTGCAGTGCGCAGGTTGTAACTGATATGCATGGGGGGAGTATTGCAATGAAGACAGGAGGCAAGGATACAGCACCGCACGCCCCAGAGCCTGGAAGAAATCATAAACATAAAGACAGAATATAACATTTCTCAGCAGCAAGACCATTAATATGAGGTATACAGATAGGACTAGTGTAACATTTCTATTAGCTGTATGCCCATATTAATACTTCATACACATCTGGGGGGACAGGTTCGCTTTAAATGTGATGCAGCTCATGGTTACTATATGGGGGCTTGTTATACTAATACTTGTAAAAGATCCAGCTGGTAAGTATCAAAAGCCCTCTACCTCCCCATCTCGAGCCCCTCAGACAGCAACTATTACTTGTAGTGGAGTGCATATTATCTCCTAACAAAACAGTATAATAATTAGAACCCCAGTGCTCTGTCACCCCTCACCCACCTCAGCCCCCAAAATACTCCCATTCTCTCACATTCACCCCCCAGTGCCGTGTCACCCCTCACCCACCTCAGCCCTCACAGTAACGGAATGCTCTCACATTCACCCCAGAGTGCCCTGCTGCCCCTCACCCAACTCAGCCCTCACAATACCCCAGTCCTCTCACATTCACTCCCATTGCCCTGTCCCCCCTCCCCTTCTTCAGCCCTCACAACACCGCCATCCTCTCACATTCACCCCATGCATGCCACCTACCAAGTTTGCAGGCAGTGAGGCAGGAACAGGAAGTGTCCTATGAGAAGTGCAAGGTGGGCACTAGGACCCAGCGCACCTGAGCCAATCGAGCGTGCACCAAACTGCAACCCGGAAGAAGCTCCTCAGTCCTCAGGTCAGTAAAACCTGCACCGTACAGGGCAGGAGGGAGACTCTCCAACTGGGGACTGTGCTAGCAGCGTGCGCAATCTCTGTAAGGCAGGGGAGCACACATTTTGCTGCTCTCCTCCTGTGCAGTGTTCTGCCTCATCAAAAAGTGGCAGTAACTCTCTGTGGGCCCCTTCATGTGATGGGGCCTGGGGCGATGGTCCCCTCTACCCCCCCAGTAGCTACACTACTGCCTAGAGGCTACTTCTGTTACTGTACTGAAAAGGTATTCAGTTGTTCTATCTTTACAATACAATTATTCATGCTTCATTTTGTTTATGGTCCACCCACTTAGGCAACAGATAGATGGAAAAAAATTGTGACAGCTCATTTACTTTGAATGAAAACACCTGCTCAATGTAAATATTTTAGGCAAAGCAGCATTATATTTGAAGGGTATTGTAGCTTGCTACATCTGTAGCACAATATTTGAATAAATCAGGTAGCAAATTGTTAGAATGTAGGGCTTACACTTCACAGCCTGTTTATTGAGTCTGAATTTCATATTCAGAAAGGGTTGAAAGTTAATTTGAGCTTGAATTACTCAGCAAAACTTTTTTTTATTAAAAGCATTTATATGAACAATTTCACAGAACATAAAATAAATGACAATAGTTATACACGAGTTCATGATAAAAGATCTATATAGCTATTAGAGTGCAATGAGGTTATCACACAGCACTATCTAAATCCATGCTATCAAAATAAACAAGACTTCAAGAGGTCAATGTTCATATGTTCAAGGTTGCACAGCTATTTTAGTTGTATTAGCAGACCACAATGATTCAACAAAAATAACAACCTGTAGTTAGGCAGAAATTGGCAATTCCAGACTATCACTAGTCCATAACAATATATTATTAATATAGAAAAACGAAAAGTGGTAAGCTCACCTGAAACAAAACATTCTCTAGCTCCAACAGCTAAGAGGGTTGCACAAAAAGAAAATAAGTTGTAGTTAGAGATGAGAGAAACTTTTGACGTCGGTTCGACAAACATCCAAATGTTCGCCAACTTGTTCTATGAACAGTTAGAGGAATGTAGCTGAAAGTCAAAAGCCACACCTCCCCCTGATCAGCTGTCATGTGCCTCTAACAGCTGCGGGTAGAATCGTGATCCACCCATGGCAGTTAACATGTTAAATGCCGCTGTCAAGTCATGCAGGAGCCGGAAGCACATCACAAACCACACCCATTGGCGCCCCTCTCACATGACCGTTGGGTTGGCATGACTGTCATTGCCAATCTGTCAGATGATAACATGAGCTCTCAGCTGTGACCAATGGAAAAAAGTTTATGGTCAGAGGCGTTGGCTGATGGGACTACTTCTCTCATCTTCGTGCGCCTGCTACTGCTGATAACAGCTAGAGCAGGCCTTGCTGATGGGAGTATTCATCAGCCAGTGCCTGCATTATACATAAATGTAAAAAATTATGTAGGTTCCATGTATTTTTGATAACCAGCCAGGCAAAACTGGCAGCTGCTGGCTGCAACCCTCAGCTGTCAGTGTTATCAAGGCTTGTTATCAAGAATAGAGGGGTCCCACGTAGTTTATTTAATTATTTAAATAAATACTTAAAAAAACGACATTTTGACAACCAAACAAATTAAAGCAGACATCTGGAGGCTGATATTCTAAGGCTGGGAAGGCTGATGTCACCTCAAGCATTAGAAAATTCTCATGATCGCAGTGTCGCCAGAAAGTTTCTAAGAGTTCACAGCTAATCAATTCAGCTCAACTCACAGACGTCAGTGCGAGCGGCATTACAACTTTTCCCACAGTGAGTTGAACTGAGCTCATTGGCTGTGAACTCCCAGAACCTTTCTGATGGCACTGCTAGCGTGAGAACTTTCTCATGCTCGAGGTAACGTCAGTCAGGTCATAGGGCTTTACTTTTGGGATCTGCGGGAGGGAGTTACATTGTGGACCTGGGGTGGTGTCGGGCAGTGAAGGTAGGCTAAGAGAGGTTGGGGAAGTTGTTACAGGGGAAGTGGCAGTTAATTGGAGGATTGGGTCAGAAACATTGGCAGAGGACACATTGGGGGTAGAGGACACATTAGGAATGGACTACAAGTTGGAAGGGATTGACACATTGGATGGGATGGAACAAAGGGAAGGTGGGGAGAGACTTGGAAACAGAGACACATTCAGAGGTGAGGGTGGAGGGTGGAGGGTGTGGGTAATGTTTTATCGCTACTTTTCTTTTCCTGGCCTTTGTTTTGCTGGTTCCTCAGCCTTTTATTTTCCTGTTCCTGGGGTGCTGAACTCGGCTGCATAGCGGAAGTGGAAGGCTGGGCTGCTGCATTCGGCTGCATGGTGTAGCTCGGTCCTGTTGGAACAGTCCTAATGTCCAGTGATGGTTGTGGTGTTGGATAGGTCACTTGGTGAGCAGACTGGTATCCAAATTCTTGTGATGTTGGAGCTCGTTGGAGATGTGGCTCAAAACAACTTTCTGGACATGTTCAGTCTGAAGTATGCATGCTTTTCGAAGGCATGCGTGTGCATGTCCTTGCATTCCAATGCGTTCCCATAGGCAGTAATGCATTGTTTTGATGTACTTACCCGCATGCACTTGCCTGCGCATATTTGATGGATTTTTGATGACTCAAAAAATGCAACATGTTGCGTTTGCGATGCATGCAAACGCATGTTGCTGCGTATCCCTGCGTACACCATGTTACAGATCTGTACGCATGACGCATGTGGATCTATGCGGATCATAAGCTGCACACCGAAACGTGAAACCAGCCTTAGGGATAGGGTTGGGATTGGGCTTAGTGGTGTGTTAGGGTTAGGTTTGTAGTTAGGGTTATGGTTAGGGTTGGGATTAACGTTAGGGGTGTGTTGGGGTTAGGGTTGTTGTTAGGGTTATGGTTAGGGTTGGATTAGGGTTAGGGGTGTGTTGGTGTTAGGGTTGGAGTTAGAATTGGGGGGCTTCCACTGTTTAGGCACATGAGGGGTTCTGCAAATGCGACATGGCATCCAATCTCAATTCCAGCCAATTCTGCATTGAAGAAGTCAAACGATGCTCCTTCCCTTCAGAGCTCTGCCGTGCACCCAAACAGTGGTTTATACCCACATATGAGGTATCAGCATACTCAGGACAAATTGCACAACAACTTTGGTGGTCTAATTTCTCCTGTTACCCTTGAGAAAATAAAAATTTGGGGACAAAAATTCATTTTTGCGGAAAAAAAATTTGATTTTTTATTTTCGGCTCTATGTTATAAACTTCTGTGAAGCACTTGGGAGTTCAAAGTGGTCACCACACATCTAGATAAGTTCCTTGGGGGGGTCTAGCTTCCAAAATGGGGTCAATTGTGAGAGGTTTCTACTGTTTAGGCACATCGGGGCTCTGCAAACGCAATATGACGCATGCACACCATTCCATCAAAGTCCGCATTCCAAAACGCCACTACTTCCCTTCTGAGCCCCGACTTGTGCTAAAACAGTAGTTTTCTCCCACATATGGGGTACCAGCGTACTCAGGACAAATTGTACAACAACTTTTGGGGTCCAAATTCTCCTGTTACTCCTGTGAAAATAAAAAACTGGGGCTTAAAAAAAATCATTTTTTGTGGAAAAAAATGATTTTTATTTTCACTGCTCTGCATTATAAACTTTAGTAAAACACTTGGGTGTTCAAAGATCTCACAACACATCTAGATAAATTCTTTGGGGGTCTAGTTTCCAAAATGGGGTCACTTAAGGGGGTATCTACTGTTTAGGCACATCAGGGGCTCTGCAAACGCAACATGATGCATGCACACCATTCCATCAAAGTCTGCATTCCAAAACATCACTACTTCCCTTCCGTACCTTGACCTGTGCCTAAACAGTAGCTTTCTCCCACATATGGGGTAGTAGTGTACTCAGGACAAATCAGACAACAACTTTTGGGGTCCAATTTCTCATGTTATCCTTGTGAAATAAAAAATTAGGGGTTAAAATATCATTTTTGTGGAAAAAAAATATCTTTTATTTTCACGGCTCTTCGTTATAAAGGTTAATGAAACACTTGGGGATTCAAAGTTCTTACAACAAATCTAGATAAGTTACTTGGGGGGTCTAGTTTCCAAAATGTGGTCAGTTTTGGGGGTTTCTACTGTTTAGGCACATCAGGGGCCTTGCAAATGCAACATGATGCCCACAGACCATTCCATCACAGTCTGCATTCCAAAACGGTGCTCCTTCCCTTCCGAGCTCTGCCATGCGCCCAAACAGTGGTTTCCCCTCACATATGGAGTATCAGCGTACTCAGGACAAATTGCAAAACAACTTTTGGGGGCTAATAAATCATTTTTGTGCAACAAAATTGTTTTTAATTTTCATGACTCTGCGTTATAAACTTTGGAAAAAGCACTTGGGGGTTTAAAGTGCTCACCACACATCTAGATAAGTTCCTTGGGTGATCTAGTTTCCAACATGGTGTCACTTATGGGGGGTTTCCACTGTTTAGGCACATCAGGGGTTCTGCAAATGCGACATGGCATCCAATCTCAATTCCAGCCAATTCTGCATTGAAGAAGTCAAATGATGCTCCTTCCCTTCAGAGCTCTGCCGTGCACCCAAACAGTGGTTTATACCCACATATGAGGTATCAGCATACTCAGGACAAATTGCACAACAACTTTGGTGGTCTAATTTCTCCTGTTACCCTTGAGAAAATAAAAATTTGGGGACAAAAATTCATTTTTGCGGAAAAAAAATTTGATTTTTTATTTTCGGCTCTATGTTATAAACTTCTGTGAAGCACTTGGGAGTTCAAAGTGCTCACCACACATCTAGATAAGTTCCTTGGGGGGGTCTAGCTTCCAAAATGGGGTCAATTGTGAGAGGTTTCTACTGTTTAGGCACATCGGGGCTCTGCAAACGCAATATGACGCATGCACACCATTCCATCAAAGTCCGCATTCCAAAACGCCACTACTTCCCTTCTGAGCCCCGACTTGTGCTAAAACAGTAGTTTTCTCCCACATATGGGGTACCAGCGTACTCAGGACAAATTGTACAACAACTTTTGGGGTCCAAATTCTCCTGTTACTCCTGTGAAAATAAAAAACTGGGGCTTAAAAAAAATCATTTTTTGTGGAAAAAAATGATTTTTATTTTCACTGCTCTGCATTATAAACTTTAGTAAAACACTTGGGTGTTCAAAGATCTCACAACACATCTAGATAAATTCTTTGGGGGTCTAGTTTCCAAAATGGGGTCACTTGAGGGGGTATCTACTGTTTAGGCACATCAGGGGCTCTGCAAACGCAACAAGATGCATGCACACCATTCCATCAAAGTCTGCATTCCAAAACGTCACTACTTCCCTTCCGTACCTTGACCTGTGCCTAAACAGTAGCTTTCTCCCACATATGGGGTAGTAGTGTACTCAGGACAAATCAGACAACAACTTTTGGGGTCCAATTTCTCATGTTATCCTTGTGAAATAAAAAATTAGGGGTTAAAATATCATTTTTGTGGAAAAAAAATATCTTTTATTTTCATGGCTCTTCGTTATAAAGGTTAATGAAACACTTGGGGATTCAAAGTTCTTACAACAAATCTAGATAAGTTACTTGGGGGGTCTAGTTTCCAAAATGTGGTCAGTTTTGGGGGTTTCTACTGTTTAGGCACATCAGGGGCTTTGCAAATGCAACATGATGCCCGCAGACCATTCCATCACAGTCTGCATTCCAAAACGGTGCTCCTTCCCTTCCGAGCTCTGCCATGCGCCCAAACAGTGGTTTCTCCTCACATATGGAGTATCAGCGTACTCAGGACAAATTGCAAAACAACTTTTGGGGGCTAATAAATCATTTTTGTGCAACAAAATTGTTTTTAATTTTCATGACTCTGCGTTATAAACTTTGGAAAAAGCACTTGGGGGTTTAAAGTGCTCACCACACATCTAGATAAGTTCCTTGGGTGATCTAGTTTCCAACATGGTGTCACTTATGGGGAGTTTCCACTGTTTAGGCACATCAGGGGCTCTCCAAATGCAACATGGCGTCTGATCTCAATTCCAGCCAATTCTGCATTGAAAAAGTCAACCTGTGCTCCTTATCTTCCGAGCTCTGCCATGAGCCAAAACAGTGGTTTACCAGCATGTATTGGCGTATTCAGGACAAATTGCACAACAAATTTTGTGGTTCATTTTCTATTTTTATGTGAAAATAAAAAAAAAATGGTTCTGAAGTAAAATGTTTGTGAAAAAAATGTAAATGTTCATTATTTCCTTCCATATTGCTTCAGTTACTGTGAAGCACATAACAAGTTAAAAAACTTCTTGAATGTAGTTTTGAGCACCTTGAGGGGTGCAGTTTTTAGAATTATGTCAATTTTGGGCATTTTCTGTCATGTACACCCCTCAAAGTGACGTCAAATATGATGTGGTTCCTAAAAAAATGGTTTTGTAAATTTTGTTGTAAAAATGAGAAAACACTGGTCAACTTTTAACCCTTACGAGTATAACTTCCTAGGAAAAAAAAATTTGTTTCCAAAATTGTGCTGATGTAAAGTAGACATTTGGGGATGTTATTTATTAAGTATTTTGTGTGACATATCTTTCTGATTTAAGGGCATAAAAATAAAATTTTGAAAATTGCTAAATTTTAAAAATTTTCGCCATACTTCTGTTTTTTCATAAATAAACGCAAGTCATAGCGAAGAAATTTTACCACTAACATGAAGTACAATATGCCACGAAAAAACAATCTCAGAATCTCCAAATTAAAAGAAAAGTGAACAAAAAACAAAATTACACAGGTTTTACTTTTCTTTTTCCCTAGCTATTTCAAAATTCCACTTTGGCAGCCATATATTAAATAAATACAATATACGAGTAGTGTGTGCCTATGTCCTGGAATTAGTTTTTGCATGGTTATTTTTGTAATTCATTTGCTTTATCTTAAAAATGTGTAAATCAATCATTACAGAAAATTGAGATATTTACCTCTGCAGGTTTGTCTTTCCACACCTGTTTAAATTGTCAATTTGGGCACACATGCACACACACAGGCAGTTATTGAAATATCCTTTTCGTTTATCTTTTGCTAGTGCCTAGCATTTCAAATTTATGTCATATTGTTCTGAGGTTGGCTAATTTCATAAAATTTTTTTAGAAACAAATTAAACATTACACTTGTGCACAAAATGTTTGATAAAGCTTAGTGTGTTATGGGTAACGGACTTGGTAGGGCAACAGAAAAAAAATCCCTAATATCACTGATAACAATGTGGTTTTTGCCAGAAACAGCACCACTGGAGCTACTCACTCGCAATAGTAGTATCAAGCACAGGTCACATTTTGCCTCCTTTGCCTCTGGCAAACATGTTATTTGGTAGGAAGAGGAGGACATATTGGAGTATATGTCCTATCACTCATCTCAAACACTGCATGATGATGAAGCATATGACAGCGATGCATACATCATGCAAACTGGAGATGGGTTAATTTGAGATCAGACTAATGCCCTTGGAAGAGGCAACACAATTTGTCAGTAGGGACATGTGTGTTATCAACATTGCAATCCTGTAATATTTATCTTAAAAAAAACCCCTCAAGAGCATGCAAGAAGGGATGGAGGATCAAGATTCAACACCAATTTGCACATATTCTGCTCTGCACCGCCCTTTGTCTATTGGGGATCTTCAAAGTCAATGCGAAATGCAGCCAGTTTCGAAGGAAATGGAAAGCAAGAAGGTTGGTGATCATCAGAGTTGGCACAGGCAAGGGACAAGCCAGGCAGGCACAGAAAAAATTATGATGATGCAGGTGTCTGGCATTAGATCAACAAACCGCTGTGTAATAAATGCAGACACAACATTCCTGTGCCTGCCCATATGTGCCGGCATTAGTTTTCAACCATTAACTGAGTCTGCACCTGTAGGATAGGCGAGGGGAGCGCTGATCCAACAGGAATGGGGGGTGGCCCACTTCTTGTCACTGACAGACACGAGACTGAGACAGGAGAAATATTCAACAGGTCCATTTTTATTGGCCACCTCTCTGACGACCGATGCAATTCTTCACAGGAATTTCACAGTCCTATGGCTCACAGACTCGGGTACCTTCACTTCTTAGTTTCACCATCGTGGTGTCCTTTGTGGCTCTCCTCACTGTGGCTGCCCTAGGCACATCCACCACAGCGCTTCACCAATCAAAGTACACCGTCCACTTGGTACCCCCAGACCGTCTCCGTCTGCGGCTGCTGTCCTTTGGGTCACCCCCGTGACCGTCTCAACCGTCAGTTACTCTCTGAAGGCTTTTACAGTCTTTCTCTCTATGGCAGATCCTCCTCTCTAGTGAGCTCCCCTGGCTGACTGGACCTTCCAGAACCTTCCCTCAGCCTTTATACTCCCAGTCCTGGTAGCTCCGCCCACTATCACCTGACAGTTACCTTGACCAATGGCAGTTACACAGTCACTCTCCTACACTCCCCACTGCCCTCTAATGGTCAAACTGCAACACAGCACCCCTTTCTCTTTATCTCAGTGCCCCTGTACCTACACTGCGCTGTCCCTCTGCCTCTCACCATAGGCAGACCTGTCCGTCAGTTCAACCTCCCCACACACCATCAACACCTATAGTGTTTAAGAGATGATAGAAATGAGGTAAACAGCAAAATAATCCCAAAATCTTCTCATCAATAATAATTTATTTTTTTGTTGTTTTCTGATATGACAGTTGTGTTACTTTTTCCCGCTGACTTTCCTTCTTGCTAAACTATCAATGTGGAATAATACTTAACTGCAAGTTCCGACTACTTTGGGTTTTAAGTCTGTTACCATTGAGACAAAATATCAGCATAGTAGTGTAGACATTAAATAGTAGGAGTCTTGTAGTCAAGAGTATTTGCCAAGATCCTTATGTTTTATTGTAAATATATTAAAGCAATAAATCATAGCTGTAGAGAAAATAAATAATAATAATAATAATAATCTTTATTTTTATATAGCGCTAACATATTCTGCAGCGCTTTACAAAGACATGGACTGCACATCCAAAACATACACATTGATCTATTGCGGCAAAATCTATTCTATTCCAAAAATGTACATATGTGAGAATCTTAGTTTATCATTCTGCTCAGTGCTGTATGAAGTGCCCTGCCATGTCACTGTTAACCTCTCAGGAAGCACTTAATCTCAAGGATGCGCAGACATGCAACAACCACTGCTTAATGACGGTGCACTAGAAGGGTGAGTGACCTAGTGCCCCACAGCAGCAAAGCTGCAAGGCTCAATCTCCATGACTTGAGGCCACACTAGTTCACAGGCACAAAACCCCAGCAACAATGGCCACCATACAGCACCAACACCAAATGAAAGGTCAGTGACTCACTGAGAGTTTCATCTTGACATGCCAGTGGACTTCATGCAATCTGATCAGAATATGAAACAATAAACAGAGAACCTCATGTACAGTTTTGTAGATTTTTGCTTAGTTGCAAAAGATCAAGCTTTGGATGTGCTGTCCATGTCTTTTTCTACAGCTACGATAGACACACGTGGTCAAAATTGTTGGTATCCATCGTTTAATGACAAAAAAAAACCCACAATGGTGACAGAAATAACTTGAATCTGACAACAGTAATAATAAATAAAAGATCTATGAAAATGAACAAATGAAAGTAGACATTGCTTTTCAACCATGATTCAATATAATTTAAAACAAAAATAAAATTCATGAAATAGGCCTGGACAGAAATGATGGTACCCTTAACTTAATATTTTGTTGCACAACCTTTTGAGGCAATCACTACTATCAAACGATTCCTGTAACTGTCAATGAGATTTCTGCACCTCTTGAAAGGTATTTTGACCCATTCCTCAAGAGTAAACTGCTCCAGTTGTCTCGTGTTTGAAGGTTGCCTTTTCCAGACGGCATGTTTCAGCTCTTTCCAAAGATGCTCAGTAGGATTTAGGTCAGGGCTCATAGAAGGCCACTTCAGAATAATCCAATGTTTTCCTCTTAGCCATTCTTGGGTGTTTTTAGCTGTGTGTTTTGGGTCATTATGCTGTTGCAAGACCCATGACCTGCGACTGAGACCAAACTTTCTGACACTGGGCAGCACATTTCGCTCTAGAATCCCTTGATAGTCTTGAGATTCCAAAGTACCCTGCACAGATTCTAGACACCCTGTGCCAGATGCAGCAAAGCAGCCTCAGAACATAACAGAGACTCCTCCATGTTTCAAAGTAGTGTCAGTGTTCTTTTCTTGATATGCCTCATTTTTCCATCTGTGAACAAAGAGCTGATGTGCCTTGCCAAAAAGTTCCATTTTTGTGTCATCTGTCCATAGTTTCCGTGCAGCTCCCCTTAGCACTTCCAGATTTGGGTTGTAGGTGACTTCTAGAGGCACCCGGAATCAGGGCTACCATCCAAGAACAATTGAAAACCAAATTACAAGAGCCACCATAATATCAAGGAATCACCTGCTACATTTCAAAGTTAAAGAAGAAAATAACCTGGGTGCCTCTAGTAGTCACCTACAACCCAAATCTGGAAGTTCTAAGGGGAGCTGCATGTAAATTACAACCTTTACTACAAAAAGATGCCCGATTACAATACATTTTTCCAGACCCCCAACTACTGTGCTTTAGGCAGCCCCCAAATCTAAGAAGCATCATTGTCAGAAGCTCCCTGTCCTCTCCAACAGCTGCAGGAACCTTTCCTTGCAACCAGAAAAAATGTAAAACCTGTCCATTTATAATGACCACGGACAAGGTAAAGATCCCCAACTCACATCAGGACTACAAGATCCCAGGTACTTTCAACTGCATCACATCTAATGTGGTGTACTTAATTATTTGTACTAAATGTCCAACTGGGGGTCTGTATGTGGGGGAGACAGGGCAAAAGCTTAGAACAAGGATGAATTCTCATTGTCACACAATAAGAGAAAAAAGAATGGATCTACCTGTGGCAAAACATTTTTGTATGCCTGATCATAACACCATGGATATGAAGTTACTGGTATTGAAAAGTAACTTCACATGCCAGAGAGAGACAAGAGTCTGGGAGTTCAAGCTTTCAATGCTGGAATGAATGTGTCGGAAGGATTTATGTCTTTTTACATCAATTAAGGAATTTGCTTCTAAGACCTTGTGGGGGCACCACAACACATTAGGAAACCCCAATCAGAGGACAATAAAAAATCCAGACTCCTTATCTATGAACTGGTCCAATATTTATGTTTCTCCCTCTGCCACAATGATAATTCTGCTTCGCGTCACTTGTCTTATCTATTGCATTTTTGCTGTGCTGTCTTGTGTATAAATATGTGATTCTTCAGATGTTGTATTAGTCAATGCCTGATGAAGAGACCTGAGTAGTCTCAAAAGTTTGCAATTTGTTACCATCTTTTCAGTTAGCCATTAAAAGGTATCAACCACTGAGGACTCTGAATTCTGAATAATATGTGCAATTGTAGTCACAGGAACATAAGCTGCTTGGAGATGGTCTTATAACGTTTACCTTTAACATGTATGTCTTTAATTTTCTTTCTAATCTCCTGAGACAACTCTTTCCTTCACTTCCTCTGGTCCACGTTGAGTGTGATACACACCATGTCACCAAACAGCCCAGTGAGTATCTGTGGCCCTCTATACAGGCCCACTCACTGATTCCAAGATTGTAGACGCCTGTGATGCTAATTAGTGGACACACCTTGATTTAACATGTCCCTTTTGTCACATTTATTTTCAGGGGTACCATCATTTCTGTCCAGGCCTATTTCATGAATTTTATTTTTTTTAAAATTCTGTGGAAGCATGGTTGAAAAGCAATGTCTGACTTTCATTTGTTCATTTTCAAAGATTTTTGATTTATTATTACTTTTGTCAGATTCAAGTTATTTCTGTCACCATTGTGGGTTTTTCTGTCATTAAACGAGGGGCACCAACAATTGTGACCATGTGTGTATTACATGGTCTGTCCCCTCTTCTTTTGTTTTACTTTGATCAGCACTCCTCCTATTTGGTCCAGGCATTTTTAATTAGCAGAAGACTAAGGGTACCGTTACACATAGCGATGCACCAGCGATCCCGACAACGATAAGGATCAATGGTGCATCGCTAAGTGGTAGCTAGTGAGCTGCCACACAGGCAGATCTCACCAGCGAGATCGCAGGGGTTGGGGTCGCTACTTACCTGTCAGATGAGGCGATCCTGACGTCCTCCCGCCCGCGTCCAGAAATGATCCAGGACCTTCTCGCGCGACCATCGATAACCAGCGGGGGAGCCGGTCGGAGGTAAGTATCAGACATAGCGATATCGCTAGCAATATCGCTGCTACGTCACAAAATCGGTGACTTTACAGCAATATTGCTAGTGATATCGCAGTGTGTAACGGGGGCTTAAGAGGGGTTCCATCTGTTTGGATGCAGTGGGGCATGAGGTCACTTGCCTAATTACTCATGCACTATTGCTGCGGTGTGATCAGTGCATGGCGCAACACTTTTAAGGTCATAGACTCACTGAGCGGTTCACCATGACGTGGCAGTGGCCTTCATACAGTTTGATCAAAATGTTAAACTAAGAACCTCATGTTCAGTTTCATAAATTATTTCTCTGCTATGATAGATCAATGTATAAGTTTTGAATGTGTGGTATTTTTGAGAAATAATAAGTTTCTTTATTTTATTATTATAACTAAATGCTTTTAGCTACTTGCTTCCGTAATTTCCCCATGAAAATATTGTATAGACAGCAACCAATTGTGGATGAAATTGACTATTTGTATTTGGTATACATCTGAAACCAACTGATACCTTCACGAAATCCTACAAAAACAATCAGCTTTACCTTTATAAGGACAATAGGTTTGTGGAACCTCTGAGACCTAAGGAAAAGGTTGGTTGGTATATGAGTAGCATAAGAAATATCATTCACTATTTTCACATTACAATGCAGTTGAACAACCATAAATAAAACAACAGTATATATAATAAAGTGATAAAAGTTTGTGCAAAATAAATAAGTCATATGATACTGTATTTCTTAAAATGTTTCTAGTACAGGTAAAAAGTGGCATTCCCGAAGGAAAATGATAACTCCAACTTTTCATTTTGCGATTCTGTCTGAATTCTTGGAGGTTATGAATGAGCAATCAAAAGTGTTGGTGGAGAAATTCAAGGAAAAATTGGACAAAGAAGCTTTCAATTGCTTTATGGATGTAACTCTTTGTGCTTTGGACATAATATCTGGTAGGTTTAGAAGTCTATCTATCTATCTATCTCTCAATACCATATTCAGTTTCATTTTTTCGTTTAGTAATGTATTCTTCTTGTTGGTTTTCCAGAAACTGCTATGGGAAAGAAAATATATGCCCAGAGTAACAGCGATTCTGAATATATACACGCAATTTATAAGTAAGTTTTCTTTCTTTTCCTGACTTGTCAATTTTTTTTTTACATTTAGACTAGACAATCTGTTATTCCAAGTCTATAATTTCAATCTACTAAAGAACAGGTCATGACCTCCGGACTTCAGTGCCTCAGCATGTCTTGCATGATTTTCTCCCTACAGTGAAAACGCATCAGAAGCTACGTTCACATACAAACGCAAGTATTTTTAGCTATGCAAGCTCGTCAGCATGTAAACTTTGATATGAGTGTTGATTTAGACCTACATTTGCCAAAAGTGGCATCATTTTAAATATAAATCTCAGTTAAATTACTTTACAACTGTTGCAACAAATTTATGACTGCATTTTATCTATCACAAATTGTTGTGATTCACAACATGTAGAATTGCCAAATATAATGGCTAAATACAACATACTTTTTCAATACTAGGGTCTGACTTTTTTTTCTTCAATGTACAATTTTTCAGCAACAATTTTAAAGGTAAGCTGTCACATGTTTTTTGCTATGTAATTAGAGAGCACCATGACGTAGAATCGTAGAGTTAGAAGGGACCTCCTGGGCCTCCTGGTAGAGTTGGAGAAAAGAACCTGAGTGTAGGGATGTATCACTTACTAGGCTGTGTCTTTTGCTCGTTAATTTCAATCCATCAGCAGGAAATTATCGCCACAGGACTAGGCGTCTCGTGTCTCCTGGTCTAACCACTCCCCCAGCACTGATTAGCATCTAGAAGCTTTTCTGTCAATGAACATTACACATAGTAAGCTGCCAGTCAGTAATATGAGTGGAGTTATAACATTCTGAGCTCTGCTAAATCTGCAACAGAGAAAAGAAGACTATCATAACTGCTGCATCCAGGAAACTAAGTGACACATCAGTGGAAACAGGGTCTCGATCACTTCTTTATGCTACTGTCAGATTACATAGCAAAAGTCTGCTGACAGATTCCCTTTTTATTTTAAGGTATACCTAAACCCCAGCCAAGCTCTAAGCTATGCCTACATTTCACTTCAGTTTTACCAACTTACATGTGTGGCACAAGGGGCTGTAAATTCTAATACAAAGGCCCCTATTCATCAAACAGTTATAACCAGAAACTTGCCATAAAGTTGGTTGAAATATCACACAATTTGTGCATGAATGATATTGGTGTAAATTATCTCAGAAATATATTCTAATCAATAACTGGTGAGCAAAATCTGCAGTGTCGCACAGTTGAAATATGGCCAAAATCATTAAGATGGGAAAATGTTTTAATGTAATTGCTGTATTTTATTCCAGCGAATCTTTCACCAAGACTGGCATACAAAACACCAGTCTTTAGGTATTGGGGACAAAGAGTTAATAAATATGTCAGACAGCAAACTGTGCACTATTTTTGGGTAAAAGTCACCAAAAAAAACATACAGGTATGCTGTGTGTGAGGAGCTGGCTTTGTTCTAAAGACTATTGGACCAATGCACGTAAAGCAGATTCCACGGCTCTAGGGGATGCAGACTTTCTCCAGCACGTAGCACCATTTAAATCAATCTTATTGTTCTGTTTTACTAGAGATTTGCTCGCTGTGGTTTATTAAAACTTTGCTTGCTCCTCAGTTCAGCTTCAGGAATCAATGTTTTCATTCAGTGACAGTAAAGGCCCCGTTACACACAACGATATTGTGAACGATATCGCTGCAACGTCACCAGTTTGTTGATGTTGCGGCGATGTCGAAACGACATTGTTGTGTGTGACATGTAGCAACAAGCAACGATCAGTTGACTGATAATTAATCGCTGCTTAATGGTCTGGGCCATAAATCTGTCGTTGGTCTCCCGCTGGGCAGCACACATCGCTGCGTGTGACAGTGAGAGACCAACAATTAGCGACGCTGGGAGCTGGCATCCAAGGTAAACAGCGGGTAACTAAGAGCAGTGCGGCTCTTAGATACCCACAGTTTACCCTGGAAACCAGCGTGCACGCTGGTATCTAAGGTAAACAGCGGGTATCTAAGAGCCGCGCAGCTCTTAGTTACCCTCTGTTTACCTTGGATACCAGCTTGCTCACTGGTCCTGATCATTGGTGAGTCTGTCTATGTGACAGCTCACCATCGATCAGCTAACTATGTCCCAGCAATCCCATCCACGTCGGATCGTTGGTGGGATCGCTGGGACATTGAAGCGTGTAATGGGGCCCTAATCAAAGGAAGACGTGCAGGCTGGATCTTATGTACACATAAGGCCAGACACAAGATTGGTAATCAGGTAAATAAATCATTCTATTACTCTCATTAGTGCCTCAGGGGCCTCAAGCCATTGTTCTCCCAGTCACTAGTCCCATTATGTGGATGGGGATAGTAGACCCAGTGGAGTTTCACCACAGGAAGACTCACATGCAGTCCCAGGTGATGGGCTCAGCCTGAGGAAAATACCTCCACCAATGCACAGTTAGGTTTAGGGCCGGGCTCAATTCCAGGGAGCGGCTTGGGGTATTTAGGACACTGATGAGGAAATGGAGGAGTTTTTGCTGGCTGGAGTTGGATATTCATGCTACTGTTGTGGCATCCACAGTCTGGAGCAACATGGACGGCGACTGCAGACTATAATGGCGGGAGATAAAACAGCTGCTGGCCAACCAAGTTGGGAGACAGTGGGTATCGCCTGGCATGGGCGCAGTGGAAATATCAGCCCCAGGATGGTATCTTGTGGACGGAGGACATTGGATTGGGACCATCAACCCAGAATTGCTTTAAGGCTGTGGATGTAGCAATAAAAATAGTTACATTGCTAACCTGCCTAGGTGACTATTACAACCCAAAACACCCATTTTCACACTGTGAGATGACTAAATCATGTCCACAGAACAGATGTGAAGTATTGACATGCAGTGTATGTATAGGAGCTGCAGACAAGGGATGAAAATGAATAAAGAAATAAGCTATTAAGCATTTATTTCCATTAAAATTCTTTTTTGAACCTCTAGTTTTTAGTTGGCACTCTAGTGCTGTATCAATTTTTTAGTTTTAGTATTTAGATTCCAAAATAATTGCTATCAAGAGTGACAGAAACCCAGACGAAAGCCTCTAATAGGAAATCTAGATAGTACAGTGAACAGAACCACATAATCACATTTAGCTTAGATATTAGTTTGTAATCATGCTGTGTCCAAAGATGTGTGAGGCCCATTTAGACTCATTTTTGTCTTTTCTTTTATCAAGAATGAGTGATATCATCCACCGTAGACAGAAAATGCCCTGGTTATGGCCAGACTTTCTGTACTCAAAGCTAAAAGAAGGAAAAGAGCATGATAGGAACCTGGGCATCCTTCATTCATTTACTGACAGTGTAAGTAGATTTTGTTTAATTTTTTATTATTGAGACAGTCAATTTAAGATCTCATCCACATGGCAAAATCATCTGGAACTTGTACAACATTACAGGACACCTTTACGTGTTTTGTGGAGTCCATGAATCAAAGTTTCAAAGCTGTATTGCCAGCTCACAAAGGATTTGCACATCATTAAGGCTGGTTTCACATTAGTGTTTGGAGGAGCAGCGGATGCTCACCATGAAGCTCCGCCCCCTGTCACGCCTCCTCCAGTCAGCTCCGCCTATGGACGCATGCCGCGGCAAAGCATACCTGCACACGGTCTGCATACCCAATGCTAATGATAGAGTACGCAGGTCGCATGCAGCGGCATGCGCCCATAGGCGGAGCTGACCGGAGGAGGTGTGGCAGGGGCCGGAGCTTCATGGCGAGCATCCACTGCACCTCCAAATGCTAGTGTGAAACTAGCCTTAGCCTATGTTTTTTTAAGTTATGGCTGAACTGTGAATATACAATTAGTTTGGAGAATGCGGGCACCACCAAAATAGTAGGGAATGCTCACTGCATAGTAAATAATCATAGCAAAAATAAGCAGAAAATGGAAACGATGTTTGGACAGACACATTCTAAAATGTAATATTTGTATTCAGTAATGCAAAAAAAAAAACAAGATACAGAGAAATTAAAACCAATTAAAAACATGCATAAAACCAATGTGCCACAATGGGAATAATCGTCTAAGCTCAAATAAATAGACAAAAGACTACCTCATGGGAAGTATTCATGGAAAACATGTGACCAACAAATGCAAAAAATATATAATGGATAAATAACAGTCTAGTGGAGAGAAAAACTGAGTTAAATGATAAGAAAAAAATTGGAAAGAAAAAGCTCTTGGAAGAGACAAGGAAAACCCCACATGTATTGCTGAAATTCGGCTTCTTCAGGGGGGCAAAATTTGGTTTCCTCATGGTGTGGAATTGTTGTAAGTGCATTGGTGTTTTATATCTAGTAGCTAAAGTGACAATCAAAAACACAGAGAAAGATAGCAACACAAGAAAAAGGAAAATAGGACGGCATAATATAGGGTATATCAATTCCGTGATCTGGGAATATACTTTTTTTTATGTTTTCAAAAAAAAAATAAAAATAAAAGCATGAAGCAATGTTATTGCTCAATTTCTCTACATCAATCAGAGAAGAGTCTCTATGACTTTTGGTCTCTCAATGGCATCATTAATCATTTATACTTCTTGCGTTAACTAATGTACATTAATATTTATTGAAAAATATCCTCTTAAAGACCAGCAATTTAAAGTGTCGCTCTGACCTACGTAAAAACAGGAGTATATACAGCAAAGGACACTTCAGAATAGAGTTTATGTACAGTATTCTTACCATGAGAACTCACAGGATGTTGATCTGTTATAATGCATAAATATAATGCACTTTAATTACCAAAATGCATAAAAGTGGTTCTTACTAATTACAGTCATTATTTGAATGGACACCAGTATATCTATTCTCAATCATTTCTAAAAGATGAGCAAAATTTACAATCTCTATAAAAGAAAAGTACAAGCTAATAATTTTAATTAAGTACTAAATATGCAGTAAATGATGTGTGTTTCAGATGTGGAAATGCGGTTTTATTCGCATCTTGTTAGGTATCACAGAAAATAATGCAAAGATGATTTGTCGATAACAGCAAAGACACAATGTACAGTCATGGCCAAAAGTTTTGAGACTGACACCAATTTTGGTTTTCAGAAGTTTTTCTGCTTCAGTCTTTATAGTGGCCATTTGCATTGACTCTTGATTGCTATGAAGAGTAAAAAGATCAATTGCGAAACATTGCAAAGTCATTCCTTTCTATGAAAATTTTCTTAATTACGGAAAAATCATTTACACAAAATTTCAAACCTGCCCCAAAATGCTCTGCTCCTTTCAGTGAGCTTCTCATTAGTTCAGGAGGAAGTGTTAGCGAGGAAAGGGCAGCTGATATTACTCCATCATGCTGATTGAATTATAACAAGGAGAAATAATAGGAGTAACCGATTCAAGTAGTATGTAAAAAATTACAATATTTTATTATTAATCAAATCCACAGACATTTATATAAATAGCAAAGTCGCAATATAGAAGCACAAACAGGACAGACTGGGAGGGGGAAAGTAAAATAACCATGTACACCAGTGTAGCTATAAATGCGGTAAAGTAAAAAATAACAGACCAAAATGCCTGTATCAAAAGGTAATAGGGCCATAATAGGCTCAAAAATTATAGATAAGGGCAAAATACAATGTGGAGTTATCGACACTGGCGGTAAGGTTTGCCCATAAAAGACATCAGTAAAGCCATAATAGGTGCATAAGTAATTAACAGGGGCAGCTTACCAGGTGGCGCACATGTACCCAGGACCAGAGGGCGACCCCCGGCGGGCGTTTCTCGCTCAAACTGGGAGCTTTCTCCTACCTTTTGATACAGGCATTTTGGTCTGTTATTTTTGACTTTACCGCATTTATGTGTTGTCTTGGCTCTGGCTACACTGGTGTACGTGGATATTTTACGATCCCCCTCCCAGTCTGTCCTGTTTGTGCTTCTATATTGCAACTTTGCTATTTATATAAATGTCTGTGCATTTGATTAATAATAAAATATTGTAATTTTTTTACATACCACTTGAATCCATTACTCCTATTATTTCTCCTTGCTTTAACTATCTATGGAGTGGAATGTTTACTATAATGGCGGTTTATTTGTATAGGCTACAGCCTCCTTTCCCTTTTAAAGTGTTGGGCGTTTTTTTGTATCTCTTGAATTATAACAGTAGGCTGGATGATTTAGGGGGGTCTTCTAGTCTAGCAGATAGGAAAAATCTTTTTTTTTTTAATATTTTTCATGTATGTATTGTGCAGAATATATCTGCCAAACAATTTGGCTCGATTCGCAAAATTTAAAAAATTATAACACCTTATAAAGAGGGATCTGCATTGCACTCTCGGGGATTGGACAGCGTGGCACACAGTGGAGTATTCGTTTGGCCTTATGTGCGTGTATGCTTTCTAAGCTTTTGGAATAACTTGCCCAATAAATGGTTGATTTTTGGGAGGCATTTTAAAAATTATTTCACAGTATTATGACCCTTATTAATCACCTCACACTGACCAGAGATTTAATAAGTAAATAAATAAATATATATATATATATATATATATACTGTATATATACAGGGGTTGGACAAAGTAATGGAAACACCTAACGTTTTGGCATCATAACCTTCAAACATGTTATAAACATGCAAACGGTGACATATGGTAATGTTTTGTGGTTGATTATTTGTGTTATGTGATATGTGTATGTAAATTAACTGTTTGTTTTGCAGAATTGTAAGAACATTGATGAGAACCTGATACCAATGGCAGACCTCTCGGATTTTCAAAGAGGCCAAATTGTTGGTGCTCGTATGGCAGGCGCTAGTGTAACAGAAAGTGCCCGAATGCCTGGCGCGTCAAGAGGTACTGTCTCCAAAGTAATGACTGCGTTTGAAAGAGAAGGTAAAACGTCCGCAGCAAAGCACAGGTCCGGCCGAAAGTTGAAATTGACTGAGAGAGACCATCGGACTCTAAAGTGAATTGTGAGAGAGGATCGCAAGACCATGGCTCCGAAAATCACTGCTGAGCTTAATGAACACCTACAGAACCAGTTTCCATGAAAACTGTTCATCGGGAGCTGCACAAATCTGGATTCCATGGAAGAGCTGCAATTCAAAAACCGCTGCTCTCAATGACAAATGTTTCAAAGCGTTTAGAGTGGTGTAGAAACCTTCAGAATTGGTCCCTCGAGCAGTGGAAACATGGGATAGTCTCAGAAGAATCATCGTTTACCCTATTTCTGACCTCCGGCCGAGTGTACGTTTGGAGACAGCCGAAAGAAACATTCCATCCAGACTGCCTTCTCCCAACCGTAAAACATGGCGGAGGTTCTGTGATGATCTGGGGTGCGATTTTGTGGAGATCCGCCGGGCCAATGATATCCCTTCATGGAAGAATTAACAGCCGTGAATATTTAGGCATTTTGGGCGACCAAGTGCATCCTATGGTTCAAGCAGTGTTCCCAGGGGGAACGCCATCTTTCAGGATGATAATGCACCGATTCATACAGCTAGAATCGTTAAAGCATGGCACGAATAACATTGTAATGAAGTTGAGCATCTCATTTGGCCCCCACAATCCCCAGACCTCAACATTGTTGAGCATTTATGGTCGATTTTAAAGATTCAAGTTAGACGTCGATTTCCGCCGCCATCGTCGCTCAAAGAACTGGAGGGTATTTACCTGAAGAACGGGCTACAATTCCTTTGGAAACAATTCACACCTTGTATGAATCCATACCTCGGCGAATTGAGGCTGTAATCGCTGCAAAATGTTGACCTACACCATATTAAACTAACTTTTGTTGATGTTTCCAGGTGTTTCCATTATTTTGTCCAACCCCTGTGTATATATATATATATATATATATATATATATATATATATATATATACAGTGGGGCAAAAAAGTATTTAGTCAGTCAACAATAGTGCAAATTCCACCACTTAAAAAGATGAGAGGCGTCTGTAATTTACATCATAGGTAGACCTCAACTATGGGAGACAAACTGAGAAAAAAAAATCCAGAAAATCACATTGTCTGTTTTTTTTTCATTTTATTTGCATATTATGGTGGAAAATAAGTATTTGGTCAGAAACAAAATTTCATCTCAATACTTTGTGATATATCCTTTGTTGGCAATGACAGAGGTCAAACGTTTTCTGTAAGTCTTCACAAGGTTGCCACACACTGTTGTTGGTATGTTGGCCCATTCCTCCATGCAGATCTCCTCTAGAGCAGTGATGTTTTTGGCTTTTCGCTTGGCAACATGGACTTTCAACTCCCTCCAAAGGTTTTCTATAGGGTTGAGATCTGGAGACTGGCTAGGCCACTCCAGGACCTTGAAATGCTTCTTACGAAGCCACTCCTTCATTGCCCTGGTGGTGTGCTTTGGATCATTGTCATGTTGAAAGACCCAGCCACGTTTCATATTCAATGCCCTTGCTGATGGAAGGAGGTTTGCACTCAAAATCTCACGATACATGGCCCCATTCATTCTTTCATGTACCCGGATCAGTTGTCCTGGCCCCTTTGCAGAGAAACAGCCCCAAAGCATGATGTTTCCACCACCATGCTTTACAGTAGGTATGGTGTTTGATGGATGCAACTCAGTATTCTTTTTCCTCCAAACACGACAAGTTGTGTTTCTACCAAACAGTTCCAGTTTGGTTTCATCAGTCCATAGGACATTCTCCCAAAACTCCTCTGGATCATCCAAATGCTCTCTAGCAAACTTCAGACGGGCCCGGACATGTACAGGCTTAAGCAGTGGGACACGTCTGGCACTGCAGGATCTGAGTCCATGGTGGCGTAGAGTGTTACTTATGGTAGGCCTTGTTACATTGGTTCCAGCTCTCTGCAGTTCATTCACTAGGTCCCCCTGCGTGGTTCTGGGATTTTTGCTCACCGTTCTTGTGATCATTCTGACCCCACGGGGTGGGATTTTGCGTGGAGCACCAGATCAAGGGAGATTATCAGTGGTCTTGTATGTCTTCCATTTTCTAATTATTTCTCCCACAGTTGATTTCTTCACTCCAAGCTGGTTGGCTATTGCAGATTCAGTCTTCCCAGCCTGGTGCAGGGCTACAATTTTGTTTCTGGTGTCCTTTGACAGCTCTTTGGTCTTCACCATAGTGGAGTTTGGAGTCAGACTGTTTGAGGGTGTGCACAGGTGTCTTTTTATACTGATAACAAGTTTAAACAGGTGCCATTACTACAGGTAATGAGTGGAGGAAAGAGGAGACTCTTAAAGAAGAAGTTACAGGTCTGTGAGAGCCAGAAATCTTGATTGCTTGTTTCTGACCAAATACTTATTTTCCACCATAATATGCAAATAAAATGAAAAAAAACAGACAATGTGATTTTCTGGATTTTTTTTCTCAGTTTGTCTCCCATAGTTGAGGTCTACCTATGATGTAAATTACAGACGCCTCTCATCTTTTTAAGTGGTGGAACTTGCACTATTGCTGACTGACTAAATACTTTTTTGCCCCACTGTATATATATATATATATATATATATATATATATATAGAGAGAGAGAGAGAGAGAGAGATAGAGAGAAAGAGAAATGAAGCAGCACACTATTATAGTGCAAATAAAGTAGATTTCATGGCCAGTCGTGCGCCGTTTCAGCTCAAATGTCAGTTATGAAAACTTCCTCGCAGTCATACGGTTTTAGTTGTCCATAGCAACAGAGTTCAGCTTTCACTTTACCTCATCAGCTTCAATGCTGAAAGCTGCACTCTGGTTGCTTAAGGTGATCTGTGTTGAACGACGAGACGAATGGATACTAAAGAAATTATTGGGAAATTTTTGAGGTTTAGAAAATTAGTGGAAATAGATAAAAAAGGGTCAAGAGATTATAAAGTAGGTCCATATCATTCTGAAGACTGGATATTTTGAGGCAACCAACACAAGACATGAGTGAACAGGATTCACAGTTTGTGAGCATGTCGGCAAAAAAACTAAGAACTTAGAATAATATTGAGTTGCCAATTTCGAGAGAATTCTATTCTTGTATTCTTAATTTTTTCACAGTGTTTTTGACAATTGCATGACTCGTTATATATGCAAAACTTGCAAAAAGAATGTAACATTTTCTCAGACGCCCCATCAGGATTTGTAGGATTTAAAATTAATGTCAAGTGCTCCTGTAAGAATTCCTCACCAATAATTGACAAGGCATAATCAACCACCGCATTGTATTTGTTTTTCAGCTTTACGAAGGCATTAATATATTTTGCGGCGTGATGGACATTTGCCATGGCAAGTCTGTAAACATTTATTACAGTTGTGGCCAAAAGTATTGACACCCCTGCAATTCTGTCAGATAATACTCAGTTTCTTCCTGAAAATGATTGCAAACACAAATTCTTTGGTATTATTATCTTCATTTAATTTGTCTTAAATGAAAAAACACAAAAGAGAATGACGCAAAAAGCAAAACATTGATCATTTCACACAAAACTCCAAAAATGGGCCAGACAAAAGTATTGGCACCCTCAGCCTAACACTTGGTTGCACAACCTTTAGCCAAAATAACTGCGACCAACCGCTTCCGGTAACCATCAATGAGTTTCTTACAATGCTCTGCTGGAATTTTAGACCATTCTTCTTTGGCAAACTGCTCCAGGTCCCTATATATACACAAAATTACTTGGCACTCAAAATCGGAGAAGCAATTGTTTCTCTATTGCGCATCCAGACAAAAATAGACTCATATCATATGAACGTTTTCGGTCCAACAACGGACCTTCATCAGAAAGGTCTTTTTGTTTCTTTAGAGTAGACTATAATTTACAAAAAAGTAAACAAGAAAACAAAACAATATGTCAGAACAATGCTATAGACATATAATACACTTTCACAATAATAAATAATAATCTGACGACAGAAGCAGGATCTATAGTGAAACAAGAGGGGATTAAAGGGAGAAAAATGGGAAGCGCAAGCTTCTAAGTGTAGTAGTTAATTATCAAAGGTATATACTCAGTGTGAATACACTCACCTATTTGGTGTCTTGAGATACTGCATGTAGATCCAGTCCCTGGATCACTCCATTCCTCTTTCCATTCAGTTTGCTGCAAAGATCTGGGAACTAGTGAGAGCACTGGACAGTGCTTTCATAGGTTATAACACTTGGTGAATGTTTTTCCCAGCAATATGCGCTCCTGAAGGATGATGATGGAACTTGATATTTAGATTCAAGGATGATTTTTATTTTTAATTCAAAAATAGAATACAACCGGTTTCGACTGCTAAGAGTCTTCCTCAGGTATAATGTCAAGAATATAAACGGATCTGTCTGAACACATTTTATAGCAGATCTCCCTGCATGTGGTTTTGGGTGGGGGCTGAAAGGTCAGATCCGTTTATATTCTTGACATTATACCTGAGGAAGACTCTTAGCAGTCGAAACCGGTTGTATTCTATTTTTGAATTAAAAATAAAAATCATCCTTCAGGAGCACATATTGCTGGGAAAAACATTCACCAAGGATCTATAGTGAAGGAAAGTGACTGCAGACATTCATTCCAAAAGTGTAGATGCAGTTTTCAGATTTCATCTGTGCCATAAATGAGGGTGAGAACATGGTTAAGGAAAACAAAATTATTGAGTAACGAAAATTTAATTCCTGCCTTAGGATATCTTTTACCCTACTGTATCTCTTACAGGTATATCCTCCTTGCCATCCATAGTCGTCAGTATGGACATTTCTATTCTATTATAGTGATGAAAACTCGGCTCGGGGAGCACATGGATATACTTTTTACTTATAGCCATTTCACCATAGTTGTGGACTTTGGTCCCTGAAAAATAAATTTCTGTTACTCATAAATTTGTTTTGTTGTTGTTGGACCGAAAATGTTCATATGATATGAGTCTATTTTTGACTGGATGCACAATAAAGAAAAAATTGCGTCTCCGATTTTGAGTGCCAAGTAATTTTGTATATGTCTATGGGTTGGAAACCTTACTTGAGCACCAATTCCCCTCTGTTTTTCTCTGGAGTGCCGTGTTTTTTTGTATACTGCTCCAGGTCCCTGATATTTGAAGGGTGCCTTCTCCAAACTGCCATTTTTAGATCTCTCCACAGGTGTTCTATGGGATTCAGGTCTGGACTCATTGCTGGCCACCTTAGAAGTCTCCAGTGCTTTCTCTCAAACCATTTTCTAGTGCTTTTTGAAGTGTGCTTTGGGTCATTGTCCTGCTGGAAGACCTATGACCTCTGAGGGAGACCCAGCTTTCTCACACTGGGCCTTACATTATGCTGCAAAATTTGTTGGTAGTCTTCAGACTTCATAATGCCATGCACATGGTCAAGCAGTCCAGTGCCAGAGGCAGCAAAGCAACCCCAAAACATCAGGGAACCTCCGCCATGTTTGACTGTAGGGACCGTGTTCTTTTCTTTGAATGCCTCTTTTTTTCTCCTGTAAACTCTATGTTGATGCCTTTGCCCCAAAAGCTCTACTTTTGTCTCATATGACCAGAGAACATTCTTCCAAAACGTTTTAGGCTTTTTCAGGTAAGTTTTGGCAAACTCCAGCCTGGCTTTTTTATGTCTCGGGGTAAGAAGTGGGGTCTTCCTGGGTCTCCTACCATACAGTCCGTTTTCATTCAGACGCCGACGGATAGTACGGGTTGACACTGTTGTACCCTCGGACTGCAGGGCAGCTTGAACTTGTTTGGATGTTAGTTGAGGTTCTTTATCCAACATCCGCACAATCTTGCATTGAAATCTCTTGTCAATTTTTCTTTTCCGTCCACATCTAGGGAGGTTAGCCACAGTGCCATGAGCTTTAAACTTCTTGATGACACTGCGCACAGTAGACACAGGAACATTCTGGTCTTTAGAGATGGACTTGTAGCCTTGAGATTGCTCTTGCTTCCTCACAATTTGGTTTCTCAAGTCCTCAGACAGTTCTTTGGTCTCCTTTCTTTTCTCCATGCTCAATGTGGTACACACAAGGACACAGAACAGAGGTTGAGTCAACTTTAATCCATGTCAACTGGCTGAAAGTGTGATTTAGTTATTGCCAACACCTGTTAGGTGCCACAGGTAAGTTACAGGTGCTGTTAGTTACACAAATTAGAGAAGCATCACATGATTTTTGGAACAGTGCCAATACTTTTGTCCACCCTCTTTTTTATGTTTGGTGTGGAATTATATCCAATTTGGCTTTAGGACAATTCTTTTTGTGTTTTTTCATTTAAGACAAATTAAATGAAGATAATAATACCAAAGAATTTGTGTTTGCAATCATTTTCAGGAAGAAACTGAGTATTATCTGACAGAATTGCAGGGGTGTCAGTACTTTTGGCCACAACTGTATGCTTGGATTGAAACCATATACAGTGGGTATGCGAAGTATTCAGATCCCTTTTAAATTTTTCACTCTTTGTTTCATTGCATCTATTTGCTAAATGCAAAAAAGTTTTTTTCTAATTAATGTACACTCTGCACTCCATCTTGACAGAAAAAAAAAGAAATGTAGAAATTTTTGCAAATGTTTAAAAAAAGAAAAACTGAAATATCACATGGTCATAAGTATTCAGACCCTTGACTCAGTATTGAGTAGAAGCATCCTTTTGAGCTAGTACAGCCATGAGTCTTCTTGAGAATGATGCAACAAATTTTGCACAACTGGATTTGGGGATCCTCTGCCATTCTTCCTTGCAGATCCTCTCCAGTTCTGTCAGGTTGGATGGAGAACTTTGGTGGACAGCCATTTTCTGGGACAGTCAAGAGTGGTCACAGAGTTGTTCTGAAGCCACTCCTTTGTTATTTTAGCTGTGTGCTTAGGGTCATTGTCTTGTTGGAAGGTGAACCTTCAGCCAAGTCTGAGGTCCAGAGCACTCTGGAAGAAGTTTTCATTCAGGATATCTCTGTACTTGTACTCTGTACATGTTTCCTTCAATTGCAACCAGTCGTTCTGTCCCTGTAGCTGAAAAACACCCCCATAGCATGATGCTGCCACCACCATGTTTCACTGTTGGGATTGTATTAGGCAGGTGATGAGCAGTGCCTGGTTTTCTCCACACATACCGCTTAGAACTATCACCAAAAAGTTCTATCTTCTTCTCATCAGACCAGAGAATCATATTTCTCATAGTCTGGGAGTCCTTCATGTGTTTTTTTTTAGCAAACTCTATGCTGGCTTTAATATGTCTAGCAGTGATAGTTGACTTTGTGGAACTTTCTCCCATCTCCCTACTACATCTGGGGAGCTCAACCACAGTGATCTTGGGGTTCTTCTTTACCGCTCTCACCAAGGCTCTTCTCCCACTATTGCTGAGTTTGGCTGGACGGCCAGGTAAAGGAAGACTTCTGGTGGTCCCAAACATTTTCCATTTAAGGATTATGGAGGCCATTGTGCTCTTAGGAACCTTGACTACTGCAGAAATTCTTTTGTAACCTTGGCCAGATCTGTGCCTTGCCACAATTCTGTCTCTGAGCTCCTTGGCCAGTTCCTTTGATCTCATGATTCTCATTTGGTCTGACATGCACTGTGAGCTGTGAGATCTTATATAGACGGGTGTGTGCCTTTACAAATCATGTCCTATCAGTTTAATCAAACACAGCTGGACTCCAATGAAGGAGTAGAGCCATCTCAAGGAGGATCACAAGAAAATGGACAGCATGTGACTTAAATATGAGTGTCTGAGCAAAGGGTCTGAATACTTATGACCTTGTGATATTTCAATTTATCTTTTTTAATAAACTTGTAAAAATATCTATATTTCTGTTTTTTTTCCAGTCAAGATGGAGTGCAGAGTGTATTAATAAGAAAAAAATTAAAAAAATTAAAAAATGAACTGTGTTTGTAACACATTGTTTTAGCCAGCCTAAAAAAAATTGCCCATATTTTCCCCTCATTATCTATATATCAGTAGTTATGTCTCGGTGCCCGGTCGATGCATGCACAGCTCAGGATGACCCTGTGACTTCCTGCCCTGCTCATTATGGTGACGTATAGCATTTCACGCTTGCATTCGAAGCGCAGAGAGCAGGAAGTCACTATTTGCATTGGGGGAAGTCCAAGGACCGGCGCATGCGCTGTTACATGCTGGAGACGACGACATTAATATCAGCTGATTACAAGGGTGTTTATAGACGGGCGCTTCGCAATGCCCCCTTGTTGAGGAAGCAAATATGTCGAAACAACACTGTCGGGGTAGCTGAGAGGTATCCAGATCAGACCCAATACTTATATAAGTAAAAGGACTTATGTAAATAAAAGGATGTTTGCGGTTATGGGCAGCAGCAATATTTAACAAGGTACTTTCTAGAACTGGGCAGTTTATATATATCTTACAATCTGCTGTATCGTTATGAATTAGCTCCCATGATAATGATTTTTTTTATTTTAGGACTAGGCACTATTATTAAGCATTATCTATGAGCAATTTTCTATATAACAGTGCTTTCTGAACTGTACTATGTCCCATTCCCTATAGTTCCTGGTCCTTGTTTTACCCCTCCAGCGTTTTTGTGAAATTCCCTTGTCTTATTTTAATAAATGTTAGTGTTAAATAAATTATTGATTTTAATAGCATATTGACTTGCCTATGACGCTTTTTTCCCCTGCATAATACATGGTGGTTATGGTATATAATGATTATTTGGAGGTATTAATTTGACTTTTGGACTTTTTGATATGTACAAAATCTGCAATGTATAAGGCTGGTTTCACATTTGCGCTTTTGTGCGCAGCGCATCGTGCGCACCCGTGCACCTATGTTTAACATGACGTGCGCATGGTCTTGCGCACACTTGCGTTTTCATGCGCATGCGTTTTTTTGTCTTTTGCGCCAGGCGCGCCAGACGCAACATGTTGGATTTTTTGGTGCGCCCTGTCTCGGCAAAAAAACGCATGCGCACGCTTGCGCACGGAATGCGCAAAAACAACACATTGAAGTCTATGGTAACGCATGCGTGCGCATGGTCTTGCGCACGGTTGCGTTTTTTTGCGCATGCGTTTTTGAGTGAAACAAGTCTAGAATGTTCTCTAGACAATGGAAAAAATGTCACACCTAAAAACGCATGTGCATAAAAAAACGCAAACGCATGCAAAAACGCATGTAAAACGCAAGCAACGCTGCGTTTTTTTGACGCATCAGCGTGCGCATGACGTTAAAAAAACGCACGTTTGTTTTGCGTTTTTCTTTGCGTTTTTTATGCGCACGATGCGCTGCGCAAAAAAACGCTAATGTGAAACTAGCCTAATTGCTTTTAACGCAAGAAGTTGGCGAACAAAAAATAAAGAAGCTGGAAATGTTGCAACACATTTAACAGGTTCCGGAAAAGACTCAAAAATGATAGGATTGAACCCGAAAAAGATAATCTGGGTATAATAATGGAAAAGGATGTGAAGTAAGGCCAATCTACTAAACATCTTTTACACAAGAAAACCCTATGACAGAAGATATGATAATGGGTTTACATGAATCTTCCATTAAATCTCACCTGTTTAACCCAATAGAAAGTACAGCTTTGCCTCAAAACCTCTAAAAAGGATGAATCACCGTGCTCCAATGGCACCTTGAAAACTGCAGGAATTAAGTACTGGGACTGACAGACCAATGTTTCTAATATTCAAAGTTTTTATAATAACGGGGTTTGTACTAGAGGTGAGCAGATCTTTTAAAGGGAAGACACCACGTTTGTAGATCATTACTAAATCGATGTAATGTAGAATAACATGGTGTTATAACCAAGTTTTGATTGCATTTGAAACATATTTCGTGTTATAGGAGTTTAAAGAAGCCACTGGGGGCTGACATCTTACTTTCATAGTAGCAGCAGGACACTTTCAGTGTCATAATACGGCACCCCGTGGTCATAGGAGATAACAGACGGACCCTATCTATTATAATGGAGATGTCACTGCTGTGAACTGGGCATGCCTCTGTGGGCTGCACAATTCACAGTAGTGGGAGTGTTCTGCTGCCATTTTCATGGAGCCCTCGGCATACTACATCAGTCAACATATGTCGCTCTCAGCCAGATCACATGTATCTCTCACCCCCCAACACAATGCCTGTCCATTCACTGCCTACCTTCTCCTGCTTATCTGAGGCTGTGTGCACACGCTGCGGATTATGTGCGGATTCATCCGCGCGGATTTTGTAAAATCCGCAGGTGAAACCGCAGGTCAAAAGACCTGCGGTTTTACCTGCGGATTGCTCTGCGGTTTTGCCCTGCGGTTTTTCATCTCCTCAATGGAGGAGATGGCAAACCGCAGGAGAATCCGCAGAAAGAATTGACATGTCAATTCTTTCTGCGGATTGAAAACCGCAGATAATCCGCGCGGAAAATTCCGCACCGTCTGCACTGCGGTTTTTGATTCCCATAGGGAATCATGGTACTGTACACCGCAGCAAAAACTGCTGCGGGTCCGCAGCGGCCAAAACTGCTGCGGAACCGCAGCAAAATCCGCAGCGTGTGCACACAGCCTTATACTGAGGGAGGAATCACAGCTCCTGGTGACAGCTCCTGTTCCGTAATGCTGCTCCATACACACCAGATGTCTTCACTCTTTCTCCGGTCCACAATGCTGCTGAATTCACTGTCTTCTGCTCCTCTGTAAACAAGCTGTGCTTCCGATGCAGTAACTACTGATGACAGCAGATCACAGGGCAGTCACCCACAAAATGGCACTGCCCTTTGATGCTACTCTTCATTCTGTACTAGAACACCCAAAAGGGGAGGGAAATGGTGATGTCAGCAGTTACTGCCCCAATTTTCCAGCTAACAGTAAAGCTGGTATGTCTTACTATAGCTGCTTGAGGTCTAAAACGGAAAATGCTCCCCTAGTGGTAATTATATATTTGTAAAAAAAAATAATATTTTTCATATAGAAATGTTTGCATACAGGGCAAACATTGCATTTATACTTTTTAATTACTACCGTCTTTCCCCGAATATAAGACACCCCCGAATGTAAGACGTACTAGGGGAATATTGGGGGATGCCTAATGTAAGACATCCCCCGTTTATAAGACATAGCGGATCAGCGGTGCCCCGAAAGTAAGACGTTGTGCGGTACCGGTATAATGCATTAGGTTTAACATACCGGTACCGGTGCCTGTGTCCCCCTGTGTCCCCCGGGCAGAAGTCAGGGCCTCTCTGATTGGCCCAGCGGCTTCTGTGAGCCCGCCGGCCGCCGCCCTGACGTCACCGCTCATTGGCCAGTGTCCCCCTGCACGAGGAAGAAGAAGCCTGCCCTGCCCTGTCCCGCACCGCAGAGGAATCGCCATCCGGTAAGCAATGGCTGTGGGATACTGTACCATACCGTAATGGCAGGCTGTGGGATACTGTACAATGGCAGGCTGTGGGATACTGTACAATGGCAGGCTGTGGGATACTGTACAATGGCAGGCTGTGGGATACTGTACAATGGCAGGCTGTGTTTACGATGATGTTCCTGAAGATGATGACATGGTTGTCATCGAATAAATCTTGTTTTATCTTCCAGTATAACTTATTCAGACTGTTCATTGTTACCGTTTTTCATTGTTTTAAATGTTTTACATGTTATACATGGAAATACCGTCATGATACGGTTGTAACAAGACATTCTTGACACTTTCTTGGGCACTTTGTTTAATAAAACTGTTTTGTAGTGAACACCACACTGTTCAGCTTGTTAATAAATGTTATTTTTTGGTTAACACAAAAATCGTCATTTTTTTTTTTCTAATATAAGACATACCCCGAAAGTAAGACATAGTGGGACTTTTGGGGGTCAAAAGAATGTAAGACACTGTCTTATATTCGGGGAAACACGGTATTTCAAGCTTAATTTCAGAAAAAAAGACTACAAGAAAACTAGTGGCACCTTCCCTTTAAGATTAAAATTTCCCAAATTGACAGATTGACAGACTGATATATAAGGCCATGCATATAAAGAATACCCCATATAACGATGAGCTGAATGTGTAAAACTCTCACACAAATATATTTTTTCAATTATTAAGGTCATTCGAGAAAGAGCTAAGGAGATGGAGACACAACGTTCACAGGGGAAAGACTTAACCAGTGAGCTAAAGTCCATTAAAAGAAAAAGAAAGAAGCGAAGTGCTTTCTTAGATATGCTTCTGAATACAACAGATGATTCAGGAAACGCCTTAAATTACCAGGACATCCGGGAAGAAGTCGATACCTTTATGTTTGAGGTATGTTTATGTGTTGACAGTGCCACACTGTGTAATGATGTCATCTCCTGACAAGAGGAACGGTAATGCCCACTTGTCAACATATTCATACAATTCAAGGAGGGATACAAAAGGTTCTGGACACATGCAGAGTTCTTAGAAAAGATACTGCAGCATTGTTATTTCTTACAAGTATTTGCTAAAACACACATATTAGCAGACTGATAGGCCTATTTTAAAGGGGTTTTCTGGTCTTAAGCTACAAATCTACAGTCACTCTGTGTCTGCAGACTTGTGAATACTCACATTACACTTGCAATGCGTGTTGTCAAAATTGTCGGGTGTGACTTGCATACTTCTGGCCACATTCCGAATAGACTGTTTCCAGCTTCACTCAATACACTTACGCATGTATGCAAATCACATACTTGTAGTCATGGTCCCGCTTCTCCTGGCTCTGGCATAGGAGAATCCTCAAAGCACAAGGTGAGTGCGATATGAGGATTTAACAAGTCAGCAGTTACATAAAGCTTAAGACCAGACAACACCTTTAAGTAATATATACATACACACTATGTAGACAAAAGTATTTGGCTACCTACAGGAGCTTTAATCACATCTCATTCTAAATCCATAGATATTAATATGGAGTTCGTCATTCCTTTGCAGCTATAAAAGCTTCACTTTCTACAAGATTTTGGTCTGTGGGAATTTTTCCTTATTCATCCAGAAAAGTATTTACAATGTCAAATCCTGATGTTCGATATTAGGGTTGACGTTATGCCTCTCTATGAGGCCAGTAAAGTTCATCCAGATCAAAATTATCCAACCATGCCCTTATGGATCTTGCTTTGTGCATGCTGGAACAGAATAGGGCCTTCACCAAATTGTTCCCACAAATATGAAAACTAAAAATTTAGTAATGCTTAATAAATAACATAAGAGCTAGATGAATTCATAATTGCAGCAGCTCATTCACCAGTGGTTCTCACCCTGGACGGTCGCATCTTGGCACCATCTAGATTGAATACTGTTTATCCCTCAGACATGGATTATGGCAGGGGACAGGAGGATGGACAGGTATAGTCCATTTATTTTAGTTTTATTACAGGAGATTGAGGGCTTCGGTGGAATTAGGCGAGGTCATAAGTATGGGTTAATTAAGATTATTAAATGAGTCTGTGTCTTTCTTCCAATTAAAGGACTTTTCTGGGTGTCTGTGTTTTCTTACAATGTGACTATGGGGTTAGTAATGGGGGTGTCTAAGGCTGGTTTCACATTAGCGCTTTTTAAGCGCACGCACGGCCAGGGGTAGCTCCGCCCCCGAGCCGGCTCTCTGCCCGGCGTGCCCGCCCCTTGCTTGTAGCGCCGCCTCCTAGCGGACAGCGGCGCCTGCGATCGGCGCACCCTATCTTTAGCATAGGGTGCGCAGATCGTGCGCAGGCCGTGCGCTAGTTGCGCTTTGACCTGCGCTGCGCACTTTTGACGGTGCGCCGTGCGCGCCAAAATCAAACTTTTCGAATTTTGGCGCGCACGGCGCACCGTCAAAAGTGCGCAGCGCAGGTCAAAGCGCAACTAGCGCACGGCCTGCGCACGATCTGCGCACCCTATGCTAAAGATAGGGTGCGCCGATCGCAGGCGCCGCTGTCCGCTAGGAGGCGGCACTACAAGCAAGGGGCGGGCACGCCGGGCAGAGAGCCGGCTTGGGGGCGGAGCTACCCCTGGCCGTGCGTGCGCTTAAAAAGCGCTAATGTGAAACCAGCCTCATTGACATCTCTGCATTATTAACCTCGGGGCTTGATGTCACCTGACAATACAAAGGTCACATCAACCCCCCCAACTATCACCCCACTTGCCACCGCTACAGGGCAAGTGGGAAGAGCCAGGCAAAGTGCCAGAATTGGTGCATCTAACAGATGTGCTTTTTCTGGGCAGCTGTGGGCTGCTATTTTTAGGCTGGAGGACAATATCCATGGCCCCTTACCAGCCTGAGAATACCAGCCCCCTGCTGTCTGCTTTAGCAAGGTTGGTTGTCAAAAATGGGGGGGACCCTACGCGTTTTTTTAAATAATTTAAAAACAGAGTGGGGACCCCTCTATTCTTGATAACTAGCCTTGCTGATGCTGACAGATGAGGGTTGCAGCCCCCAGCTGTGAGTTTTGTCTGGCTGGTTAGCAAAAATGCAGGGGAACCCACGCCGGTTTTTTTAAATTATTTATTTACAGTTCAGGAGCGACTCATGAATACTCCCATCCGCCGCTCCTGTTCTCACTGTAATGAGCGGCAGCAGGTGTCGGATGATGGGATCAGTAGTCCCATCAGCTGATACCAGTGATTAGAGATAAACTTTTTACCTCCGTTCACAGCTGCAGGCTCACGCTGTCTTTTGACAGCATGGGAACCATGGCTCTCTCACCGGCGGGGATGATTTCACCGCCGATCAGAAGTGGTGTTTGCCACGCTGTCATGCACAACACTAGATGTTTGGGCCCCCCATTCAAGTGAATGGGGTCCAGGTTCGGGTTTGGGTTTGGGTACTGTTCTGGTACTCGAACCCAAACTTTTTGAAACTGCTCGGCCAAACCTGCCAGACCCTAACATCCAGGTGTCCGCCCATCTCTAAACATGTGGCCACTTTGTATTAAAACAATCTGAGTTTGTGAATAGTGTTTATTCGTACAGCATGATGCACTTAACCCCTTCACCCCCAAGGGTGGTTTGCACGTTCATGACCGGGCCAATTTTTACAATTCTGACCACTGTCCCTTTATGAGGTTATAACTCTGGAATGCTTCAACGGATCTAGGCGATTCTGAGAGATTGTTTTCTCGTGACATATTGTACTTCACTTTAGTGGTAAAAATTTTTCGCAATTTTCAAACTTTTAATTTGTATGCCCTTAAAACAGAGAAATATGTGACACAAAATAGTTACTAAATAACATTTCCCACATGTCTACTTTACATCAGCACAATTTGGGAAACAACATTTTTTTTTGTTAGGAAGTTATAAGGGTTAAAATTTGACAAGCGATTTCTAATTTTTACAACAAAACTTACAAAACCATTTTTTTTAGGGACCACCTCACATTTGAAGTCACTTTGAGGGGTCTATATGGCAGAAAATACCCAAAAGTGACACCATTCTAAAAACTGCACCCCTGAAGCTACTCAAAACTACATTCAAGAAGATTATTAACCCTTCAGGTGCTTCACAGGAGCAGAAGCAACGTGGAAGGAAAAAATGAACATTTAACTTTTTAGTCACAAAAATAATATTTTAGCAACAATTTTTTTATTTTCCCAAGGGTAACAGGAGAAATTGGACCCCAAAAGTTGTTGTCAAATTTGTCCTGAGTACGCTGATACCCAATATATGGGGGGGAACCACTGTTTGGGCACAAGGCAGGGCTCAGAAGGGAAGGAGCCCCGTTTGACTTTTTCAACCTAAAATTGGCTGGAATTGAGATCGGACGCCATGTCGCGTTTGACGAGTGTCTGATGTGCCTAAACAGTGGAAACCCCCCACAAGTGACCCCATTTTGGAAACTAGACCCCCTAAGGAACTTATCTAGATGTGTGGTGACCACTTTGAACCCCCAAGGGCTTCACAGAAGTTTATAACACCCGGGCGTGAAAATAAAAAATCATATTTTTTCCACAAACATGATCATTTAGTCCCCAATATTTTGTTTTCCCAAGGGTAACAGGAGAAATTGGACCCCAAAGGTTGTTGTCAAATTTGTCCTGAGTACGCTGATACCCAATATGTGGGGGGGAACCACTGTTTAGGCACATGGCAGGGCTCAGAAGGGAAGGAGCCCCGTTTGACTTTTTCAACCTAAAATTGGCTGGAATTGAGATCGGACGCCATGTCACGTTTGACGAGCGTCTGATGTGCCTAAACAGTGGAAACCCCCCACAAGTGACCCCATTTTGGAAACTAGACCCCCTAAGGAACTTATCTAGATGTGTGGTGACCACTTTGAACCCCCAAGGGCTTCACAGAAGTTTATAACACCCGGGCGTGAAAATAAAAAAATCATATTTTTTCCACAAACATGATCATTTAGTCCCCAATATTTTGTTTTCCCAAGGGTAACAGGAGAAATTGGACCCCAAAGGTTCTTGTCAAATTTGTCCTGAGTACGCTGATACCCAATATGTGGGGGGGAACCACTGTTTGGGCACATGGCAGGGCTCAGAAGGGAAGGAGCCCCGTTTGACTTTTTCAACCTAAAATTGGCTGGAATTGAGATCGGACGCCATGTCGCGTTTGACGAGCGTCTGATGTGCCTAAACAGTGGAAACCCCCCACAAGTGACCCCATTTTGGAAACTAGACCCCCTAAGGAACTTATCTAGATGTGTGGTGACCACTTTGAACCCCCAAGGGCTTCACAGAAGTTTATAACACCCGGGCGTGAAAATAAAAAATCATATTTTTTCCACAAACATGATCATTTAGTCCCCAATATTTTGTTTTCCCAAGGGTAACAGGAGAAATTGGACTCCAAAGGTTGTTGTCAAATTTGTCCTGAGTACGCTGATACCCAATATGTGGGGGGGAACCACTGTTTAGGCACATGGCAGGGCTCAGAAGGGAAGGAGCCCCGTTTGACTTTTTCAACCTAAAATTGGCTGGAATTGAGATCGGACGCCATGTCACGTTTGACGAGCGTCTGATGTGCCTAAACAGTGGAAACCCCCCACAAGTGACCCCATTTTGGAAACTAGACCCCCTAAGGAACTTATCTAGATGTGTGGTGAGCACTTTGAACCCCCAAGGGCTTCACAGAAGTTTATAACACCCGGACGTGAAAATAAAAAATCATATTTTTTCCACAAACATGATCATTTAGTCCCCAATATTTTGTTTTCCCAAGGGTAACAGGAGAAATTGGACCCCAAAGGTTCTTGTCAAATTTGTCCTGAGTACGCTGATACCCAATATGTGGGGGGGAACCACTGTTTAGGCACATGGCAGGGCTCAGAAGGGAAGGAGCCCCGTTTGACTTTTTCAACCTAAAATTGGCTGGAATTGAGATTGGATGCCATGTCACGTTTGACGAGCGTCTGATGTGCCTAAACAGTGGAAACCCCCCACAAGTGACCCTATTTTGGAAACTAGACCCCCTAAGGAACTTATCTAGATGTGTGGTGACCACTTTGAACCCCCAAGGGCTTCACAGAAGTTTATAACACCCGGGCGTGAAAATAAAAAATCATATTTTTTCCACAAACATGATCATTTAGTCCCCAATATTTTGTTTTCCCAAGGGTAACAGGAGAAATTGGACCCCAAAGGTTGTTGTCAAATTTGTCCTGAGTATGCTGATACCCAATATGTGGGGGGGAACCACTGTTTAGGCACATGGCAGGGCTCAGAAGGGAAGGAGCCCCGTTTGACTTTTTCAACCTAAAATTGGCTGGAATTGAGATCGGACGCCATGTCACGTTTGACGAGCGTCTGATGTGCCTAAACAGTGGAAACCCCCCACAAGTGACCCCATTTTGGAAACTAGACCCCCTAAGGAACTTATCTAGATGTGTGGTGAGCACTTTGAACCCCCAAGGGCTTCACAGAAGTTTATAACACCCGGACGTGAAAATAAAAAATCATATTTTTTCCACAAACATGATCATTTAGTCCCCAATATTTTGTTTTCCCAAGGGTAACAGGAGAAATTGGACCCCAAAGGTTCTTGTCAAATTTGTCCTGAGTACGCTGATACCCAATATGTGGGGGGGAACCACTGTTTGGGCACATGGCAGGGCTCAGAAGGGAAGGAGCCCCGTTTGACTTTTTCAACCTAAAATTGGCTGGAATTGAGATCGGACGCCATGTCGCGTTTGACGAGCGTCTGATGTGCCTAAACAGTGGAAACCCCCCACAAGTGACCCCATTTTGGAAACTAGACCCCCTAAGGAACTTATCTAGATGTGTGGTGAGCACTTTGATCCCCCAAGGGCTTCACAGAAGTTTATAACACCCGGGCGTGAAAATATAAAATCCTGTTTTGTTCCCACATAAATGATCATTTAGTCCCCAATTTTTAATTTTCCCAAGAGTAACAGGAGAAATTGGACCCCAAAAGTTGTTGTTCAATTTGTCCTGAGTACCCTGATACCACACATGTGGGAGAAAACTACTGTTTGGGCACACGTCAGGGCTCGAAAGGGAAGTAATGACGTTTTGGAAAGCAGACTTTGATGGAATGGTCTGCGGGCGTCATGTTCCATTTGCAGAGCCCTTGATGTTCCTAAACAGTAGAAAACCCCAATATGTGACCCCATTTTGGAAACTAGACCTCCTAAGGAACTTATCTAGATGTGTGGTGAGCACTTTGAACCCCCAAGTGTTTCACTAAAGATTATAATGCCCAGGCGTGAAAATATAAAATCCTGTTTTGCTCCCACATAAATGATCATTTAGTCCCCAATTTTTAATTTTCCCAAGAGTAACAGGAGAAATTGGACCCCAAAAGTTGTTGTCCAATTTGTCCTGAGTACCCTGATACCCCACATGTGGGAGAAAACTACTGTTTGGGCACACGTCAGGGCTCGAAAGGGAAGTAATGACGTTTTGGAAAGCAGACTTTGATGGAATGGTCTGCGGGCGTCATGTTCCATTTGCAGAGCCCTTGATGTTCCTAAACAGTAGAAACCCCCAATAAGTGACCCCATTTTGGAAACTAGACCCCCTAAGGAACTTATCTAGATGTGTGGTGAGCACTTTGAACCCCCAAGTGTTTCACTAAAGATTATAATGCCCAGGCGTGAAAATATAAAATCCTGTTTTGTTCCCACATAAATGATCATTTAGTCCCCAATTTTTAATTTTCCCAAGAGTAACAGGAGAAATTGGACCCCAAAAGTTGTTGTCCAATTTGTCCTGAGTACCCTGATACCCCACATGTGGGAGAAAACTACTGTTTGGGCACATGTCAGGGCTCGAAAGGGAAGTAATGACGTTTTGGAAAGCAGATTTTGATGGAATGGTCTGCGGGCGTCATGTTCCATTTGCAGAGCCCTTGATGTTCCTAAACAGTAGAAACCCCCCATAAGTGACCCCATTTTGGAAACTAGACCCCCTAAGGAACTTATCTAGATGTGTGGTGAGCACTTTGAACCCCCAAGTGTTTCACTAAAGATTATAATGCCCAGGCGTGAAAATATAAAATCCTGTTTTGTTCCCACATAAATGATCATTTAGTCCCCAATTTTTAATTTTCCCAAGAGTAACAGGAGAAATTGGACCCCAAAAGTCGTTGTCCAATTTGTCCTGGGTACTCTGGTAAAAACTGTTTAGGCACACGTTGGGGCTCGAAAGGGAAGTAGTGTTGTTTTGGAATGCAGACTCTGATGGTCTGCTGGCGTCATGTTCCATTTGCAGAGTCCCTGATGTGCCTAAACAGGAAAAAAACCCACATATGACATCGTTTTGGATACTAGACCCCCAATGAACAAATCTAGATGTGCCCCCAACTAATCTAATGTAAATTAGTAGTGCATGGAGGTGTGGTACAATTTGAAGCAATCCTTCATTCACAGGCCAGGTTTTTCGGGGCAGGTGTCGCACTGGTAAGTGGTGTCCCTGCGTATTCCTTTTTTGTAACACACTCGACACCTTTTTTGCGGCTTACCTTTTCTTGGGGTTGGCGGGACCACCCCCGGAAAATGCTGACCTGGGACAATACGAGCACCTTCAGTTCCTGAAGTACTGGGGCCTGCTCCTTCCTGAGCGCCAAACATCATGGCCTTAACCACTACCTCCTGGAAATTAAGGTACGCCGTATCGCTGGGGCATGCACATTGTGACAGCAGGAATGCGTTGAGCATTGCCATTTGGACGATGTGCCCGGCCAGCTTTTTGTACCACACCTTGGCCTTCCTCAATGCATTGTACGGTTGGAGGAGTTGATCGGAGAGATCAACTCCCCCCATTTTTTTGTTGTACCCCACTACACATGTCGGTTTGAGGACCTGTGTAGAGGTACCCCGTACAGTGCAGAGGGTACTGCCATCACCGTGTATTGTGGTCAAGAGATGGACATCTCTCTTGTCCTTGTACTTGACCACCAGCAGGTGGTCGCTACATTGGGCTCTGCTCTCACCTTTTCGGAGCATCTGCCCAAGTAGCGTCTTCGGGAGGCCTCTCTGATTTTTGCGGACAGTACCGCAGGCTGCGGTACGTCGCTCAGAGAGGGATTTGTAGAGTGGGATGCTGGTATAAAAGTTATCAGTGTAGAGGTGATAACCTTTATCCAGCAGTGGGTGCACCAAATCCCACACAATTTTCCCACTCACTCCCAGGAAAGGAGGACACTCAGGGGGTTCAATCCGGGTGTCCTTCCCTTCCTAAACTCTAAACTTGTGGGTGTACCCTGAGGTACTCTCACACAACTTATAGAGTTTGATTCCGTACCTGGCCCTCTTACTGGGCAGGTATTGACGGAATCGCAGCCTTCCCTTGAAGTGAACCAAGGACTCATCCACGCAGATGTCCCTTTGGGGCACGTACACTTCAGCAAACTTTTTGTTGAAGTGTTCGATGACCGGCCGAACTTTGAACAGACGGTCAAAGTTGGGGTCATCTTGTGCGGGACACGCTGCATTATCAGTATAATGCAGAAACTTGTGGATGGCCTCAAAACGCGTCCGGGCCATGACCATTCGGAACACTGGAGTGTTGTATAAAATATCAACACTCCAATATTGCCGAATTTCCGGCTTCTTCAGTATCCCCATATGGAGGACCAGGCCCCAAAACTGCGTCATTTCAACTGCGTCTACAGGAGACCAGTTTGAAAATGTTGAACGCGGGTTTTGCTCCAAAAATTGACGAGCGTACAAATTAGTTTGCTCCACCATGAGGTTAACAAAATCCTCAGAGAAAAAGACTTTGAAAAAGTCAATTTCTGTGAGGCCGGTGGTGTCAAACTTGATTCCTGATTCTGCCACAAAATCAGGAATCAGTGGCTCGTAATTTTCGGGGGGCGAGGTCCATACGGGGAGCACTGGGTCAGCTGCGGGCATGGTGGGCGCTGCCTCATCTTCTGTCCTGGAGCGTCTGCGTGGCGGTTCCGCAGGACCCGAGGAGGAAGATGAGGAAGGGGAAGAGGAAGAAGAAGAGGATGAAGAATCCGAAAAATAAAGAAAAGTCGGATCGTCATCCAAATCGCTATCAGTTTCGGAGGCAAGTAAAGCATATGCCTCCTCCACTGAATAGCGCTGTTGGGATGAATTTGATGACATTTTTGTGTAAATATGGTGCTTGGGTGTACACTTTATTGAAAACTGTATGTGTACGTGAGGGGGGGGGGAGTGATTGGTGTAAACTTTCTGTAAAGAAAAAGCTGTGGAAAAAAGTATAAAACTGCAGGCCCTAGCTGATAAGTGTCACTTATCAAAACTAGGCTGCTGGATGTGCGCACGGGGTGGCACAAGGGGGGGGTGGAAAAAAAAAAAAAGCAAAACGGCAAACTCTGATAAGTGAACTGTGTCACTTATCCAAGTTTCGCAGCTGTGGGATGTGTGTACGGAGGGGCTAAGGAAAAAAAAGCGAGCTCAAGTGTTGATCGGTGAACTGCGTCACCAATCAACGCTCGGCGGCTGCGCACGGAGGTGGCGCAAAAGTGGGGTGGAGGGGGGTAAAAATAGGGGGAAGGGGGATGGGGGATTGGGGTGGATGAAGAGAGATTGGGCAGGGATCAACAGTTAGGGTTGTAGTTAGGTGGCACAAAGGGGGGTGAAAAAAATGAAAAGCGGCAGGCACAAGCTTGGATAAGTGACGTGTGTCACTTATCCAACTTTTGCGGCTGCGGGATGTGTGTACGGAAGTGGCGCAAAGGGGGCTAAGGAAAATAAAACGAGCTCAAGTGTTGATCGGTGAACTGCGTCACCAATCAACGCTCGGCAGCTGCGCACGGAAGTGGCACAAAAGTGGGGTGGAGGGGGGTAAAAATAGGGGGAGGGGGGATGGGGGATTGGGGTGGATGAAGAGAGATTGGGCAGGGATCAACAGTTAGGGTTGTAGTTAGGTGGCACAAAGGGGGGTGAAAAAAATGAAAAGCGGCAGGCACAAGCTTGGATAAGTGATGTGTGTCACTTATGCAACTTTTGCGGCTGCGGGATGTGTGTACGGAAGTGGCGCAAAGGGGGCTAAGGAAAAAAAAACGAGCTCAAGTGTTGATCGGTGAACTGCGTCACCAATCAACGCTCGGCAGCTGCGCACGGAGGTGGCGCAAAAGTGGGGTGGAGGGGGGTAAAAATAGGGGGAAGGGGGATGGGGGGATTGGGGTGGATGAAGATAGATTGGGCAGGGATCAACAGTTAGGGTTGTAGTTAGGTGGCACAAAGGGGGGTGAAAAAAATGAAAAACGGCAGGCACAAGCTTGGATAAGTGACGTGTGTCACTTATCCAACTTTTGCGGCTGCGGAATGTGTGAACGGAAGTGGCGCAAAGGGGGCTAAGGAAAAAAAAGCGAGCGCGAGTGTTGATCGGTGAACTGCGTCACCGATCAACGCTCGCCGGCTGCGCACGGAGGTGACGCAAAAGTGGGGTGGAGGGGGGTAAAAGGGGGGTGAAGGGGGGTAAGAAGGGGGGTGGAGGGGGGATGGGGGGATGAAGATAGATTGGGGGGGTGAAGATAGATTGGGCAAGGGATCAGGGATCAATTAACACTTACAATTGTAGTTTTCTTTCTTCTTCTTCTTCTTTCTTCTGCAGGGATTGTGATGCTACAAGCTGTGGCATCACAATACCCAGCACAGGAGCTCTTGCTGCGTCCGACCTCTCTGCAGGAATCCTCAGCTAGAGTGAGGACCCCTGCAGACAGGTCAGATAGGTCAGAGGCAGGTCAGGGGGCAGGTCACAGAGCGGTCACATCGCTGCTGTGACCTGTCATTGGTGGGATCAAATGATTACATCGATCCCACCAATCCCTGATCTGCCTGGTGACCATGGCAACTGCCTAGAATCGGAGCTCACAGCTCCGATTACTAGGCAGGTCATGCCCAGGTCACCAGCAGGGCACAGAGCGGTCACATGGTGACCGCAGCTGTGCCCTGTGGTTGGCGCGATCGCCGATCTAATCGATCGCGCCAGCCAACTCCTGCAGGCCCTGCTGGGCCTGCATCAGGCTCCAGCACGATCGATGCTAATATAGCACCGATCCTGGCCGGTACTGGCAGGGCACAGCGGCAATATAGCGCCGCTGTGCACTGCGATTGGCGCGATCGATCAGATCGGCGATCGCACCAATCCGGGTGCTTTTTGCCGGTGCCTGGCGTTGCCAGGCACCGGCTCTAGGATCGAGTACATCGGTACTCGATCCCCGCCTAGGACATCATTGTTTCAGCCAAGCTGATTGGCTGAAACAATGAGAAACGCTGCGATTGGCTGTTCAGAATTGAACAGCCAATCACAGTGCTCTGGATGCCGGGGGGGCGGGATCGCAGCCCGGGATGCCGACGCCATCTTTTCTAAGGTGAGATGGCGTCGGAATTTTAATGCGATCACCGCGACTTTAAGGGGTTAATGTACCGCACTGATGATTAGTGTGGAGTTAGCTATATCTGTGTAGCTAAAGTTTTGCTATACACCTTCATCAGATTGTTCATTCCTCTCATACATCCATAGGCAAGAAGAGGGTGGAGGCTGTTCAATGGTCAGTTTTATTAAGCTGACCATGATTTTCTACAATGATGAAAATATATCACCTAATAAGTGTTAGGGCCCCGTCACACATAGCGACTCACCAGCGATCTTGACAACGATATCAACTTGTCAGGATCGCTGGTGTGTCGCTACATGATCGCTAGTGAGCTGCCAAACAGGCAGCTTCACCAGCGATCAGCACCAGCGAGGCCGCTGTGTACGTTAGTTACCAGCGCGCTGATGCAGGGAGCTGGTAACTAAGGTACACATCGGATTTCTAAGCAGCGCGCGTCACTTAGAAACCCGATGTGTACCTTGGTTACCAGCTCCCTGCATCAGCACGCTGGTAACTAAGGTACACAGGTTTCTAAGCACAGCACGCTGCTTAGAAACCCTTCATTTACCTTAGTTACCAGATCGCTGATCGCTGGTCTCCCGCCTGTCACACGCAGCAATGCGTGCTGGCCAGCGGGAGACCAGCGATCAAAAAAATGTCCAAGGCTTTCCAACAACGATCAGCGATACCGGCAGGGGGCCGGTCGCTGATAGGTGTCACACACAGCGATCTCGCTGGTGAGATCGCTGTTGCGTCACGAAACTTGTGACTCAGCAGCGATCTCACTAGCGAGATCGCTATGTGTGACGGGGGCTTTAGATCAATGTGATCGCATGTTTATCTCCAACAGTGATGTAGACATTAAATGGAGCAGTCATACACATTCTCGATCATTGCTTCATAATGGAGGATATGAGACTCTTGTTGTTGTGATCAGTGAGGGTCTCAATGGTTGGACGCTCTGCAAGTTTTGGTGCTCGGTGTGGGTCCTTGCGGGAGAACATTCTGATATTTCACACTTATCACCTATCCTATTAATAAGTAATATGTTTTGATTAAGGTAAAACTCTTTTAAAAGAGTTTTCTTCAAAACCCCAATTTCCGTGAGCAGATGTTAGCTTGCTGATCACTGGGGATCTGAGAACTGCTTTCCAAAACTCCAAGAAGAGGGTTATGCAGGGTCCTGCCTTGAATAGAGTGGAGATGCATGTGCTTGGCCTTCACTCCATTCATTGTTAATGGGACTGCTGGAAATAGCCAGTAGCTGTACGCATCTCATCTTAAGGGCCTTTTACATTTAGCGATGCACCAGCGATCCGACCAGCGATCTGACCCGGTCAGGATCGCTGGTGCATCGCTAAATGATCGCTAGTGAGCTTCCACACAGGAAGATCTCACAGCGATGCAGCAGCGATGCAGCAGACGATACTTACCTTTCACACACAGCGATCCAGACGTCCTCCCGCCCGCCTCCACGCGTCGCTCGTCTCACACAGCAGGAAGCCCAGCAGGAAGCGCCCGACGAGAAATGGAGCCTCCCGATCTCGCGCGATCAGCGATAACCAGCGGGGGAACCGGTCGGAGGTAAGTATCACACATAGCGATATCGCTATAATGTCACAAAATCAGTGACGTTTTAGCGATATTGCTAGCGATATTGCTATGTGTAAAACCCCCTTTACTCCGGCAGTCACATACATAATGAATGGAGTAAAGGCTACGCATGTGTACCTCCACTATATTCAATAAGGGGCTCTGCTTTGCCCCTTTACCTGGATTGCTTGGGATGGAGGCAATGTTGGAATAAGTTTGGTGTCTATGAGTGTTTAGTTGCTAGATTTGGATGCTGTTTTTTAGGTTAGAACAAAAAAAAAAACTCCCAGAGACCCACACAGGGAGAGCATGTGACTGTATTTCCTGTTTTTTTCCTGTGTCTGTGTATGAGAGAAGCAGCCTGCTGCAGATGATGCACAGATAGAGACACACAAATTATTTATTCCTGACCTATTAAGCATATTGTTCCTGAGTAAAGAAACTCTGTTGTCACACGCTTGGAGAGTATCCTGTATAATCTGCTGCCAACAGGCAAACTTGCGATTATGCATAGAAACCTTTAATGATCTTTCATAAAAATATGACATGAATTTCTATACTTTTACCAGGGCCATGATACAACGGCTGCGGCCATGAACTGGTCTTTATATTTGCTGGGATCTCACCCAGAGGCACAGCTACAAGTCCATAAAGAATTAGATGAAGTATTTGGTATGTCTTCAGTACGTTTCCATTTCTTGCTCTTTATTTCTGTTTTTCATGCAAGTCTATGCTTTTTAATATTTGATATCATAATATAAAATACAGTATAATTAAGTATACATTCAAAAAAAATAGTTGCTTTTTAAAATGAAATGAAACTATAGCATTCCTTATCATAATACATCTGTACATGTCCAGCTCTAATCAAATTATTCAACCCCTTTTCAAAGCAAACAAGAACAATTTAGCTCTCTAAAATCAGTTGATCTAATGATTTCTCCAAATTCAACACAAAATTCCACTCCCTGTGACTACTGGGGTCTCATAATTATTCAAGCCATTTCGATAGCCAGACATTAGCTTCTGACAGGATTACTGAAGAATCTTAGTCCATTCCTCATGTGCAATGTCCTCCAGTTCACTAACATTTTTGAGTTCACATGCTGCTACTGCCTTCTTAAAATCTGACCAAATATTTGATATAGGGTTCAACTCTGGTGACTATTATGGCCATACAAAAACTTCTATGACTTTTTCCAAAACCAAGCCTTGGTAGACTTTGAAGTATTGCTGGGATCATTGTCTTCATGAAAGATCCAATGATTCCTACCCTTCGGGTTCCTCATGGAAGGCATGCCAAATGTAATAGGATTTTTGGATACTGGGTTTAATGCTTGTCCTGTACAGGCTGTAGGTTACATCTGCCAAATGAAGCAAGCAGAACCAGAGCATCACTGAGTCACTGACATGATTCACTGTAGGCAGGCTGTTCTTTCCCCATATGCCTCTATTTCTACTCCTGACATGCCGCTGATCCATAGGCTTACAAAGTTCCAGATTTGATTCATCACTTCATAGACCTGAATTCCCAAACTTCTGTGGCTTATTATGTGGCTTTGAGCATATTTGTGTCTATTTTTTTTGTGCTTTTGGGTCAATAGAGGTGTACTTTATGTCTTGGAGTTTGGACTGAATGGTGACATTCAGTGTTTAGTATGCATCTTACTGTGCAAACTGAAACCTCAGTACCTGCTGCTACCAAATAATTCTGCAGGTTTTTTGCTATAATGTTATGTCCTTTATCTTGATTGCACAAGACAATAATCTCTTCTGTTAACTTTTGGACCGCTTTCTTGATAACCCAAGAATATTAGTAAACTGGAGACTATTGCCCACGAGAATTAGGCTGAGAATTAGGCTAAGATTTCTCTGGAATGCTGACAGATGCTTGCTGTATTCTTTGGTGAACATGGGACGATGGACACTGAACCACAAGAAAGGTAGTGGATCCAGGGTGCACTGCGGGACTGGATGGGATATCCCTGTGGCAGATGAGACTAGCCAACATAGGGATAATGGATAGTCCAGGAGGAACGGATAATAATGTTGGAAATGGACTGTGTTAAGGAAATGTACTGTGTTAACAAAACAAGGAACAAGAAGTGTTGTGCCCGATACTATATGTTACAATATGATGAAATGGGACTGTCCAGTAAACTGCTGTTAGTTAATACGAACTGTGTGTCCCCCGAGTGTGTGACAGATCCGGAAGGTGGGGGCCTGGAAACAGCGGAGGCCTATGGCCTACATGTGAGTGTAATGCATTCCCCACTGAGCAACACATTAGGAGTGGGATACAATTTTCCTTTAAAGTGATGGGGCGATGTGAAGCAGCAGCTCAGTCATGGCTACCACCCACAGTCACTTTATATAACCATGGTTAGACTAGTTGTGTTTAGTCATTTAAGGCCCTGTCACACTAAGCGAGATCGCTAGCGAGATCGCTGCTGAGTCACTAGAACTGTGACGTTATAGCGATCTTACCAGCGAGATCGCTGTGTGTGACAGTGACCAGCGACCAGCCCCCCTGCCGGGTATCGCTGATCGTGCCCGGAATGTCTGGACATTTCTTTGGTCGCTCATGTCCCACTGAGTCGCTTGTATCGTCACGTTTGACAACTAGCCTAACGACCTCGTTAGCGACTCAGAAGCAAGACAAGGCGGGGATTAGCGTTCCCGTTTCCACGCCTACCTCGGCTCCGATTGGTGGTCACTAGAGTTGAGCGAAACTGGTCGAAAAAATTCAAAAGTCGCCGACTTTTGGCAAAGTCGGGTTTCATGAAACGAAACCCGACCCTAGGATGAGGTCGGCCACAAGGTCGGCGACTTACGCGCCAAAGTCGCGTTTCAAAAGTTTGTTTTGCGCTCTTTTTCAGCCAATCAGGATCCACGGACACTGTGGGCAACGTGATGACATAGGCACGGGTCACCACCATCTTTCAGAAGGGCATGCAAGTGATTGGCTTGCTTTGGTGGGCGTCACAGGGGGTATAAAAGGGCGTGCACGCCGACCGCCATCTTACTTCTGCCGATCTTAGTATAGGGAGAGGTTGCTGCTGATTCTGCAGGGAGAGCGTTAGGCAGGGAAGAAGACAAAAAAACTGCTTCTGCTGCTAGCGATTTGGCCTGCACAACACACCAGTCACTGTGTGTGCAGTGCAAGGGGAGGCTATATAGTGGTGTATCAGTGGTGTTGGTTGTTGGGCTGCCTTTTAAGGCTTCCTGACAGGCTGGCATTGCTGTTTACCCACTGCTCCGCAAACTGCTTTTTTAAAAGCAATCCCAATTTTTTATTTTTTGTCCTGCTGAGAAGAAAAAAAAACTGCTTCTGCTGCTAGCAATTTGGCCTGCACAACACACCAGTCACTGTGTGTGCAGTGCAAGGGGAGGCTATATAGTGGTGTATCAGAGGTGTTGGTTGTTGGGCTGCCTTTTAAGGCTTCCTGACAGGCTGGCATTGCTGTTTACCCACTGCTCCGCAAACTGCTTTTTTAAAAGCAATCCAATCTCCCTTATCCTCTAGTCACTTTTGTCACAGCTGTGCCATCGAGCTTGTCACATAGCGCTCAGATATTCATTGGGCCTCACACAATCCAAAAGTGTCCAGTGTCCAAAAGTGTGTGCAGAGATTCAAAATCTCCCATATCCTCTAGTCACTTTTGTCACAGCTGTGCCATCGAGCCTGTCACATAGCGCTCACATATCAGTGGGCCTCACACAAACCAAAAGTTTCCACTGTCCACAAGTGTGTGCAGAAATTCAAAATCTCCCTTATCCTCTAGTCACTTTTGTCACAGCAGTGCCATCGAGCCTGTCATATAGCGCTCAGATATCAGTGGGCCTCACACAATCCAAAAGTGTCCACTGTCCACAAGTGTGTGCAGAAATTCAAAATCTCCCTTATCCTCTAGTCACTTTTGTCACAGCTGTGCCATCGAGCCTGTCACATAGCGCTCAGATATTCATTGGGCCTCACACAATCCAAAAGTGTCCAGTGGCCAAAAGTGTGTGCAGAGATTCAAAATCTCCCTTATCCTCTAGTCACTTTTGTCACAGCTGTGCCATCGAGCCTGTCACATAGCGCTCAGATATCAGTGGGCCTCACACAATCCAAAAGTGTCCAGTGTCCACAAGTGTGTGCAGAAATTCAAAATCTCCCTTATCCTCTAGTCACTTTTGTCACAGCAGTGCCATCGAGCCTGTCACATAGCGCTCAGATATCAGTGGGCCTCACACAATCCAAAAGTGTCCAGTGTCCACAAGTGTGTGCAGAAATTCAAAATCTCCCTTATCCTCTAGTCACTTTTGTCACAGCAGTGCCATCGAGCCTGTCACATAGCGCTCAGATATCAGTGGGCCTCACACAATCCAAAAGTGTCCACTGTCCACAAGTGTGTGCAGAAATTCAAAATCTCCCTCATCCTCTAGTCACTTTTGTCACAGCAGTGCCATCGAGCCTGTCACATAGCGCTCAGATATCAGTGGGCCTCACACAATCCAAAAGTGTCCACTGTCCACAAGTGTGTGCAGAAATTCAAAATCTCATTTATCCTCTAGTCACTTTTGTCACAGCTGTGCCATCGAGCCTGTCACATAGCGCTCAGATATTCATTGGGCCTCACACAATCCAAAAGTGTCCAGTGTCCAAAAGTGTGTGCAGAGATTCAAAATCTCCCTTATCCTCTAGTCACTTTTGTCACAGCTGTGCCATCGAGCCTGTCACATAGCGCTCAGATATCAGTGGGCCTCACACAATCCAAAAGTGTCCACTGTCCACAAGTGTGTGCAGAAATTCAAAATCTCCCTTATCCTCTAGTCACTTTTGTCACAGCAGTGCCATCGAGCCTGTCACATAGCGCTCAGATATCAGTGGGCCTCACACAATCCAAAAGTGTCCACTGTCGACAAGTGTGTGCAGAAATTCAAAATCTCCCTTATCCTCTAGTCACTTTTGTCACAGCTGTGCCATCGAGCCTGTCACATAGCGCTCAGATATCAGTGGGCCTCACACAATCCAAAAGTGTCCAGTGTCCAAAAGTGTGTGCAGAAATTCAAAATCTCCCCTGTCCTATAGACACCTTGTACCTTGTTTTACATTACTATATAGTTTGTTGGATTTTGTCTACATTTCTACCAAAAATGAGGAAGGCTGGTGGAAGAGGCCGTGGAATTGGGCGGGGGTTGGCAGCTGGTAATGATGGTGTTGGTGGTGGATCTGATGGTAGTGGCAAGAGCAAAATAGGACCGAATGCAGGAGGTGCTGACCCTGCGTCATCGTCTGGCTACATAAGGCCTCGAACGCTTAGTTTTCTAGGAGTTGGCAAACCGCTTTTAAAGCCAGAGCATCAGGAAAAAGTTTTGTCTTACATTGCTGACTCAGCCTCCAGCTCTATCGCCTCCTCTTCTTCAGTTGTAAAAAGTAAAAGCACTGAGTCGTCATTGGAGGCTCATGTTCATGAACCACACCTTTCCTTGTGTCCTTCACCTCAACCAAGATTGAAGGATGACGCAGGCCATACTACTGATTACTCCATGGAGCTGTTTTCACATACCATGCCTGGATTATCAAGTGAAATGGTGAATTACCCAGGCCAAGATGAATCTGACATGGAGTGCACTGATGCACAGCCGCTGATGGATGATTCTGCTGGTACATTCACTCAGAGCACTACATTGTCCTCGCAGTGTACAGAGCCAGATTCTGACCCTGATGAGACTCAGGTGCCCCTTCCCGCACACTATACCACCATACACGGTGACACAGAGGAAGGTGCACATGACATAGAAGAGGAGGTGATGGATGACCCAGTTGTTGACTCAGATTGGCATCCATTGGGGGAAGAGGGTGCTGCTTCCAATAGCTCAGATGAGGAGCATCCACAGCAGACATCGACATCGCAACAGCTGTTATCTGGCAGGCCCGGAGCACTCCAAAGACAGGTTCCAAACATCAAAAGAGTTGCTGGACAGCTTGTCCAGAGGGTCAAAAGATCACAGCATGCTAGGCCGCAAAATGTCTGCCAAAGTAGGAAGAGTGCAGTGTGGCACTTTTTTGAACAAAATCCTCATGATCAGGCCAAGGTTATCTGTAAGAAGTGCGCAAAGACCTTTAGCCGAGGGAAAAATCTGAAAAATTTGAATACCAGTTGCATGCTTAGACATTTAACCAGCATGCACTTGCAAGCGTGGACACAACACCAAACCTTAAGTGCCACATGTGCAACTGATCACAACGAAGGTAGTCAGCAACGCTACATTGTTTCCCCCACTGTAAGCCCACCGGTTAGCACAGCAGCAAATGTTGAGGTGTCGTTGCAAGGCCACAGCAGTCAGGGAATCCCACTGTTATATCAACGAAAGACTGATTCTAGGCCATCAGAAAGAACAAAAACTCCATCACCATCATCAACCCTCTCTCAGTCCGCCCTGTCCACCGCTACTTCCACCATATGCAGCTCTCAAGTCCAGCTCACCCTCCCAGACACTATGAGTAGGTCAAGAAAGTACTCAGTCTCTCATCCGCGTACACTGGGTTTGAACGCCCACATTGCCAAACTAATCTCGTTTGAGATGATGCCCTTTCGGTTGGTGGAAAGCACAGCTTTCCGCGAACTCATGGCCTATGCAGTACCACGCTATGACCTACCCAGTCGCCACTTCTTCTCTCGCAAAGCCATCCCAGCCCTCCACCATCATGTGAAAGACCGCATTGTCCATGCACTCAAGCAGTCAGTGAGCGGAAAGGTGCACCTCACAACTGATGCATGGTCCAGTCGGCATGGCCAGGGCCGTTAAGTGTCCATCACTGCGCACTGGGTTAATGTGGTGGATGCAGGGTCCACAGGGGACAGCGGTGGTGGGACAGTGCTGCCTAGCCCACGGTATAGGAAACAGTTGGCTGTAGGCGTTCGACCCTCCTCCTCCTCCTCCAGAAGCGAAAGCTCGTCCACAGAGCGCAGTCGTACGAGCACTCCATCTGCAGCTGCCACTGTTGCACACGATGTGTCCCCCTATCGAGCAGCTAGTGGAAAGCGTCAGCAGGCTGTGTTGCAGATGATGTGTTTGGGCAACAGACACACCGCCGAGGTGCTGGCCGAGTACTTGAAGCGACAAACTGAGTCATGGCTGGGCAGTGTACATCTTGAGGCAGGCAAGGTAGTTAGTGATAACGGCCGTAATTTTGTGGCAGCCATAGCCCTTTCAAAACTCAGCCATATACCTTGCTTGGCTCACACCTTGAACCTGGTGGTGCAGTGCTTCCTCAAAAATGATCCGGAGTTAACAGCCCTTCTCCAGAAGGTGCGAAGACTGTGCGTGCACATCCGCCGGTCGCCTGTACACTCCGTTCGTATGCAGAAGCTGCAGCGATTGCTCCAACTTCCCAACCACCACCTCATTATCGACATTGCAACAAGGTGGAACTCCACCCTGCACATGGTGGAGCGGCTGTGCGAGCAGAGGCAGGCCATAATGCATTTGTGGGAGGATACACGGCCAGGCACTTTGAGAGCAGACATGGAGATGACAGGTGTGCAGTGGTCGAAGCTGAAAGACCTCTGTAAAGTTCTTCAGTGTTTTGAGGAATGCACACGGCTGGTAAGCGCAGACGACGCCATCCTAAGCATGAGCATCCCACTTATGTGTCTGCTCATGCAAACTTTGACGCACCTTAAGGAGCAGGCGTCTGCAGCCAATGTTGATGAGGAGGAAGAGGAGGAGGGAATCCTTGATGACATTCAGCCATTGTCTGCTCAGGGACCTCTCCTGGACGAGGTGGAGGAAGAAGAGGAGGAGGAGGAGGATGATGGGGATGATTACGTAGGGGAGGAGGATGCATCTCGTGGGGCAAGTGAAAATGTTGGCGTGGCAAGGTCTGGTACAGGGTTTGTGCGTGACTGGAGGGATGTGGATTTGCCAGAAAGTGCTCCTCCACCCAGCACTCGCAGTGCATCATTGACACCGGGAACATTGGCCCACATGTCAGATTATGCCTTGCGGATCCTAAAAAGGGACCCCCGCATTGCCAAAATGATGAACGATGACGACTACTGGTTGGCCAGCATCCTGGATCCACGCTATAAAGGCAAATTACAAAACATCATGCCACAGGAGAACCCTGACCTAATATTGGCTAATAAACAAGCAACTCTGGTAAATCGGTTGCTTGAGGCATTCCCAGCAAACAGCAGCGGTGATAGTTCTCACACGAGCCGTACGGGCCGGGGGCAGCTTGGCAGAGGTGTTCGTGGTGCACACAGCAGAAGTGGCATTGGAGACAGGGGTTTCATGACAATGTTGTGGACTGATTTTTCAAATACCGCTCACACAACTGGTAATACTGCATCGATGGAAAGTGACAGGAGACAGCAGTTGTCAACTATGGTTACAAACTACTTTTCCTCCCATATCGATGTTCTCCCACACAGGTCATTCCCCTTTGACTATTGGGCCGCTAAACTGGACACCTGGCCTGAATTGGCCCAATATGCCTTACAGGAGCACGCTTGCCCAGCTGCAAGTGTGCTATCGGAAAGAGTCTTCAGTGCAGCTGGATCAATCCTGACAGAAAAAAGGACCCGTCTGTCAACCCAAAATGTGGATGATCTAACCTTCATTAAAATGAACCACGCATGGGTTTCCAAGGATTTTGTCCCACCTTCCCCTGATGACACATAGGGTGACAGAAAAATGGCTTGCTTTGGTCCACCTCTTCCTGGTACTTCACCTATTTCGCCTTTTGCATCAGCTGAATGTCCAACATCAACATATGCCACTTTCTAAAACTCCCTAACTGTGCTGCCTCCCCCCCATGGCCGGGGTCACCACCTAGCGCACGACACCGTGCGAGTGCCGTTGCCCTGGACAGGTGGGTAGGCCGACTCTTGGGCGCAGGCACTGGCACAGGGTCCCTCATAGTGCAATCAAGTGTCTCTGACGGTGGTGGTGCACACCCGCCGTCAGACACACCGCTGTACTATGAGGGGCCCAGTGCCAGTACCGACGCCCACGAGTGGGCCCCCCTTGCTTGGGCAGGGCCCCAGCATTTGCAATCTTTACCTCTCCCTGCTCCTCCGCTGTGTAATCTGGGCCGTCAAATCCATACTGTGCCTGACACCGTCTGAGCCTGCCTCCTGAGACATATATTTTGAATGTGTACGCTATCCATACATGTTATCCAGGGATACGGTACCCTTTCTAACCTTTGTGCAATCACGTGCAATCCATACTGGGCCTAACACCGTCTGAGCCTGCCTCCTGAGACATATATTTTGAATGTGTACGCTATCCATACATGTTATCCGGGGATACGGTACCCTTTCTAACCTTTGTGCAATCACGTGCAATCCATACTGGGCCTAACACCGTCTGAGCCTGCCTCATGCTGTATAGACATATATTTTGAATGTGTACGCTATCCATACATGTTATCTGGGGATACGGTACCCTTTCTCACCTTTGTGCAATCACGTGCAATCCATACTGGGCCTAACACCATCTGAGCCTGCCTCATGCTGTATAGACATATATTTTGAATGTGTACGCTATCCATACATGTTATCCAGGGATACGGTACCCTTTCTAACCTTTGTGCAATCACGTGCAATCCATACTGGGCCTAACACCGTCTGAGCCTGCCTCCTGAGACATATATTTTGAATGTGTACGCTATCCATACATGTTATCCGGGGATACAGTACCCTTTCTAACCTTTGTGCAATCACGTGCAATCCATACTGGGCCTAACACCGTCTGAGCCTGCCTCATGCTGTATAGACATATATTTTGAATGTGTACGCTATCCATACATGTTATCCAGGGATACGGTACCCTTTCTAACCTTTGTGCAGTCACGTGCAATCCATACTGGGCCTAACACCGTCTGAGCCTGCCTCATGCTGTATAGACATATATTTTGAATGTGTACGCTATCCATACATGTTATCCAGGGATACGGTACTCTTTCTAACCTTTGTGCAATCACGTGCAATCCATACTGGGCCTAACACCGTCTGAGCCTGCCTCCTGAGACACATATTTTGAATGTGTACGCTATCCATACATGTTATCCGGGGATACGGTACCCTTTCTAACCTTTGTGCAATCACGTGCAATCCATACTGGGCCTAACACCGTCTGAGCCTGCCTCATGCTGTATAGACATATATTTTGAATGTGTACGCTATCCATACATGTTATCCAGGGATACGGTACCCTTTCTAACCTTTGTGCAATCACGTGCAATCCATACTGGGCCTAACACCGTCTGAGCCTGCCTCATGCTGTATAGACATATATTTTGAATGTGTACGCTATCCATACATGTTATCCAGGGATAGGGTACCCTTTCTAACCTTTGTGCAATCACGTGCAATCCATACTGGGCCTAACACCGTCTGAGCCTGCCTCATGCTGTATAGACATATATTTTGAATGTGTACGCTATCCATACATGTTATCCAGGGATACGGTACCCTTTCTAACCTTTGTGCAATCACGTGCAATCCATACTGGGCCTAACACCGTCTGAGCCTGCATCCTGAGACATATATTTTGAATGTGTACGCTATCCATACATGTTATCCAGGGATACGGTACCCTTTCTATCCTTTGTGCAATCACGTGCAATCCATACTGGGCCTAACACCGTCTAAGCCTGCCTCATGCTGTATAAACATATATTTTGAATGTGTACGCTATCCATACATGTTATCCGGGGATACGGTACCCTTTCTAACCTTTGTGCAATCACGTGCAATCCATACTGGGCCTAACACCGTCTGAGCCTGCCTCCTGAGACATATATTTTGAATGTGTACGCTATCCATACATGTTATCCAGGGATACGGTACCCTTTCTAACCTTTGTGCAATCACGTGCAATCCATACTGGGCCTAACACCGTCTGAGCCTGCCTCATGCTGTATAGACATATATTTTGAATGTGTACGCTATCCATACATGTTATCCGGGGATACGGTACCCTTTCTAACCTTTGTGCAATCACGTGCAATCCATACTGGGCCTAACACCGTCTGAGCCTGCCTCATGCTGTATAGACATATATTTTGAATGTGTACGCTATCCATACATGTTATCCGGGGATACGGTACCCTTTCTAACCTTTGTGCAATCACGTGCAATCCATACTGGGCCTAACACCGTCTGAGCCTGCCTCCTGAGACATATCTTTTGAATGTGTACGCTATCCATACATGTTATCTGGGGATACGGTACCCTTTCTCACCTTTGTGCAATCACGTGTAATCCATACTGGGCGTGAGAACGGCTGGCGAGCTGTTAAGCAAGCTACAGCACCTGTCCAGACAAGTACAGGGATTCCCTAGCGAGGAGACTTATTTGATTGTTTTCAATGTTGGGACTGCAATTTTTGGGGAGCACTATACTCTGGTGAATGATTAATGGGGCCCACCATACACTGGAACATTCCAAAGGTGGACATCAGACACTGGAGCAGCATTTACAGGGCCCATTATACACTAGAGCATTAGAAATGGGGCCCATTATGTTTGGAGCATTATTTGGGCCCATAAGACAGTGGAGCTTCATCCATGGGGACCAACATATACTGTAGCATTATGTGGAGCTCATCATATACTGTTTCAAACATTATATGGGACCAGGGACCAATGATTCTGTATGGAGAAATAGATGGGCCTCGTCATGAGATGTAAAAAGTGAGGTATTTTTCATTGTACTATACCGCTATTTCTCTGCCGTATCGGAGCATGATGAGTTGTGGTATGTGTTAAAGGGGCGCTCTTTCGCCCAGGGCACATGAAAACCTGGAGCCAGCCCTCCCCCCCCACAGTTTGTAGCCAAATAACCCCCATTTTTCAGTGCGTAACTTGTATTATGAAGTTAATTAAGGTTGACAAGCTTAAGAAAGAAGAATTGATGCTTTTGGCATTCAAATGGGCACTGTAGGTGTGTTTCCTGTCCTCCTCTCACTGCCGACTTTTATTCCCCATTGACTTACATTGGGTTTCGTGTTTCGGGACGACCCCGACTTTTCCCTATAATCGGACGATCTTGCTCGACCCGACTTTTGGAAAAGTCGGGTTTCACGAAACGAAACGCGACCCTAAAAAACCAAAAGTCGCTCAACTCTAGTGGTCACTACAGCGTCCTGATTGGCGGGCTTCCTTTTAAAAGAAGCTAACAAAGTAGTGCTTCAGTTCTTTGTTCCTGACCCGGGTGTGTCCAAGTTGAGATCCTGTTTTTGTCCAATGGCTGCGACTCCATTTTGGATCATCTGCTTTTCCATCTTCGTTGCTTCTCTAGCCAGTTAATGGTAGGTATTTTTTGAATGAAATGGAGCGCTAGTACGTCACCTTCTTTTAAATGCACGGCCAATCAGGACGCGGTAGCGTCCACCATTCAGAGCTGAGAGGGCGTGAGAAAGGGAGCGCAATCCACGCCTGTGTAAATACAGTGTCACACAGTACATCCCTCATCGAGGTGTGAATCGTCAATGGAACATGCAATGTGACAGGGTTCTAATGACCACCGACATCGTTACAAAGGTCGCTATGACACGCTAGATCGTTGCTCCGTCGTTGGGTAGATTGGACTGTCTGACATCTCAATAGCGACCACATAGCGATGTGGCAACGATCCCTGTCGTGTCGTATCGCTGTCGGGATCGTTATAGCGTCGCTAGGTGTGATGGGACCTTTAGAATGTTCTTATCTCATTGGTTTATTGTAAACAGCAGAAAGTTTGCACATTTTGCTAATAAACCTAATACGCAATGGGGGGCTAGATCATTTTGATTGAAACTGTAGCTACAGGCATAAAAATTATAGATTTTATGTGTTCTACATAGTGAATATATTTTAACTCTATAAGTTCAGCAGAATGAAAGCTCAAATTTGTTCAAGCATCATTTAGAGAGGCCGATGACATTGATTAATGCTGGCAGTATGGTGATTTCCTACTTAAGTCTAACAAAGTTCGTACAGCTTTCGTATTTAGACTGCATATAACATCCCATGCATCCATTACGGGTGATTGACCAAAATCATTGAAAATTCTACAGAAAAGATTCAAGTGGCTCTAACATCTGATAGAATAATTATATTTCAATTGTATTATATACAGAAGTTGCTTTTACAATAAATTTAAAATTTTACAAGTTGTTACTCAAAGTCACATCAAAAGAGAATAATGGCTATAGATTTGTACTTTTTTACTCATATCTCACTTCACCATAATTTTTACTTTTGCTTGTAGCATTTACATATTTTACTTATTTTATTTAACAATAACAGAATAACAGAATAATAAATTATTCAAATGTTTTAGCTCAAGCCTACCCTCCCGATTTCATATTGAATGTAAATAGGCACCCCTGTACACTAGGCAGCGAAGTTACCGAGGCCCAAAGAGTATCATGTAGAGTGCAGATCCTGTTTTATTTAACTGGCCCCAGCAATGAAACCTTCCTTACATAGGACAGTTGTCCTTGCAACTGCTCTTTCCAGCATGCAGTAGCATTTCTTGATGGCCACTACTGGACAACCCCAGACTAAAGGGAGTCTATTGCCACAGAATGACTATTGAAACCAAGTACAGGTGCTTTGGTGTGGTCAAACATTTATGTGCACCTTCCCACCTGTTTGTTTTCCCTCTGTCTCCAACCATGCTGTTCTTTGATAAACAGTTCTGGCTGTAAAGAGCCAGAGAAAGACAGAAATAGATGAAAAACTGAAGTGAGCGCCTACACTTGGTTTGAGCAGTCACTCTATGCTCATAGACACTGTTTAATAGTTTCACACAGATAAAGAAGTTATGGTGGCGCTCTATGTGGGATGGTGGTGGTGAGTATGTGGCTTTGTGAATAACACACTCGATCCTGTTTGGAATGGTTGAACTTGATCCTTCTTGTTTGGTCCTTCGATTGGGTTTGGTAAATGGAAAGTTTGAGTGTCAGAATATCACCGTGCCCTGTCCGTGGTGCAAAGTAATTCCCAGACACCCCAGCTTTCCATTTAATTTATTTCAGGAATACAAATTAAATAAAAAGGGTGTATCACACAGCAGAGCTGCTCCAATGGTGTTGGTGCCAATGCTCAGAGAATGACGTGAGCTGTTGTGCCACGTGCAAGATGCAGTCAATGAGCAGTTGCTTCTTAGGCCTGGATCACACTTCCGTTTTTTAAAATCCGTCTAAATCTGTCGTTTCCGTTAAAAAACGGATCCGCCATTTTTTTGAGGATCCTTTTTTTGTCCCATAGACTTCCATTAGTGGCTACCGCGGATCCGTCAAAAAAAACGGATCCGTTTGCAGCAAAACGAAAATGGATCCATTTTTTCACACTTTGACGGATGCATGCGGATGCCAAAAAACGGATGTGTGTAACAGGCTTTAGCTGCAGCTCATCAATATTTCATCTGGGCAGACATCCTGCATGTGACAAGTGACATCACTCTCCAGAAAGGAGGATTTTCTTTTAAATAGGCTTGAATCAGCTTTATTTTTTTCTGTACATAGCAGTAAACTGTCTACACCAGTGGTTCCCAAACTCCAGTCCTCGTGGACCCCAGCAGGTCATGTTTTCAGGATTTCCATAGTGTTATACATGTGAGAGAATTCATGGTGCCTTGATGATACTTCCATCACCTGTGAAATACTAAGGAAATCCTGAAAACATGACCTGTTGGGGTCCGTGAGGACTGGAGTTTGGGAACCACTGGTCTACACATTACACCTCTAATTACCAAGATGTAGTTCCCACCCTAGCAGCTAAAAAATGAATAAAATACAAAAGGCTTATTAGATAGCCACAGACATGTTTTTTAGGATGGAAATTGACACCAACTTTCTATTCAAATCCAGCAAAAAAAAGGTCCAATTATCCTTGTGGTGTAATGAAAGGGGTAGAGCTGGACGGGAGATGTATTTCTCCCAGTAGGATAAGATTTGGCCTGAATTTTCCCTAAGGTTGAGGACCTGCAGTGATGACACGATCACGTGATCAGCCCATGTGTTAGGTACCTCACCTGTGGGTGTGGTTATTGGCGATATAATGAAACTGTAGTGTGGTCACATGGTCTCTGTGTTGGAAGGTCTTGGTAATGGACAGACTTCCTGAATAGCAAATGGTGAGACTGTGTATCTGCGGAGCCTGGGATGGCTACTGTGTTGGGGAAGCCAGGACTCAAAAGGAGTCAGCTTGTGGAGCGGCGCACCTGGAAGGTAACTCCAGACAAGGGGGTTGTAATATACGGCAGAGAGGCTTATCTGCTACATGAACTGACTGGTGGTCATGATATGTTCGTGGATGTAATGAAATGGACTTTATGCTATGCGGTTTATGCGGAGTTAATAAGCCAAATAGACTGTTTTTGTGAGAAAATGTTCCTTTGTGCTTTAATCCCGTTGCCAAGCGAGTGTCCCCCAACACACTCAGGGAGCGCTATCTCACAGGCTGTAGACATGAGGATAACCTTCAGGTTGGCAATCTTGGCATTCTGTTCTAGAATGCCAAGCTTTCAGTCACTTTGTGTGACTGCAGATTTGCAAATCTTTCCAGTACACGCACTGTGCTCTGTGAGGATTCCACGGGAACGTTGGTCAAGTATACGATATGCATACAAGTGTATTGAATGAGGTCTCATCCACTACACATGTTGTGGCCGGGAGTATGCATATCACATACCTGACCACCTGTCTCGGCGCAGACACCGGCGAATGCTCACCGTGCGTGTGCTCAGAGTTTTCACAAGCCTGCAATCACACCGAGTGACTGTAGACTTTTCATTGTATACCGGACAACCTCTTTAATAGCGTTCTGAAGCTGCCTGAGGCCTGCACTGAAAGCCAGGATACCTAGAGATGAACTTACATGCTGGGCAAGACAAATGCCAGTGCCATAGATTGACAGTGGCATTTAACAGGATAACAGGATCATGCAGATCTTGGCTCCACCTGCAGCTGTTAGAGGCAGATCAGGCTGAATAACATTGCAATCATCTGCTGGGAATGGTGTGGGCTTATCTACTAAGTCTTCTCCATACACCAGCTCCTGATGAGCATTCAACGCTATATTTATGAATGGATCCAACAGGACGGAAGAGAGTAGTTTATTAAACTAGAGACGTTTTTTGGTCTCATCTGGCAATGGAGCCTTCCCAGAATAAAATATCAGACAAAAATGTGGTATTATCAAAGTTTTACAGTGGAATTTGTGTAGATGTTTTGTTGCATCTCATGGGTTTTGATCTGCTAATAATGTAGGACTGGTAGAATTACTAAGGTGGGTACGATTGGTTCTGCACTGTACCCATTTTGACATAGACAAGCAGATGCTTTTTATTCTTTGTGTTGGTTTATAATAATTAAATTTAGAAATCCAATAAAACATGGATTTTGCTCCCTTGAAGAACAACCAGACTGATGTGTATTTAATTTATAAAACATCAAAGAATTTCTCTGTAATACATCAGCCGGTGGGATTTGGAAATGTATTCACTGTACGTGCAATTTCCTCCTTATTAAACAGTTGTTTAAATTGAAAATTTTCGCAACCTTGAATTAATATGCTGCATAAATACATAGTAAAATGTATGCACTAAGATATAATACCGTGGAGTAAAATATAAATTACCCTGACATGTGCCTCACCATAAAGCATTTCTGACACTGTGTCCTAAGCATGTATGATATATGGGAAGAGATAGAATAAAGTGATTTACAAGGAAACACCTAGCTACGGAGCTAGTTTTAAAAGAAGAAAAATTATATATGGAATACATTTATTATGACTATCTAAGGAGGTTCAGTCATTTGGTTTATGGAATTATGGAAGAAAAAATAACTAAAAAGAAAAATCGCTTGATTTAACTATGATAAAAATAATAAATGTAGATAACCATGTCATTCTTCTTCTTCCATTTAGATGTTTAATTATATAGTACAACTATAAATTGTAATTTTCCAGATCCTAATACAATAATGCCTTTCCAAATGATCACTGTAATACTGGACTATTGATATTTTTAGTGCACAAAGTCATTTAGCAAAGTAATAGGCCATGCTATGGGAAGTATTATAATTTCTGGTGGATTTTAACCCATAGACTACCTATTGATTCTAGCCTATCAAGCATGTTTGGCTGTGTAATCCGAGAGCAGCATGATATAGGGACAGAGACCCTGATTCCAGTGATATGTCACTTACCGTAGTTTACTGGCTGCAGCTGTCATGATCCAGATGGGGTTTTTCCTGTCTCTACTAGAGTTGAGCGAAACGGGTCGAAAAAATTCAAAAGTCGCCGACTTTTGGCAAAGTCGGGTTTCATGAAACGAAACCCGACCCTAGGATGGGGTCGGCCACGAGGTCGGCGACTTACGCGCCAAAGTCGCGTTTCAAAAGTTTGTTTTGCGCTCTTTTTCAGCCAATCAGGATCCACGGACACTGTGGGCAACGTGATGACCTAGGCACGGGTCACCACCATCTTTCAGAAGGGCATGCAAGTGATTGGCTTGCTTTGGTGGGCGTCACAGGGGGTATAAAAGGGCGTGCACGCAGACCGCCATCTTACTTCTGCCGATCTTAGTATAGGGAGAGGTTGCTGCTGATTCTGTAGGGAGAGCGTTAGGCAGGGAAGAAGACAAAAAAACTGCTTCTGCTGCTAGCGATTTGGCCTGCACAACACACAAGTCACTGTGTGTGCAGTGCAAGGGGAGGCTATATAGTGGTGTATCAGTGGTGTTGGTTGTTGGGCTGCCTTTTAAGGCTTCCTGACACGCTGGCATTGCTGTTTACCCACTGCTCCGCAAACTGCTTTTTTAAAAGCGATCCAATCTCCCTTATCCTCTAGTCACTTTTGTCACAGCTGTGCCATCGAGCGTGACACATAGCGCTCAGATATCAGTGGGCCTCACACAATCCACAAGTATCCAGTGTCCAAAAGTGTGCTCAGAGATTCAAAATCTCCATTATCCTCTCGTCACTTTGGTCACAGGCAGCTGTGCCATCGAGCGTGTCACATAGCGCTCAGATATCAGTGGGCCTCACACAATCCACAAGTGTCCAGTGTCCAAAAGTGTGCACAGAGATTCAAAATCTCCATTATCCTCTCGTCACTTTGGTCACAGGCAGCTGTGCCATCGAGCGTGTCACATAGCGCTCAGATATCAGTGGGCCTCACACAATCCACAAGTGTCCAGTGTCCAAAAGTGTGCGCAGAGATTCAAAATCTCCATTATCCTCTCGTCACTTTGGTCACAGGCAGCTGCGCCATCGAGCCTGTCACATAACGCTCAGATATCAGTGGGCCTCACACAATCCACAAGTGTCCAGTGTCCAAAAGTGTGCGCAGAGATTCAAAATCTCCATTATCCTCTCGTCACTTGGGTCACAGGCAGCTGTGCCATCGAGCGTGTCACATAGCGCTCAGATATCAGTGGGCCTCACACAATCCAAAAGTGTCCAGTGTCCACAAGTGTCTGCAGAAATTCAAAATCTCCCCTGTCCTATAGACACCTTGTACCTTGTTTTACATTACTATATAGTTTGTTGGATTTTGTCTACATTTCTACCAAAAATGAGGAAGGCTGGTGGAAGAGGCCATGGAATTGGGCGGGGGTTGGCAGCTGGTGTTGGTGGTGGATCTGATGGTAGTGGCAAGAGCAAAATAGGACCGAATGCAGGAGGTGCTGACCCTGCGTCATCGTCTGTCTACATAAGGCCTCGAACGCTTAGTTTTCTAGGAGTTGGCAAACCGCTTTTAAAGGCAGAGCATCAGGAAAAAGTTTTGTCTTACATTGCTGACTCAGCCTCCAGCTCTATCGCCTCCTCTTCTTCAGTTGTAAAAAGTAAAAGCACTGAGTCGTCATTGGAGGCTCATGTTCATGAACCACACCTTTCCTTGTGTCCTTCACCCCAACCAAGATTGAAGGATGACGCAGGCCATACTACTGATTACTCCATGGAGCTGTTTTCACATACCATGCCTGGATTATCAAGTCAAATGGTGAATTACCCAGGCCAAGATGAATCTGACATGGAGTGCACTGATGCACAGCCGCTGATGGATGATTCTGCTGGTACATTCACTCAGAGCACTACATTGTCCTCGCAGTGTACAGAGCCAGATTTTGACCCTGATGAGACTCAGGTGCCCCTCACTATACCACCATACACGGTGACACAGAGAAAGGTGCACATGACATAGAAGAGGAGGTGATGGATGACCCAGTTGTTGACCCAGATTGGCATCCATTGGGGGAAGAGGGTGCTGCTTCCAATAGCTCAGATGAGGAGCATCCACAGCAGACATTGACATCGCAACAGCTGTTATCTGGCAGGCCCGGAGCACTCCAAAGACAGGTTCCAAACATCAAAAGAGTTGCTGGACAGCTTGTCCAGAGGGTCAAAAGATCACAGCGTGCTAGGCCGCAAAATGTCTGCCAAAGTAGGAAGAGTGCAGTGTGGCACTTTTTTGAACAAAATCCTCATGATCAGGCCAAGGTTATCTGTAAGAAGTGCGCAAAGACCTTTAGCCGAGGGAAAAATCTGAAAAATTTGAATACCAGTTGCATGCTTAGACATTTAACTAGCATGCACTTGCAAGCATGGACACAACACCAAACCTCAAGTGCCACATGTGCAACTGATCACAACGAAGGTAGTCAGCAACGCTACATTGTTTCCCCCACTGTAAGCCCACCGGTTAGCACAGCAGCAAATGTTGAGGTGTCGTTGCAAGGCCACAGCAGTCAGGGAATCCCACTGTTATATCAACGAAAGACTGATTCTAGGCCATCAGAAAGAACACCAACTCCATCACCATCATCAACCCTCTCTCAGTCCGCCCTGTCCACCGCTACTTCCACCATATGCAGCTCTCAAGTCCAGCTCACCCTCCCAGACACTATGAGTAGGTCAAGAAAGTACTCAGGCTCTCATCCGCGTACACTGGGTTTGAACGCCCACATTGCCAAACTAATCTCGTTTGAGATGATGCCCTTTCGGTTGGTGGAAAGCACAGCTTTCCGCGAACTCATGGCCTATGCAGTACCACGCTATGACCTACCCAGTCGCCACTTCTTCTCTCGCAAAGCCATCCCAGCCCTCCACCATCATGTGAAAGACCGCTTTGTCCATGCACTCAAGCAGTCAGTGAGCGGAAAGGTGCACCTCACAACTGATGCATGGTCCAGTTGGCATGGCCAGGGCCGTTACGTGTCCATCACTGCGCACTGGGTTAATGTGGTGGATGCAGGGTCCACAGGGGACAGCGGTGGTGGGACAGTGCTGCCTAGCCCACGGTATAGGAAACAGTTGGCTGTAGGCGTTCGACCCTCCTCCTCCTCCTCCTCCTCCAGAAGCGAAAGCTCGTCCACAGAGCGCAGTCGTACGAGCACTCCATCTGCAGCTGCCACTGTTGCACACGATGTGTCCCCCTATCGAGCAGCTAGTGGAAAGCGTCAGCAGGCTGTGTTGCAGATGATGTGTTTGGGCAACAGACACACCGCCGAGGTGCTGGCCGAGTACTTGAAGCGACAAACTGAGTCATGGCTGGGCAGTGTACATCTTGAGGCAGGCAAGGTAGTTAGTGATAACGGGCATAATTTTGTGGCAGCCATAGCCCTTTCAAAACTCAGCCACATACCTTGCTTGTCTCACACCTTGAACCTGGTGGTGCAGTGCTTCCTCAAAAATTATCCGGAGTTAACAGCCCTGCTCCAGAAGGTGCGAAGACTGTGTGCGCACATCCGCCGGTCGCCTGTACACTCCGTTCGTATGCAGAAGCTGCAGCGATTGCTCCACCTTCCCAACCACCGCCTCATTATCGACATTGCAACAAGGTGGAACTCCACCCTGCCCCTGGTGGAGCGGCTGTGCGAGCAGAGGCAGGCCATAATGCATTTGTGGGAGGATACACGGCCAGGCACTTTGAGAGCAGACATGGAGTTGACAGGCGTGCAGTGGTCGAAGCTGAAAGACCTTTGTAAAGTCCTTCAGTGTTTTGAGGAATGCACACGGCTGGTAAGCGCAGACGACGCCATCCTAAGCATGAGCATCCCACTTATGCGTCTGCTCCTGCAAACTTTGACGCACCTTAAGGAGCAGGCGTCTGCAGCCAATGTTGATGAGGAGGAAGAGGAGGAGGGAATCCTTGATGACATTCAGCCATTGTCTGCTCAGGGACCTCTCCTGGACGAGGTGGAGGAAGAAGAGGAGGAGGAGGAGGATGATGGGGATGATTACTTAGGGGAGGAGGATGCATCTTGTGGGGCAAGTGAAAATGTTGGCGTGGCAAGGTCTGGTACAGGGTTTGTGCGTGACTGGAGGGATGTGGATTTGCCAGAAAGTGCTCCTCCACCCAGCACTCGCAGTGCATCATTGACACCGGGAACATTGGCCCACATGTCAGATTATGCCTTGCGGATCCTAAAAAGGGACCCCCGCATTGCCAAAATGATGAACGATGACGACTACTGGTTGGCCAGCATCCTGGATCCACGCTATAAAGGCAAATTACAAAACATCATGCCACAGGAGAACCTTGACCTAATATTGGCTAATAAACAAGCAACTCTGGTAAATCGGTTGCTTGAGGCATTCCCAGCACACAGCAGCGGTGATGGTTCTCACACGAGCCGTACGGGCCGGGGGCAGCTTGGCAGAGGTGTTCGTGGTGCACACAGCAGAAGTGGCGTTGGAGACAGGGGTTTCATGACAATGTTGTGGACTGATTTTTCAAATACCGCTCACACAACTGGTAATACTGCATCGATGGAAAGTGACAGGAGACAGCAGTTGTCAACTATGGTTACAAACTACTTTTCCTCCCATATCAATGTTCTCCCACACAGGTCAATCCCCTTTGACTATTGGGCCGCTAAACTGGACACCTGGCCTGAATTGGCCCAATATGCCTTACAGGAGCTCGCTTGCCCAGCTGCAAGTGTGCTATCGGAAAGAGTCTTCAGTGCAGCTGGATCAATCCTGACAGAAAAAAGGACCCGTCTGTCAACCCAAAATGTGGATGATCTAACCTTCATTAAAATGAACCACGCATGGGTTTCCAAGGATTTTGTCCCACCTTCCCCTGATGACACATAGGGTGACAGAAAAATGGCTTGCTTTGGTCCACCTCTTCCTGGTACTTCACCTATTTTGCCTTTTGCATCAGCTGCATGTCCAACATCAACATATGCCACTTTCTAAAACTCCCTAACTGTGCTGCCTCCCCCCCCATGGCCGGGGTCACCACCTAGCGCACGACACCGTGCGAGTGCCGTTGCCCTGGACAGGTGGGTAGGCCGACTCTTGGGCGCGGGCACTGGTACAGGGTCCCTCATAGTGCAATCAGGTGTCTCTGATGGTGGTGGTGCACACCCGCCGTCAGACACACCGCTGTACTATAAGGGGCCCAGTGCCAGTACCGACACCCACGAGTGGGCCCCCCTTGCTTGGGCAGGGCCCCAGCATTTGCAATCTTTACCTCTCCCTGCTCCTCCGCTGTGTAATCTGGGCCGTCAAATCCATACTGTGCCTGACACCGTCTGAGCCTGCCTCCTGAGACATATATTTTGAATGTGTACGCTATCCATACATGTTATCCGGGGATACGGTACCCTTTCTAACCTTTGTGCAATCACGTGCAATCCATACTGTGCCTGACACCGTCTGAGCCTGCCTCCTGAGACATATATTTTGAATGTGTACGCTATCCATACATGTTATCCAGGGATACGGTACCCTTTCTAACCTTTGTGCAATCACGTGCAATCCATACTGGGCCTAACACCGTCTGAGCCTGCCTCCTGAGACATATATTTTGAATGTGTACGCTATCCATGCATGTTATCCGGGGATACGGTACCCTTTCTAACCTTTGTGCAATCATGTGCAATCCATACTGGGCCTAACACCGTCTGAGCCTGCCTCCTGAGACATATATTTTGAATGTGTACGCTATCCATACATGTTATCCGGGGATACGGTACCCTTTCTAACCTTTGTGCAATCACGTGCAATCCATACTGGGCCTAACACCGTCTGAGCCTGCCTCCTGAGACATATATTTTGAATGTGCACGCTATCCATACATGTTATCCGGGGATACGGTACCCTTTCTAACCTTTGTGCAATCACGTGCAATCCATACTGGGCCTAACACCGTCTGAGCCTGCCTCCTGAGACATATATTTTGAATGTGTACGCTATCCATACATGTTATCCGGGGATACGGTACCCTTTCTAACCTTTGTGCAATCACGTGCAATCCATACTGGGCCTAACACCGTCTGAGCCTGCCTCCTGAGACATATATTTTGAATGTGTACGCTATCCATACATGTTATCCGGGGATACGGTACCCTTTCTAACCTTTGTGCAATCACGTGCAATCCATATTGGGCCTAACACCGTCTGAGCCTGCCTCCTGAGACATATATTTTGAATGTGTACGCTATCCATACATGTTATCCGGGGATACGGTACCGTTTCTAACCTTTGTGCAATCACGTGCAATCCATACTGGGCCTAACACCGTCTGAGCCTGCCTCCTGAGACATATATTTTGAATGTGTACGCTATCCATACATGTTATCCGGGGATACGGTACCCTTTCTAACCTTTGTGCAATCACGTGCAATCCATACTGGGCCTAACACCGTCTGAGCCTGCCTCCTGAGACATATATTTTGAATGTGTACGCTATCCATACATGTTATCCGGGGATACGGTACCGTTTCTAACCTTTGTGCAATCACGTGCAATCCATACTGGGCCTAACACCGTCTGAGCCTGCCTCCTGAGACATATATTTTGAATGTGTACGCTATCCATACATGTTATCCGGGGATACGGTACCCTTTCTAACCTTTGTGCAATCACGTGCAATCCATACTGGGCCTAACACCGTCTGAGCCTGCCTCCTGAGACATATATTTTGAATGTGTACGCTATCCATACATGTTATCCGGGGATACGGTACCCTTTCTAACCTTTGTGCAATCACGTGCAATCCATACTGGGCCTAACACCGTCTGAGCCTGCCTCCTGAGACCTATATTTTGAATGTGTACGCTATCCATACATGTTATCCGGGGATACGGTACCCTTTCTAACCTTTGTGCAATCACGTGCAATCCATACTGGGCCTAACACCGTCTGAGCCTGCCTCCTGAGACATATATTTTAAATGTGTACGCTATCCATACATGTTATCCGGGGATACGGTACCCTTTCTAACCTTTGTGCAATCACATGCAATCCATACTGGGCCTAACACCGTCTGAGCCTGCCTCCTGAGACATATATTTTGAATGTGTACGCTATCCATACATGTTATCCGGGGATACGGTACCCTTTCTAACCTTTGTGCAATCACGTGCAATCCATACTGGGCCTAACACCGTCTGAGCCTGCCTCCTGAGACATATATTTTGAATGTGTACGCTATCCATACATGTTATCCGGGGATACGGTACCCTTTCTAACCTTTGTGCAATCACGTGCAATCCATACTGGGCCTAACACCGTCTGAGCCTGCCTCCTGAGACATATATTTTGAATGTGTACGCTATCCATACATGTTATCCGGGGATACGGTACCCTTTCTAACCTTTGTGCAGTCACGTGCAATCCATACTGGGCCTAACACCGTCTGAGCCTGCCTCCTGAGACATATATTTTGAATGTGTACGCTATCCATACATGTTATCCGGGGATACGGTACCGTTTCTAACCTTTGTGCAATCACGTGCAATCCATACTGGGCCTAACACCGTCTGAGCCTGCCTCCTGAGACATATATTTTGAATGTGTACGCTATCCATACATGTTATCCGGGGATACGGTACCCTTTCTAACCTTTGTGCAATCACGTGCAATCCATACTGGGCCTAACACCGTCTGAGCCTGCCTCCTGAGACATATATTTTGAATGTGTACGCTATCCATACATGTTATCCGGGGATACGGTACCCTTTCTAACCTTTGTGCAATCACGTGCAATCCATACTGGGCCTAACACTGTCTGAGCCTGCCTCCTGAGACATATATTTTGAATGTGTACGCTATCCATACATGTTATCCGGGGATACGGTACCCTTTCTAACCTTTGTGCAATCACGTGCAATCCATACTGGGCCTAACACCGTCTGAGCCTGCCTCCTGAGACATATATTTTAAATGTGTACGCTATCCATACATGTTATCCGGGGATACGGTACCCTTTCTAACCTTTGTGCAATCACATGCAATCCATACTGGGCCTAACACCGTCTGAGCCTGCCTCCTGAGACATATATTTTGAATGTGTACGCTATCCATACATGTTATCCGGGGATACGGTACCCTTTCTAACCTTTGTGCAATCACGTGCAATCCATACTGGGCCTAACACGGTCTGAGCCTGCCTCCTGAGACATATATTTTGAATGTGTACGCTATCCATACATGTTATCCGGGGATACGGTACCCTTTCTAACCTTTGTGCAATCACGTGCAATCCATACTGGGCCTAACACCATCTGAGCCTGCCTCCTGAGACATATATTTTGAATGTGTACGCTATCCATACATGTTATCCGGGGATACGGTTCCCTTTCTAACCTTTGTGCAATCACGTGCAATCCATACTGGGCCTAACACCGTCTGAGCCTGCCTCCTGAGACATATATTTTGAATGTGTACGCTATCCATACATGTTATCCGGGGATACAGTACCTTTCTAACCTTTGTGCAATCACGTGCAATCCATACTGGGCCTAACACCGTCTGAGCCTGCCTCCTGAGACATATATTTTGAATGTGTACGCTATCCATACATGTTATCCGGGGATACGGTACCCTTTCTAACCTTTGTGCAATCACGTGCAATCCATACTGGGCCTAACACCGTCTGAGCCTGCCTCCTGAGACATATATTTTGAATGTGTACGCTATCCATACATGTTATCCGGGGATACGGTACCCTTTCTAACCTTTGTGCAATCACGTGCAATCCATACTGGGCCTAACACCGTCTGAGCCTGCCTCCTGAGACATATATTTTGAATGTGTACGCTATCTATACATGTTATCCGGGGATACGGTACCCTTTCTAACCTTTGTGCAATCACGTGCAATCCATACTGGGCCTGAGAACGGCTGGAGAGCTGTTAAGCAAGCTACAGCACCTGTCCAGACAAGTACAGGGATTCCCTAGCGAGGAGACTTATTTGATTGTTTTCAATGTTGGGACAGCAATTTTTGGGGAGCACTATACTCTGGAGAATGATAGATGGGGCCCACCATACACTGGAACATTCCAAAGGTGGACATCAGACACTGGAGCAGCATTTACAGGGCCCATTATACACTAGAGCATTAGAAATGGGGCCCATTATGTTTGGAGCATTATTTGGGCCCATAAGACAGTGGAGCTTCATCCATGGGGACCAACATATACTGTAGCATTATGTGGAGCTCATCATATACTGTTTCAAACATTATATGGGACCAATGATTCTGTATGGAGAAATAGATGGGCCTCGTCATGAGATGTAAAAAGTGAGGTATTTTTCATTGTACTATACCGCTATTTATCTGCCGTATCGGAGCATGATGAGTTGTGGTATGTGTTAAAGGGGTGCTCTTTCGCCCAGGGCACATGAAAACCTGCAGTCAGCCCTCCCCCCCCCACAACTTTAGCCAAATAACCCCCATTTTTCAGTGCGTAACTTATATTATGAAGTTAATTAAGGTTGACAAGCTTAAGTAAGAAGAATTGATGCTTTTGGCATTCAAATGGACACTGTAGGTGTGTTTCCTGTCCTCCTCTCACTGCCGACTTTTATTCCCCATTGACTTACATTGGGTTTCGTGTTTCGGGACGACCCCGACTTTTCCCTATAATCGGACGATCTTGCTCGACCCGACTTTTGGAAAAGTCGGGTTTCACGAAACGAAACGCGACCCTAAAAAACCAAAAGTCGCTCAACTCTAGTCTCTACTTTTCTACAGTGAAAAAATGTTTCATGTCTGCTTCTGTATTGGTCCAACCTGATCCGTCTGAACCATTCATTGTTGAGGTGGAAGTATCAGAAGTGGGAGTGAGGGCGATGCTGTCTCAGGGACCCGTCACTTTGGCTAATTTAAGACCTTGTGGCTTTTTTCCAAGAAATTTTCTCCTGTTGAGAGAAATTACGATGTCGGGAATCGGGAATTATTAGCCATAAAACTGGCTTTTGAAGAATGGAGGCACTTTTGGGAGGGGGCTGTTCATTAGCTCATGATGATTACGGACCACAAGAACTTGTCCTACATTTTGTTTGCCAAACCTTTTGACTCCTAGACAGGTGAGGTGGTTGCTTTTTTTTCACGTTTTCATTTTTCCATCACCTTTCGACCTGGTTCCAAGAATGTCAAGGTTGGCGGCTTATCTCGCAGCTTGGATCCGATACTACCTTCCGAACCTCCTTCCTCCATTCTTCAGCGTGGGGTGGTCGTTGAGGGGGTGTCCTCCGAATTGGAGCTGGAAATTTGTGAAGTTCAGTCCCTTACTCCTCCGTCTTTGCTTGATAACACGCTCTTCTTCCCTGTTCAATATCGGTTGAGGGTGCTCCGGGAGTTCCACGATTCTGCTCTCATTGGGCACCCTGGAATCTCGGCCACCCACAGAGCTATTGCTAGACTGTTTTGGTGGTCCTCCATGTCTTCTGAAATCGCTGTGTTTGTGTCTGCTTGTGATACGTGTGCCCGTGCTAAAAGCTCCCATAATCGGCTGGCCGGTTAATTGGTGCCATTGCCAATTCTGGATAGCCCTTTGACTCATTTTCTATGGATTGTATCACTGATCTCCCTCCTTCCAATGGCAATATTGTGGTCTGGATAGTGGTTGACAGATTTAGCAAACAGGCACATTTTGTACCTTTGGCAGGACTTCCTAACGCAGAAATAAGTTGCTTATTGAGCACGTTGAGCACGTTGTGCGGCTGCATGGCATGCCTCTGAATTTGGTGTCTGAAAGAGGGGTGCAGTTTGTGTCTAAATTTTAGAGGGCATTTTGTAAAAGATTAGGTATTAGCTTGAACTTCTCGGCCTACCATCCCAAAACCAACGGTCAGACGGAGAGGACCAATCAGTCACTGGAACAGATTTTGCAGTGTCTTGCCACATCTCTGCAGGACGATTGGTGTTCCTCGTTGCCCGTGGCTGACTTTGCTTTTAATAATCAAGTTAATCAGTCCACTAGTACTTCTCGGTTTTTTTGTAACTGTGGTTTTCACCCCCATTTCTGGTGAATTTTCCAGGCTGGATTTATGGTGTCCAGGGGCTGATTCAGTGGTTCAACGGTTGGGGGAGGAGTGGAGGGAGGTCCAGAAGAGCATTGGGGTGGCTCAGGGCAGACAGAAACATTTTGCTGATAAGCGACGATCTGTAGGACCTATATTTCTGGCAGGAGATAAAGTTTGGTTGTCTACCAAGAACATACAGTGCATCTGAAACTTTCTTCCGTTAATCTGGGTCCCAAGTATATTGGTCTTTATGAGATCATTGAGGTTGTCAATCCAGTGGCCTTTCGCTTACGCTTACCTCTGTCACTTTGTATCTCCATTGTGTTCCATAAGTCTCTATTTAAGTCATTTGTACCTTCCTATGCTGGGTCTCCATCCCCTCTGTCCCCTGTCTTGGTGGATAGTCAGACTGAGTATAAAGTTGAACTTATTGTTGATTCTCGGATGATTTGCAGCTCGCTTCAGTACTTGGTACATTGGAGGGGTTACGGTCCTAAGGATCGATCTTTGGTCCTGGCATGATCAGACCATGTGGATAGGTTTTTCCAGGCTTTTTAATGCGCGTTGTTCTGAGAAACCTGGGTGTCCGATTGCCCCATTTGAGAGGAGGGTACTGTCATGATTCTGACCGGGTATTTCCTGTCTCTCCTTTTCCCGGTCTGGTGATTCAGGGGTTAACTTTTCTCTGCCTTGTTCTGGTGTCAGTGTTTTCTCTTCACTGAATGACCGTCTGGACTAAGTTCCAGGTTCAGTTTGCACCTACCTCATATCCACAGAGTGCACGCCTTGTCTGTATCACTTGTTCTGGTGTCAGGTCGGCTATTTCTCTGGGCTGCTTCCTGCAGGCAGTGTCAGTTATATTTCCTGTCTATAATATATTAAAGACGTTTTGGCACAACTTCAAAATGGTGGTGCACAAGTAGGATCCCAATCCATATACTAGTATAGAAGAACTTGGCACACACACGTGAATGATTGCAAGTGAAAAGGGAGTGTTTTAATAAGATACAGTACATACAGTAAACGTTTCGGTCACAGCGACCTTCGTCAATGAACTGAAAATAAAAATTACAAATTTACAAAATTTCAAATAAATCAAACAAAGTATATACAATGTGGTTAATCTTGGGTACAAGTATATGCAAAAATTGAAATTATGCCATATACCAATAACAGCTTATAGCAAAGATTGTAATACAAGATTTGATGATCACAGACACCCTGAAAGACTCAAAATTATATGTACGCACGTACCTATATAGTGTACTGACTGCACTTGTATATAGGGCAACCTGTTCTATAAAGAGAAGATATTATGTTGTAGATGTTTACTATGACTGCCCATACCTAAGTCACCATGTGCCCATAATATCAAAAAGGTGCTACATACCATAAGGAATAATGCTAGAGCATGGAGGGTTAATTTGTCTCCTTAAAAAGAGCCTGAAAAAAGAGGTACTAAAGTGACCTATTTGCGCCATGCTGCTGGTCCAGAAGTGTGTGACAGCAATAAGGTATCTTACCGGTGGTGATAACGTGGAACGATAAAGTTATCTCTTTATAGAACAGGTTGCCCTATATACAAGTGCAGTCAGTACACTATATAGGTACGTGCGTACATATAATTTTGAGTCTTTCAGGGTGTCTGTGATCATCAAATCTTGTATTACAATCTTTGCTATAAGCTGTTATTGGTATACGGCATAATTTCAATCTTTGCATATACTTGTACCCAAGATTATCCACATTGTATATACTTTGTTTGATTTATTTGAAATTTTGTAATTTTGTAATTTTTATTTTCAGTACATTGACGAAGGTTGCTGTGACCGAAACGTTTACTGTATCTTATTAAAACACTCCCTTTTCACTTGCAATCATTCACGTGTGTGTGCCAAGTTCTTCTATATTTCCTGTCTATGGCTTGTGTAGCTGACTCTGGAGAACCCCTGGTTTGTCCTGCTGCGCTTAGCTGACTTTGCATGTGTTCTGTATTCTCCGTACCTGCTCGTCCCGTCTCTGTGTGTCCTGGTGTGTTTGGATTCTCTGGTACCCAACTCGGCTTTGGCTCTAACCTGCTCCTGTCTCTTGCTTCTGGTATTTCTGCTTCTCACTGGAACTGACCTTTTTGGCTTTCATCTGACTCCGTGTTTGGTATTTCCCTTTGTACTGCGTTACTCTCTGGTATCGACCCGGCTTGTTTGACTATTCTGCTGCCACCTGGTGGTAGCCTCGCTACAGTGCTGCCGGTCTGCTCTGAGCAGTATTTCAGTCTTCCCTCCTCTTTGCTGCCATCTTGTGGAGTTTGCATTTACCTGCAAAGCTGCAATGTGACAGCAGCAGTTGTGATACAATGATAGTTTTCTTTGCAGCAGATCTACAAAGTTCAGAATGCTGAGCTGTGTATAAACTCTCCCACACCACTGATTGGCAGCTTTGTGTGTACACTTAAAGAGAAGCTTTCAGCACAGTTTTGTAATGTAAAGTAAAGATATGGCTGTAATGGCGCTGTAATGCTGATTACATTGATACCCTTGGTGAAGAAATCAGATCTGTTGTTTTTTATTTAATCACTTTTTTAAATTTTCTGCTAATTAGATTTCAGTGAACAGGGGCCAGACTGTACATGGGGTCTTCACAGACTGGTGGCAGAGGGGCAGGGGATTCACGGACAGGGAGGCGAAGATCCAGTGTACAGTCTGGCCCCTGTGCACCGAAATCTATTTAGTAGAAAACTTCAAATGATGACTAAAGAACAACAAAGCGTATTTCTTCACCAAATGTATCAATGAAGTTAGGATTACTGCGCCATTAAAGTCATCTCACTACTTTACATTACAAAATCGTGCTCACAGATTTTCTTTAATATTGACATATATCAGCTAATCGGTGATGGCGGTGGGGTTACACAGAGCAGTTGACTAGGAGCTATGAGACACCTCTTCCTTTTGTAATGATCTCCTGCTGACAAAACACTGATTCTGTTGACACAGCAAAACACATCCTAGTAAGTGGCACATCACTAGAATCAGAGTCTCTGCATCATGCTATTCCCCAATTGCATAGCAAGAACCTGCTTTATGGTTGTCAAAGAATATAAAGAATAGTGCCACTCTTGTCCAATGCCATTGTCTGGAATTGCAGCTTAGCCTTATCGACTTTAATGGGAGAAAACTGACACAGCCCACTGTCAAGAATGGCAATGTCTCTTAAAAACAAGCAAATACTTCAATCCAATCCTGGACAACCCAATATATATTTTTTCGAGAATATAATTAGCTTGATCCATAGATATTGACAGACCATGCTTGTGTTATTCAGTATTCTCATGTGAGACAAAACTTGTCCAGGGATGTTTTCTCCTGCTTTTCTATGGGTCATAGGTAACAGGGAAGTTAAGGTAGTTCTGTTTCATCCCATTTAACAATGTAGTCTTAGTGTGCACAGTATTAAATTGAAGCAAATGCAAATAATTAACTTTACAGACTGCAGTGTTTAGTGTTTTGCCATTCAAACATGTATGCAAAAATGTATTGGCTTGAGGCAGTGGCGTAACTACAAAGTTATGGGCCCTGGTGTGAACTTTCAAATGGGGCCCCCCCATGCCAAAATACACGCACATCTCCACTCCGTACACCTCGTACACGTGTGGCTCCGCTCCGTAGACCTCGTACACGCGTGGCTCCACTCCTCACGCCTCGTACATGCGTGGCTCCACTCCACACACCTTGTACACACGCAGCTCCGCTTCATACACATGCGACTCCACTCCGTACACCTCATTCACATGCGGCTCCGCTCCGTACACTTCGTACATATGTGGCTGCGCTCTGTATACCTCATACACACACGGCTCCGCTTCGTACACACGCGGCTCCGTTCCGTACACACGCGGCTCCGCTCCGTACACATCATACACATGCGGCTCCGCTCCATACACCTCGTACACACGTGGCTCCGCTCCGTACACTTCGTACACACGCGGCTCCACTCCGCACACCTCGTACACACGCGGCTCCGCTCCGTACACCTCATACACATGCGGCTCCGCTCCATACACTTCGTACATATGTGGCTCCGCTCCGTACACACGCGGCTCTGCTCCGTACACCTCATACAGATGAGGCTCCGCTCCGCACACCTCGTACACACGCAGCTCCGCTTCATATACACGTGGCTCTGCTCCGTACACGTGTCTCCACTCCATACACACGCGGCTCTGCTCCTTACACCTCATACACATGCGGCTCCGCTTTGCACACACACGGCTCAGCTCACCTCGTACACACTTGGCTCCGCTCACCCTGTACACACACAGCTGTGTTCCATACACTTCGTACACACACGTCTCTGCTCCGTCCACCTTGCACACACACTGCTCTGCTGCATCCACCCTGTAAACCCCTCCTGACCCCACACATTAACTTACCCTCATCCAGCACCATGACAACCAGCTCAGCAGAGTCCTGCATACACCAAAGCCCCTGATCATGTGACCCCTGACTCCTTCCTTCCTATGACCTTCATTACAGGTCCTGTGCGCACAGAACAGCCATCGCGTCAGGCCAATTGCAGCCTCGCAGCCAATCAAAGCACCTTCAAAGTGCAAACTTGCGATCGGGCCCCTAAGCACTCTGGACCCCATCTCAGCTGTGACTGCTGCACCGCGGTAGTTACGCCCCTGGCTTGAGGACTGTCTGCATCATGCAGTGAACTAGTATTTTAACAATGTGTAAGAAAGCACAGAATTTTTTCAGTGCATTTACAGTATTTCATTAATGTGAAATCTAAATAAATTGTTATTTTCACACTAATGGTTACACAGGAATTGAAAACAGCATTTAGGTGCAAAACACATAAAAAATCTGATGGACGCGGGGAAGAGTCCTTACTAGAAGGCATACAGAATGTATGAATAGTCTAAAGGCCCCTTTACATTTAGCGATGCACCAGTGATCCGACCAGCGATCCGACCCGGTCAGGATCGCTGGTGCATCGCTAAATGATCGCTAGTGAGCTGTCACACAGGCAGACCTCAAAGCGATGCAGCAGCGACGCAGCGCACGATACTCACCTTTCACACACAGCGATCCTGACGTCCTCCCGCCTGCCTCCACACGTCGCTTGTCGGCGCCAGCAGGAAGCCCAGCAGGAAGCGCCCGATGAGAAATGGAGCCGGACATTCTTGCGCGATCAGCGATGGACAGCGGGGGAGCCGGTCGGAGGTAAGTATCACACATAGCAATATCGCTAGCGATATCGCTATAACGTCACAAAATCGGTGACGTTATAGCGATATCGCTAGCGATATCGCTATGTGTAAAACCCCCTTAAGACAGAAAAATAACACTGAACTCAAGCAGGATCAAGTAAAAAACCGTGTGATTCCAAATGAGCAGTATGGAAAGTTACTACCAAATAAGAATCGTGATTCACAATGTGAAGGTGCACTGCTCTTACTGCCCCACACTTCGACATGTGTCTTGTGACATGTTTCCACAGGGAGTGATGAGGTGTAGGAGGATTGACAACTTTTTATAACCCAAAGCTGCAAATATCTTTACATTAGCTCATAAATTACTCATGTTGTCACATACCTACTGGAACCTGCTTCAATGTTGCATCAGACTCCAGGTGCCACCTTATTCTTTCTTTGACCAGCACTGTTGATGGAGGAGAAATTGTGGCAAAAGAAATGTCTGTAATGACCAGAGGTCTGAATAAGATCGAATGGGTCACAAACCGAGACTGAGACAGGAATCCTAAAAGAGTCTTTACTCAAACAGCAGATAAAGTAGAGCTTAGTATATGGTAGAAACAGATTGAATACCCTTATCCAGTACACTCACTCAGCCGGACCTGAAATCACTATGTCACTCCAAGGTTCCCTGAAGAGTGTATTACACTGGGATTAGAAATAAATTTACCTATCAGAAGGTCAATTTAGGTACTCAGAGAACAGGTGTAAATCGAATGTAGTGATATCAAGGGACCGCCCTGGAATGGCACACTGAGTATAACCTATACAAACCTACAATAACAATACATATAAATATAATACAAAGGTCCTTAAGCGCTTCAACTAGGGATACCCGGGTATCTATAACTACGGTACTTTTAACCTGAAGTGAGTCTCCTCTCAGGCATAGAGATTGCATAGGCTGCAGCCAGTCCCAAATCTTCGGCGCCAATCAGTTGCCGAGCCCAAACGCCGGTGACTTATAGTTCTGTAGCCTCAAGATGCCATCTCTACTCCTGTAGTCCTCACAAATTCTCCTAGAAGCAATACGCCTGTTTCTGTATAAAATGTCTGTCCAATATTGCTTCTCAGCTCATCACAATAGGGACTCCACAGAGATCCACAGTCACACAGCTCTCAGGAATGCTCAATCTTTGTTCCACAGCAAGGCTCCGAAGATGAAGGGTTGCAGTACACAGTCTCCTACAGCGTTCAATATCTTTGTGAGAAGCAATCTGCTCCACAAACACAGTGTCTCTCAGGGCAGTCTCTCTTCCTCTTAAGGAAGCTTCCTTTACAGCTCACAACAGCTGACACTGGGCCCCACCCCCCAGCACACAGAGACTCCTGGGCACTCATAGCACCTGCTCTTAGCTCCAACAGGCATACACCACAGGGTCCTAGTGTTCTCCTGGTGTAATCACAGTTCACCCTCTTACAATGTCCATCCATAGATACTGGTGTAACAGGCACCTGTGGTGCCACCTGGTCAGCAGCTCTACGCTATGACCTATGTGGTAGAACAACTCCCTACTTAAACTGGAGTTGCCAGTTATAAGTGTATACTGACCCTGGTTTGTGTGTTACCCTGATCACTGATCCTGGACTGACTTAACAACTTAATTTGCCTACAGATTCCACCTGCTTTTCCATTCACCTTGCTCTGGCTTCAGCTTTATTCCTGACCTCATCCTTGCTTCCTGGTTTTGTTCAGTGCCTGGCCTCTTTGGTATACATCCAAAGCAGGTGCAAATTTGCATTTTTAGGAGATCTTGGGCTGCAAAGGGCCCATATATTGTTCTTGCACAGGGGCCCTTTTCTGTCTGCATCTGCCAGTGTTGAGAGAACTAATTTCTACTCAGAACGTGGATGGAAATATGCAAATTGCAAACTTGCAGTCACATGACCACCTGTTCTCACCCACCATACCAGGATTCAGATGTCTGTAGAGTGTGTATTTGCAGACTTATCGGAATACCTGACTATTAGGGATGAGCGGATGTGCTTGGTGACACTAGGCTATCAATCGAGTATCTGGGTGCTTGGATGTGCTCGGCACTCTACGAGAATTGGCTGGTGCTCGGATTTGTAACTTGACTCCATGTCCTTCATGTTTGGCGCCTGTTACACAGCTAATAAGCATGCAAGGATTGCCTGCTAATCACTGTGATGCCGTAGCCATCTTGGTAATGTCATTACTGTGCTTTTCTGGTTGCATTACTTCATTAGAGGTTATAAAATCTATCAATAGGCTCACTGATGCCATTGTAGAGTTTAGGGACAGAGGCGTTATCAGGGCTTTGTGTGCATAGTTTAATGGTACTGTCACACTTAGCGATGTACCAGCGATCCCGACCAGCGATATGACGCGGTCAGGATTGCTGGTGCATCGCTAAGTGGTCGCTAGTGAGCTGCCACACAGGCAGATCTCACTAGCGACATCGCTGCGGATGGGGGTCGCTACTTACCTGTCACACCAGGCGATCCTGCGTCCTCCCGCCCGGCTCCACACGTCGCTCGTCATCACAGCAGGAAGCGCCACAGGAAGCAGACGACGAGAAACAGTCCAGCCTGTTCTCGCGCGATCAGCGATAATCAGCGGGGGAGCGGGTTGTAGGTAAATATCACACACAGTGATATCGCTAGCAATATCGCTATAACGTCACAAGTTATAGCGATATTGCTAGCGATATCGCTTAGTGTGACATGCCCTTAACTAATCAGAGCCTTTTAGTATTGATACTGGTGTTGATACTGAACCATTATATCAACAGTCTTTCTAAGGGCCCCGTTACACACAGCGATCTCGCTGGTGAGATCGCTGATTTTGTGACACATCAGCGATCTCTCCAGCGACATCGCTGTGCGACATCCAGCAGCGACTGGCCCCCCTGCCGGGTATTGCTGATCGTGCTGGATCGTCCTGGGCCGTTTTTTCATCGCTGGTCTCCCGCTGGCCAGCACGCATCGCTGCGTGTGGCAGCGGGAGCCAGCGATGAGCGACGCTGCACTCTGGTTTCCAACGTAAACATCGGGCTTCTTTGAGCCGTGGGGCTCTTAGAAACCCAATGTTTACCCTAGATACCAGCGTGCACTGCAGGGCGGGAGGTGGAGGCAGAGCGGTGCACAGACCAGAGTGGCTCTGCTATCTGCTACTCCGGTCTGTGTGCTGCTCTGCCTCCACCTCCCGCCCTGCAGTGCACGCTGGTATCTAGGGTAAACATTGGGATTCTAAGAGCCCCGCTGCTCTTAGAAACCCGATGTTTACGTTGGATACCAGCTTGCTCGCTAGTCCTGATCGCTGGAGGGGCTGTCTTTGTGAAAGCTCACCAGAGATCAGCCTAACATTTCCCAGCGATCCCATCCATGTTGGATCATTGGTGGGATCGCTGGGACATCGTTATGTGTAACTGGGGCTTAAGAGCTAATCCTGTGCTTTACTGTTTGTATCACATACATTCTGCATTTAGCCTGGGGACAGTTGCAGGAGCAGGAAAAGTGGTAGAATAGATAGTATTGGCAGAGCTTAGGGCTTTGCAGTCCGTTGCTAAATATATAGCTGCTGCACGTGACTACATTCTTTTTTTGTGTGTGTGAAAAAATCGACTACATTTTTATCCATATAGTATTATTATTAATTTCTGCGTCATATAACACTCCAAAAAATAGTTGACATTTTTTTTCAGGATTGAATTTGTCATCCATAGTGTTTTACGTGCTTTATTTTACAAAAATCCAGTCCTGTTGAGCTGGACTCCAATTTTTTCTATTGTCCTTGATGGGAGGCCAGGGCGAGGCCGGTGTCTGAGCCCCAGATGGATGAGCATAGAGCAACTGGGTGAGCTGGAATCAAGTTTTTGTACTTGCCTCGGAAGCTGCAAGAGCTGACAACTGAAAAAACTGGGTCATGTTCCTCGAAATGGAGAGACAACATCGCTGGTAAGCAGTGAGTGTGATCCAAGAAAAAAGGGAGCAGGATGAACCCTTCTTGAGAAATGAATGGGCCTGGGATAGACTCCTCGAGGCGGCTCGAATAGGAACTACCACCTCTGAGAGATCGTATTGCCCTTGGGTTTCCCCACCTCAAATGCAAGAGCAGGCAAATGTGCACGTGACCCAGGGAGCGATCGCCCATTTCTACATATCAGGGACACCGACTCTATCCAAACTTGTTTGTGTGAAACTTCATTGGTTTGAAATAAAAACAAAGCTTTACCTAGTATATGTGTACAAATTTGGTCCCTTGGTACTCGATCCCCACTATTTCTCCCGGTGTGGCATCCCCGCCTTGTACCAGCACGTGTCTAGGAATATCACCCATGCTCTTATCAATGTACTTACTGGGACAGTCCACTTAACAACCAACACATGAACAACTGTTTGTGGCTAGGGATGCTACATTTCCTTGATGTCACACTGGATGAACATTGTGGAGGCCGGGGCCGAGTCCCACCCAGGCACAGTACGTGTGCTACTGATGCTGAGGATTGCTGGCTCTGCTTCTATCAGGGTTTCATCCATCTTCTACACCAGTTCATGCACCCCCTCCTTCTTCTCCTCATTCTCAAAATGATGCCATCATCAGCGCAACGATCCTGCTTCTGTGCCTCATTAATCAGTCACTGCTGATAATTAAACAAGAAACTTTGCATGCGGACCAGACATTGATGAGGAAGACATGAGACAGGGAGATACTCCCAGCCAAGCCTAATCTCATCTGGTCAGCGTGGATTGGGTAACAATGAGGGGGTGAAAGTTGAGGAAGAGGAGGAGGAATAGGAGCTGCCTTTCCTGTGACTCTTGCATTACATTCATCTTGGCTAAAAAAAGAGTACTGGTTATTCACCCTGCTAGACCCACACTACTAGAAGGACATTGAATCTCTCCTTCCTGAGGTGGAGAGGTCTATTAAAAAGGTGCTATACCAGAAGGCCATTGTGGAAAACATGTTGATAAAATTCCCATCAGACAATGCTAGCAGCAGGGGTCAAGCTTTTTTGCTCAACCAAGGAGGAGAGGTATGGGAAACACACACTAGCTCCAGCAGAGGCAGGGGTACAGTCTCAAAACCTGGGCCTATTTCATGACACTCTCCCAGCATCCAGACACTGATGACCAGGTATTTTTGACAAGGAGGGAATAGTTTTTAAAGATGATCAAGCAATACCTGGCTGACAAAAACAGCATACTTCATAATTCATCTGCAACCTTCAGCTATGGGGTTTCAAAGCTGTCCCTCTATGCCTTGGAGGTGTTCTGCAGCCCTGCTGCTAGTGTCTTGTCTGAGCAGGTTTGAGTGCCACCAGGAGAGTCATAATGGATAGGCGCTTTTATCTGTCAACACAAAGTACTGACAGGCATGCTGTGATAAAAATGAACAAGCCTTGGATTAGCCCTTACTTTTCTACACCACCAGATGACAGAGCACATAAATTGGTTTTAATCGTCAATATTTGAATGAGGCCCAACAGTTGTTGCCCTTCAGGGGTCTATGGATGACTAGATTACCATTTTTATAATAATAAAGATAATATAATAAGCTTTTATGAGTGTAGAAGTGCCACTACTACACTTCCTATTTTTTTCTTTATAAGGCAGTTAATTTGCTGCATTGAAGGCTGTATGGCTGACCCTGCTTCTAATTTTTGGCAGGCTTTGCACTGTGTGCAGAGCCTTTTAGAGTGTAGAAGTATCACAACTACACTTTGTTCACAATATTTGAATGAGGCACTACAGTTGGTGTTTTCAAGGGTGCATGTGGGTCGCCCTCCCAGGGCTGTGGGGTACTCGGTACCGGGCCGGTGTCAGGGGATGTGTCATAGCAGCGGTGACCCGGTCCGTGGCCCTGGGCACCCAAGTAATGGGGGATGTAGTTAATGGAATAGTTCGTGACACCACCTGTGGTGCTCGGCAAGGGAGGTGTTAAGCCGACGCTGCATACAGATCCGCTGGGACTGATGGTAGAGCGCAGCAAGGATGTAAAAGCTCCCCACAGGTGAAGCTATAGTCCCAGGGCAGTGTAGAGGTGGTTGGCACGGGGATGTAGAAGTGCCGTAAGGGTAGGAAGCAGACAAGACACAGCGGGGTGCAATTTCTGTACCTTTACTTGGTAACTGCAGTCCAGGGTCCTGATTACAGATGGTAATGGAGCTGGCTAGCCTGGAAGCAACTCAGGAATTCTCTCTCACAGACGGGCTGTGCAGTCTCCTTCCTAGCGCCTGATTGAATGAAGTACTCCAAGTACTGAGTTACACTGAAGTTCCTCCTGTCAGATGTTCTCAAGAACCTTACTTGCACGGCAGACAGCTGCAGCCTATCTCGGGGACTCTCCTCTTCTGAGTCCTGGCTCTCTATCCAAGCTGCTGTTGTGCCCTCGTCTTAGATGGGAGTAGGGCATTTACAGCCTCCTACTCCTCTGGTATCTGTTGTAGGACCGTTAGTATCCATACAACCGTAGAGACCAGGCTCCAGTTCTTGCGCTCTCACGCTGAGGGAGCTCGCCTTCCGCAGCTCAACCTCCAGCTTCTCCCTACACGTCTGCACACTTCACCCTCCGCAGACTAACTGCATACTTCTTCCTCTTGGCCCTCAGAGAGCACTCCTCCCCTTAATCCTGGTTCAGAGTTCCCCCTGCTGGTCTGGAGTGGAACTGTGTTGCATGTATGGATTGACTGTGAGAGAGATCCATCATTGTCTCCAAGCCTGGCATTACCCTCCCCTGGAGGAAGGCAAAGCCACTGTGGCGGCCATACTCCTTGGGGCGCCACACATGGATGACCCAGCTTGTAATTTTTGGAAGGCTTTGCACTTTGTGCATAGCCACTATGAGTCTGGGAGTACCACTACTTGACAATTTTCAGCAGAATGTGTATGAGGCCCTTTTTTACACTAATAATAATAATTTTATATTTATAGCACCAACATATTCCACAGTAATATACATTTTAGAGGAGAATGTATGGACAATAAAAGACATTACAGAATAACACCAATCACAAAAATCAACAGATACCAAAAGGACTGAAGGCCCTGCTTGCCAGCTTACAATCTAAGAGGAAATAGGGAAGACATGAAAGGTGTATGGTAACAATTGCTTGCATTGTACGGTACAGCCATCAATATAATAAATAGGGTGTTCACATAATGCTGCATGAAGCTGTCAACAAGTATGTGCACAAACGCAGAGGGCTATTAACTGCATGTTGGCTGTGTGAACAGATGATACGAGGATCCTGGTTTTCAAGAAAATATTGTATCATAGAATCATAGAATAATAGAATCGTAGAGTTGGAAGGGACCTCCTGGGCCATCTGGTCCAACCCCCTGCTCAAAGCAGGATTCGCTAAATCATCCCAGTCAGATGCCTGTCCAGCCTCTGTTTGAAGACTTCCATTGAAGGAGAACTCACCACTTCTCGTGGCAGCCTGTTCCACTCATTGATCACTCTAACTGTCAAAAAGTTTTTTCTAATATCTAATCTGTGTCTTCTCCCATTCAGTTTCATCCCATTGCTTCTAGTCTTTCCTTGTGCAAATGAGAATAAAGTTGTTCCTTCTACAATGTGACAGCCCTTTAGATATTTGTAGACAGCTATTAAGTCTCCTCTCAGTCTTCTCTTTTGCAAACTAAACATTCCCAAATCCTGCAACCTTTCCTCATAAGACAGGGTTTGCAGACCGGTCACCATTCTGGTCGCTCTTTTCTGAACTTGCTCCAGTTTTTTTATGTCTTTTTTAAAATGTGGTGCCCAAAACTGGACACAATATTCCAGATGAGGTCTGACCAAAGAGGAGTAGAGGGAAATAATGACTTCACGTGATCTAGACTGTATGCTTCTGTTAATACATCCTAGAATTGCATTTGCCTTTTTTGCTGCTGCATCACACTGTTGACTCATATTCAGTCTGTGATCTATTAGTATACCCAAGTCTTTTTCACATGTGCTGTCACTTAGCCCTATTCCTCCCATTCTATATATGCTTTTTTCATTTTTATTGCCCAGATGTAGTACTTTGCATTTCTCCCTGTTAAAAACCATTCTGTTAGTTGCTGCCCACTTCTCCAGTTTATTTAAATCTTTTTGAATCCTCTCTCTCTCTTCTCTAGTATTAGCTATCCCTCCTAGCTTTGTATGGGCAAAACAGGGATATTTAGATAAGTATGTTGAGGCTATAGGCCAACCTTTATGTCTAATTTAGAGTGTAAAAATACTAAGGAGAAAGAATAGTGCAAAATAGGATTTTATCTACCTAAGCATTGAGGTAGATATATCAGAAGTTGCTCATCTGGTGTAGGTATTTTTATCACTTTTACTATATACCTAACAGCTGCTGCAGATCCACTGGTCATGTGTGACCATTAGATATCTATATCAAGCAATATTTTGTGGAGATTCTCCATGCTGCTGGATTGTGGAGAGATGCCAGTCACAGATGGTGCCTGTAACTTCGAAACGCGTAGACATGAGTAAAAACCACTATCAAATTATTAAACCTTATCTCGGACTGACATCTTTCCACCATCCAGCAGCGCGGAGAAAAACCCTCTTGATACTAATACACGGTATAAGGGTGTATTTGAGTGCCTACTTTTTAACACTTTTTACTTTCTTCGTAAATTACACTGAAATTCCAATTTTTCAATACAACATTCAATTTTCATTTACATAAATGATTTTTTAAAATCCTTTTACATTTTTTTTGCACGTGCTACAATTTTGAAAATGAAGCCCTTATTAGAGGTAACTTAAAATAAGCATTCATTTGATATTCAGAGATACATTTCACATAAAAGAAAAACAGTAATGTACTGTACCTTGATATTTAGAAGTTAATTGCAAGTTATTTTTTTCAAAAAGTTTTCCTGAATATTTTTTACCCATATCAGGTGAATCTGATCGGCCTGTCACAATGGAAGATTTGAAGAACCTGCCATATCTTGAAGCAGTGATCAAGGAAGCCCTGCGCCTGTTTCCGTCAGTTCCTTTCTATGCCCGCACCATTTGTGAAGACTGCACTATCAGTATGAGCCTCATATCACACTATCAGACGTTACTGCATCAAAACATTAACTTGTTAACTTTTCAAAGAGAAATTATCTATTTTTTTCAGGGGGATTTAAGGTCCCTAAAGGAGTTAATGCGTTAATTGTTCCTTATGCATTACACCGAGATCCGGAATACTTTCCAGATCCTGAAGAATTTAGGCCACAGAGGTTTTTTCCCGAAGCTACAAATGGTCGTAATCCCTATGCTTATATTCCATTTTCAGCAGGACTCCGAAACTGTATTGGTAAGTAAAAGTTAGTACTTATCAATGATGAAGTAAAATGATAAAACTGATATATATACAGTTGAAACCAGAAGTTTACATACACTATATAATATGACAAATATGCATGTATTTCTCAATATCTGACATGAAATCAGAATATACCTTAACCATTTTAGGTCAATTAGGATTACCATCACCTAATATATAAAGCTGAATGTGTGTGTGTATGTTTGTATGTATGTATGTGTGTATGTCTGGGATTGGCATCTGCACAGTCGCAGCTACAGCCACAAAATTTTGCACAGTCACACGCCTGGACCCCGAGAGCGTCATAGGCTATGTTGTAAGGTGAAATTTTAACCCCGCGCATTCCAATTCACCACACAATTTTGCCCCTAGGTACATAATGGGGAAAAAGTGTATGTATGTGTGTATGTCCGGGATTGGCATCTGCACCCGTCATAGCTACAGCCACAAAATTTTGCATAGTCACACGTCTGGACCCCGAGAGCGTCATAGGCTATGTTGTGAGGCAAAATTTTAACACCGCATGTTCCAATTCACCAAATAATTTTGCCCCTATCTACATAATGGGGAAAAAGTGAAAGGAAAAGTGTTTGAGGCAAATTTACAGCTGCCAGATGTGAACAAGGGGGACTTAAAGAATGAGAGTGATGGCGCCAAAGAGTATATACTGTACAGTTGCTAAGGTGGGGCCCTGACATGAGATACTCACCACACACAGAGATATGAACACACACACAAAATGCGCCACACACTACCACGTGCTTCAACACATATACCACCCTCAGCACACATTTCACCACATATACACCAACCTCACCACATAAAAGTCGAAACACAAAAGTTGCCACTCAAAACTTGCCATGCTGTCCCAGAGCTGTTTAAAAGATGAAAAATGAGCTGTGACTGGTTGCTATCAGCAACAGTTTTCTTTGTAGACAGTTGTGGTAACTGAGGCCTATTATTCTTATCATTTCTATGGTGTTATCGCCCTTCTGTAAAGCTGGAAATAACACAATTTATTATGGTGCCAACACAGACCACCCTCTGGCACAGACTGCAGGGGGTGCCCAGTATCACACAGGATAGGATTAGATGCACAGCTCAGCAGTCAGTATCACACAGAATAGGATTAGATACACGGCTCAGCACACAGTATCACAAAGGATAGGATTAGATACACAGCTCAGCACACAGTATCACACAGAATACTATTAGATACATGGCTCAGCAGACAGTATCACACAGAATAGGATTAGATACATGGCTCAGCAGTCAGGATCACAAAGGATAGGATTAGATACAAGGCTCAGCAGTCAGTATCACACAGGATAGGATTAGATTCACAGCTCAGCAGTCAGTATCACACAGGATAGGAATAGATACACGGCTCAGCAGACAGTATCACACAGGATAGGATTAGATACACAGCTCAGCACACAGTATCACACAGAATAGTATTAGATACATGGCTCAGCAGACAGTATCACACAGAATAGGATTAGATACATGGCTCAGCAGTCAGTATCACACAGGATAGGATTAGATACACGGCTCAGCAAACGGTATCACTCAGGATAGGATTAGATACACTTCTCAGCAGTCAGTATCACACAGGATAGGATTAGATGCACGGCTGAGCAGTCAGTAACACACGATAGGATTAGATACACAGCTCACCAGAAAGTATCACACAAGAGAGGATTAGGTACACAGCTCAGCAGACATTATCACACAGGATAGGGTTAGATACACAGCTTAGAAACAGGATGTGCCAAAGGAGAGGACATTTTCATTCCAAGAATTCCACTCATTCCATCTGATTTGTTTTTTGATTTAAAACGCGTCCAGTTTCCAGTTCAACTGCTATTTGCAATGTCCATTAACAATGCTCAGGGACAGTCCTTGAAAGTAGTAGTGATCGATTTAAGTAGTAGGGATCGATTTGCAATCCCCATGCTTTTCTCATGGTCAACTTTATGTGATCTGTTCAAGAGTTGGAACTGCCAAAAATCTGTTCAACTTTGCACCGAAAGGAAAAATCAAACATGTTGTTTATCAAGAGGCTCTTAAATGAGTTGAAAATAAAATACTATCAATACTTGGGTAATTGTTTAGTTAATTTGTGTTGCAAATCTGTAGTGTTGAATATGTGATGTGAAATGTTTTTATGTGCAATATAATCATTATAATTTGTTATAACTAACCACAGTTGGTTACTATGCCCAGGCAACGCCGGGCTCTTCAGCTAGTTCTTGATATTTGCCAAATGTCAGAATAATGAGAGAGAATGTTTTAAGTCATTTTTATTACTTACTGCAAAGTCAAAAGTTTACATACACTAAGATTACTATGCCTTTCAACAATTCTGGACTGTCCATATGATGATGTCATGTGGTTGGAAGCTTCTGATAGTTTTTTTGGCAAGATCTGAGTTAATTATAGACACACCTGTGGATGTATTGTAATGCACACCTGAAACACTGCTTCTTTGTGTAGCATCATGGAAAAGTCTAAAGAAATCAGCCAAGATATCAGGAAGAGAATTGGGTACTTGCAAGTCTGACTCATCTATGGGCAAAATTTCAAGATACCTGAATGTGTCTCGTTCATCTGTACAAACAATTATACACAAGAACAAACTAGATGGGAATGTTCAGCCATCATATCGCTCAGGAAGGAGATGGGATCTGTGTCCCTGAGTTGAACGTGCTTTGGTCCAACATGTGCATATCAACCCAAGGACAAAAGCAAAATACCTTGTGAAGATGATGGCTGAAGCTGGTAAGATTGTGTCAATATCCACAGTGAAACGAGTACTGTATCAGCATGAGCTGAAAGGCCACTCTGTCAGGAAGAAGCTACTACTCCAAAAGAAACATAAAAAAGCCAAATTAATGTTTGCAAATGCACACAGGAACAAAGACCTTAATTTTTGGAGACATGTCCTGTAGTCTGATCAAACTAAAATTGAACATTTTGGGCATAATGACCATTGCTACGTTTGGGGAAAAAGGGAGAATCTTATAAGCCTAAGAACACCATCCCAACTGGGAAACACGGGGGTGGCAGCATCATGTTGTGAGGTTGTTTTGCTGCAGTAGGGACTGGTGCACTTCACAAAATAGATGGCATCATAAGAAAAGATGTGGCAATACTGAAGCAACATCTCAAGACATCAGCCAGGAAGTTAAAGCTTGGGCAGAAATGGGTCTTCCGATCTCAGCGGGATCGCTGGTGCGTCGCTTAGTGTCACACAGCAGCGATTCTGACGACTTCGGCCTGCGTCCATGATTTCTGTGTCACTAACGAGGTCGCTCGTCTGTTTCAAACACAGCGATAAATGCTGGCCAGTGGGACACCAGTGATCAAAAAATGGCCCAGGACATTCGAGCATGATTAGCGACATCCCAGCAGGGGCCTGGTCGCTGCTAAGTGTCACACATAACGAGATTGCTGGCGAGGTCGCTGTTGCGTTGCTTAGTGTCACACAGCAGCGATTCTGATGATTCCCGCCTGCGTCCATGATTTCTGAGTCGCTAACAAGGTTGTTCGTCGGTTTCAAACACAGCGATGCATGCTGGCCAGAGGGACACCAGCAATCAAAAAATGGCCCAGGACATTCGAGCACGATCAGCTACATCGCAGCGGGGGCGTGGTTGCTGCTAAGTGTCACATGTAACGAGATCGCTGGCGAGGTCGCTGTTGCATCACAAAATCGGTGACGCATCAGCGATCTCGCTAGCGATCTTGCTTAGTGTGAAGTACTCCTTAAGAACAGCAGACTGAAGAGGTGTGATGATGCAATGGGGGATAATGCGGTCTTAGACCCCACATGGAGCCAAGGCCATCTGATTGATATGGGCAATTCATAGGAAGAAGTGGTGGTTACACTGCCCCAGCTTCACAGCAAAATAGGGAGCAGGGTCCAAAAGCGCCAAGGCCGGCCCCTAGCCATTATGTTGGCTGCTACTCTACACCGCGGCCGGTCCCTAACTATTACGTCAGGTGCTAAAAAGTGCAGGTGCTGGCTCTCAGCGATTATGTTGGCTGGTACTGCGCACTGCTGTAGGCCCCTAGCTATAATATCAGCTGTTTCTGTCCATGCAGTCTCCTCCTCCTACTCCGCTTCCTCCACCATCTCCTCATCCAGTCAGAAAGTGCGGGTTGTCTATAATGTGCTTTTGGCGTTCTCACCCTGCTGCTGCTTGCCTGTCTGCCTGTCTGCAGTGCAGCATCACTTCTGCTTTCCTGCTCCCCGCCTCATATTACTACTGTGCACCACGACCGGCCCCTAGCTATTATGTCTGCTGCTACAAAGCGCCAAGGCCAGCCCCAAGCCATTAAGTTGGCTGCTATTGAGCTCAGTTGCAGGCCCCTAGCCATTATGTCAGCTGTTTCTGTCCATGTTGCCTCCTCCTACTCTGCTTCCACCACCATCTCCTCATATGGTCAGAAAGTGTGAATTGTCTTTAATACACTTTTGGCCTTCTCACCAGGCTGCTGTTTAAATGTCTGCGGTGCAGCATCATTTCTGCCTTTCTGCTCCCCACCTAATATGTGACCTGCCCACAAGGTGGAACTCATCCTTGCATTTGCAGGAGAGAGTGTGTGAGTAGCTACAGGCGACAGTGGGGTTTCAACTGCAGAACACACTGGTGAGTCACTCTACGGAACAACACCACTTCAAGACCAACGAGTGGGACTTCATGCAGGACGTGTGTGCCATGTTGCGCTGCTTCAAGTACTCCATGAACATGGCAAGTGCTGATCAGCAACGTTGCTATCCAACTTCTATGCTTCCTTGAAAAACACTTTTGGTGATGATGGATCAGGTGGTAGCACAGGAGCTGCCTTCCTCCTCACCACCTCATATGTCACATATCCAGAAGGTGGAATTCCACTTGGAACATGCTGGAGAGGTTCTGCGAGCAGCAGCCGGCGATACTGGAGTTTGTGCTGCAGCACGCACTGGTGAGCTGCTCTGTGGAACAACACCACTTGACGACCAACAAGTTGGCCTCCATACAGGAGCACTCAAAGCAGCTCACAGGCTTCACTGGAGCTTGGCTGGGAGGGATACAGACAATAAAGAGGACCCAGACGATTCTGTTCCCACCAAGGCCTGCTTGTCCTTGCCTCTGGGCAGCCTGGAAAACATGAGGCAATACATGCTGCTGTGCCTCTTGCCCAGATTGTTACAAGTGCTAATTACTTTGTGGCCACCCTGCTGGATCCTCACTAAAAGCACAACGTGCCATCCTTACTTCAGTCACTAGAGCAAGATCAGAAAATGTGGTAATACAAGCACACGCTGATAGATGCAGTGTTGAAGGCATCTTCACCTGACAAGGGGACTCAGTGGAAGCACAAGGCAGAGGAGGAGAAGGAAGTTACCATCAACAGAGCTGGGGCACCGTCACCACCGTGGAAGGGATGGTTAGCATGGCAGAGATGTGTAAAACCTTCTGTTATGGTTCATATTAGCCGAAGGCAGCGTTTATGTTATTCCTGTGTAGCAACTCAATCGGGATTAATAGGGTAGACACTAAAAAATCCAAACTGAGCCTGCCGGTTCCTGTACAGACTAGATATCCTGACACTGCAGTCCCTAGTTGCCCCTTCGGGTATTGAGATATCCATAGCCAAAGAACTATTAGATGGCAACTGGGACCTAATCTCACTCAACAACTGTTGAGTTGCTAGCTTCATGTTCTTACCAAAGAACCAGAGGGCAGAGCAGAATGCGAATTAACTACAAGAGAAATGTGCTGAACAAAGGAAAGCTGTTACAGTGAGTAAAATAAATAATGAAATACCAATAAAAGAATAAAGCAATTAGTCTTAATAAATATACAGTCTACTTACTGAAGGTAAACAGAAGAGAGGTGCAAAGTATAAAAAAGGTGAAAAGTCTGCTGTTCTTAAGGAGTACTTCACACAACTCATACAAATACAGCGACAGAGTACGCTTATTTTTTAGGCACACTACTCGCACAGACACAGCTGTAGAGAACACAGAGAGGCTTTTTGGCACAGTACACACAAAGGCATTTTGGCACAGTGCTCCCAGAGCCTTTTTGGCACAGTACTCCGATTTTTGTCACAGTTGTACTAGAGGCTTTTCGGCACAGTACACACAGAGGATTTTTGGCACAGTTCTCCCAGAGGCAGGGTAGCAGAGACTTAAAGGCAAAGTAATTTTTTTTAGGCACAGCAACACATTTTACAGATACAGAGGTAGAGTACAATTTTTTTTTTAGACACACGAAAAGATGGCTGCGGAGTAGAGTAACTTTTCTGAAACAATAACTCGTGTAGACACAGCGGTAGAATAAAATTATTTTTTCAGCCCACAAATAGGAAAAAGGCGATTGCAAAGTTAATTTTTCTTTAGATACACTACTTGCAAAAAAAAAATCAATGCAGAGTACAATTATTTATTACAATTATACTCATATAGACACAGCAATAGAGTAAATGATACACTTTTCCTGAAAAATGATTTACTTGGCTTACTAATGGCAATGAGATGGATAATGCAAATTACTTATTTCTCAGGCCACTAGAAAACAAAGACCGTTCCTGAAAAATATTTTTTGGTCTAGAAATGGCAACGAGACGGCTGATGACAAATTGTTCATTTGCCAGACTACTAAAAACACACACCAGTGTATAACAAATATTTCTTTGGCATATAAATGGCAATGTTATGGCTCATGCCAATTATTTATTTCTCAGATTACTAGAAAACACACACTGTTACTGAAAAATTATTTATTAGGCCTACTTATGGCAATGAGATGGCTGATGCCAATTATTAATTTCTCAGACTACTAGAAAACACACACCACCCCTGCAAAAATATTTCCTTGGCCTACTAATAGCAAATAGACAGCTATGCAAATTATTTATTTCTTAGAAAATACACATGATTCCTGAAAAATTAGTTTTTGGGCCTAGAAATGGCAACAAGTTGGCTAATGCTAATTGCTTATTTCCCAGACTACCAAAGAAGAGACATTGGTCCAGAAAAAATATTTGTTTGGCCTATGAATGGTAATGAGAAGACCAATACCAATTATTCATTTCAAAGACTGCTAGAAAACACACACCGTTCCTGAAAATGTATTTATTTGGCCTACTAATTGCAATGAAATGACTAATGCCAATTATTTATTTCTCACACTAATAGAAAACACACAGTTCTCCCACAGGCGGGGGTGCAGAGTACAAACAGTGGCTTAAAGGACAGTACTCTCAGAGGCAGGGGGCTGCAGTGTACATAAAGCGGTTTAAAAGACAGTACTCCCACAGGCAGTGGGGTGCAGAGTACACACAGCAGCTTATCCCCTTTCTGACATCGGACGTAATAGTACGCTGATGTTGGACTCCCTCCCTTTGATGTGGGCTCCATCAGTGAGCACACATCTTTCACGGGACATGTCAGCTGTTTTCAACGTGATCGTGGGTGACCGGTGCGTCGGCATGACAACCCAAGGTCTTCTGGAGACCTCTATGGTTGTCAGTGCCAGATTGCTGTTAGCGCCACCCAGTGGTCGGCGCTCATAGCAAGTCAATGCCTGATGAAGAGACCTGAGTAGTCTCGAAAGCTTGCAATGTGTCACCATCTTTCTTTTCAGTTAGCCTTTAAAAGGTATCAACAACTGAGGACTCTCAATTCTGAATATTCTTCTATCTACTGGTTAACAGGGTACAAAGATATGCATCTTTCCTGTATCATAGCAAGTCAGCAATTCTAGTACATAGAGATCTGACCATCGCCTCTATGTAGCAGAGCTGATCAGGCTACGGCAGCTTCTAGTCTCCTATGGAGACGATTGAAGCATGCCAAAAGTGAAAAAAAAAATGTGTTTAAAAATATGAAAAAATAAAAAAAATAAAAGTTCAAATTACCCATCTTTCACTTCATTTAAAATAAAACTATAAAAATAAAATCACACATACACATATTTGGTATCGCTGCATTCAGAATCGCCTAATCTATCAATAAAACAAGGATTGACCTGATCGCTAAACGGCTTGGCGAGAAAAAAAGTCAAAACGCTAGAATTTTTTTTTGGTCGCCGCGACATTGCATTAAAATGCAATAACGGGCGATCAAAAGATCGTCTCTGTACCAAAATGGTATCATTAAAAACATCAGCATGACTCACAAAAAATAAGCCCTCAACCAACCCGTGATCACGAAAAATGCAGACACTACGGGTCTCGGAAAATGGCACAATTTTTTTTAGCAAAGTTTGGAATTTTTTTTCACCACTTATATAAAAAAGAACCTAGACATGTTTAGTGTTTATGAACTTGCAATGACCTGGAGAATCATAATGGCAGATTAGTTTTAGCATTTAGTGAACCTAGCACAAAAGCCAAGCAAAAAACAAGTGTGGGATTGCACTTTTTTTGCAATTTCATTGCACTTGGAATTTTTTTTCCCATTTTATAGTACATGACATGGTAAAACCAATGGTGTCATTCAAAAGTACAACTCGGTCTGCAAAAAATAAGCCCTCACATGGCCATATTGGTGGAAAAGTAAAAAAGTTTTGGCTCTGGGAAGGAGAGGAGCGAGAAACAAAAACGCAAAACCGAAAAAAGCTCTGAGGGTTAAGGGGTTAAAATACAGTACTCCCACAGCCAAGAGTGCAGAGTACAAACAGCATTTTTTTGTAGAGTGTACAGTCACTATCCCTACGCTAATGAGAGCATAATGGAGGCAGCACTTGTGATCAGGCCCTTATACACGCCTGGTCATATGCTCCGCTGGCCAATCACAGCTATGCCAACACTTGGAATGGCTTTGATGGCTCCGGAAGTGCCCACAATCTAAAAACTTGTTGATTTGCTTCAATTCAGCCTTTCAACAAACTTTTTTAGTTTTTTAGTCTGGTCAACCTAAACAGGAACCCGAACATACAGTAAAAAGTCCGTGTTTGGGGTTTGGAACCGGACACTAGGTGTGTCTAGGTTTCCGATACTAACCCCAAACTTTCCAGTCAGGGTTTGCTCATCCTCAGAGAGAAAGCAAATAGTAATGAAAGCTTATAGTGCTATAAATTATGGTGGAATCACTGAGAAGTATTTCAGATTACTAGTGACCTGTTCTATGACCAACTACATTCATTAATACAGTAATTATTAGTTTTGGGGTGGGGAACTTTTTTTCCGCCAAGGGCCATTTGCATCGATCTAGAGTACAGTCAATTCTTTGCAATGATAATTTTAGAAAATAATGGTTTGCGGGAGTTAGTTTTTCTGAACATACGTATATTACACTGCCTGTCTCCTCTCAGTGAGCAATTCATCACTGCTTACTATATATTTTTGGGCTGAAAGTCCCCCCCTCGGCTTATATTCGAGTCATATACACCAGGGGGTCGGAGGGGGGCGGGGGTGTCAGGTCATACTAACCCATCTTGGTGCCGTCTCTGCAGCCCCCAGCTTCTCAGCGAACTCCCTTACTTCCTTCAGCGATCACATGGAACTGCTCATTAAACTCATGAATATGCGCATATTTATGAGTTTAATGAGCGGTACCACGTGACCGCTGAAGGCAGGAAGGGAGATCGCGGAGAAGCTGGGGGCTGCAGAGACCGCGCCAGGAACGGGTAAGTATAGCGATATTCACTTGTCCGGGGTCCATCGCTGCTTGCTGCTGTCTGGCACGTCATCTGTCAGTGACGTTCAGACTACAGGGGGCGCGGCACGCACTAACCACGTCACCGTGCCCTCTGCTGTCTGAAGCAGCAGGCAGCGATGGACCGGGGGACAGGTGAATATCTCAGGTGCCAGCAGTGACACCGGCACCTGGCATCCAGCGACGGAGAGGTGAGTATGTCTTTTTTTATTTTTAAATGCAGCAGCAGCGGCAGCACATGGGGGCATAATCTATGGAGCATCTTATGGGGGGGCAGCATATGGGGGGCATAATCTATGGAGCATCTTATGGGGGCAGCATGAGGGGGCATAATCTATGGAGCATTTTATGGGGGCAGTATATGGGGGCATAATCTATGGAGCATCTTATAGGGGCAGCATATGGAGGCATAATCTATGGAGAATCTTATGGGGCATAATCTATGGAACATCTTATGAGGCCATAACCTTTATGGAGCAGCATATGGGGCATATTATTCTATGGAGCATCTTATGGGGCCATTATTAACCTTTGTGCAGCATTATATGGGGTATATTTTGTATGGAGCATCTTATGGGGCTATCATGAACTGTATGGAGCATTATGTGGGGCTCCTGATTCAATATGGATATTCAAAAACATTTAACCTACTGATGTCTCAATTAATTTTGCTTTTATTGGTATCTATTTTTATTTTTTAAATTCACCAGTAGCTGCTGCATTTTCCACCCTAGGCTTATACTCGAGTCAATAAGGTTTCCCAGTTTTTATGGCAAAATTAGGGGGGGTTGGCTTATACTCGGGTCGGCTTATACTCGAGTATATACGGTACTTAACTTTTATAGAACTCAAGCAGTGGTAGGTCTACTGTATACATCATATATACTTGATATATGAGATACTGAGACTGATGTATGCATATCACATAGTTGACACTGAAAATATAGTATACATCACATCAGAGGCCCCAACCTGCTGTCTAAATCCCATGGATACACAGAAACTGCTGTGAATACATCACATAGGATACACTGAGATGGCTGTATGCATCACATAGGAGACACCAAAACTGTTGTATGCATCACACAGGAGACACTGAAATTGCTGTCTATACATCAAACAGGATACAATGAGGCTGTGGTATACATCGCATATGAGACATTGGGGCTGAAGCATATTCATCAAGTTGGGGACACTGGGGCTGGTTTATATATATTATATAGGAGACACTGGGACTTGTGCATATGTAACGTGTCTCTGGGCAGAAGCAGTGGGTGAGGTACCCGTCTGTTATGCCCCAGATCCTTGCTTAAAGGTGGGGGTTCTGGCAGGATGTGTGGACTTGTGATGTGAGGGTGCTAACCCCAAGCAGGTCGTATGTAACCGATGTAGCTTCTTGGTCAGGGGGTTGTTTTGGGCTGGTTTATATACATCACATACACTGGGGCTGCAAGCAAACAATTTACAGAGCAGAAACTGTGACTGCTGTCTTCACTATAGGGACAGGAGTGCAGAACATGCCAATTTTGCATGCAAAGAACATCCTGATGCACTGGCCAATATCAGGACATAATTCTTGATTACGTGGGGCTCAGGATTCAGTAGTGAATGCATTGTGCACATGCTCACAGTGGAAGGAGGAATTAAAGGGCCAGTGGATGGCAAAAAGTGGCCACCAGCTCAATCACTGTGGTCTCCAGAAATTTTCCTGGAAAAAATGACCGATTGCAGCCTGCAGGTCAGATGTTCCCCACTACTGGATTAGGAAATGTAAAAATGAAAGAGATTGATTTGAAAATGTACATTTAGGACTAAGAATGATCTATCAAGCACCTTACATATTGTTTATATTTTGTAATACACAATCTAGGTCAACGGTTTGCTTTAATGGAGGAAAAAGTTGTTCTATCTACCATATTACGTAATTTCTGGATTGAAACAAATCAAAAACGTGATGAATTGGGTCTTGTTGGAGAGCTCATCCTTCGTCCACAAGAAGGTATTTGGATTCAGCTAAAAGACAGAAGACAATTTCTAAGTGAATAATGATGCAGTAAATTAAAGAAATGGTGATATTATTGTGACTAAATAAAGTTTTTAGTGCCACTTTATGTTCTTTAAATGTTATACTGTACGTTGGGGCATTACCTCCTTTTAAGTATGTAGATTTACTTTATTTTATGATATCATAAAATGTTTTTGATTTGGTGTTTTTCATCTAAAACTGGCTATTGTATATTGCATTTATATTTGCGTATGGAACGTACTTGGACGTTCCAACATGACAACGATCCAAAACACAAGGCCAAGTCGACCTGTCATTGGCTACAGCAGAACAAAGTGAAGGTTCTGGAGGAGCGATCTCAGTCTCCTAGCCCCAATATCACTGAGCCACTCTGGGGAGGAGCTCTCAAACGCGCAGATCATGCTAGACAGCCCAGGAATTTACAAGAACTGAAGGCTTTTTGCCAAGAAGAGTGGGCAGCTTTACCATCTGAGAAAATAAAGAACCTCATCCACAACTACCACAAAAGACTTCAAGCTGTCATTGATGTTAGAGGGGGCAATGCAAGGTATTATGAAATGGAGTATGTGAACTTTTGATCAGGGTCGTTTGGATGTTTTGGGTGGTCATTATGATTTAAAAAGAGAAAACACAGTAGTTTGACAATAAATGGCTTCACCCAACCACTAACCATGAGTGGAGAAAAAGTTTTGGTGTTATCATTCATATTCTCAGAAAAAAGGCCAAGAAAGCAAAAATTCTGCTGGGGTATGTAAACTTTTGAGCACAACTGTATGTATTGAAGTAAAAATTTATAATGTATTAATGTAAAAAGTGTCATGCATAGCTTCACAATGCAGAGAGTCATTAAACAACTCTACCACAACTATAAGCATAATTTATCCTTATAGTAATAATAAAAAGTACCATAATAGATAAAATCTTAAACGTTTCCATATTGCTAATGTTTACTGGAAATTGTAGTATATTATGGATAAAAGGATTGAGCCTAGTCATTTTGGGAATGGTTTCTGAAAAAAAATGAATTTAATCTATAAATTTGAAATTTTTACGTGTACAAGGCAAGAGGAAGTACATTATGTCCTCAGTTTCAAGTATTTTAGGTTTAAAAACCATATCTTGTGTACCAGTATACCTTGTTGAGAAGCCAATTGCATCTCTCTAATATGTTAAAAACACATGAGACATGCACAAAATTGAACAGGTCAGTAAGAAACTGTTCACACCACACAAAGACTAAGACACAGAAAAAGCACACCGTATGACAAACGTGCATGAATACTCTGTTGTAAAATATGTAACAGTAAGCAGCAAAGTGATAGTAAAAGAAGATAACAAACACAGAGTATTTAGTTGATCCTTTTTTTTGCAAAAAATGTATACTAAGTCACTCCACCACGTCACGGTAACCCTTCACGGAGCAGTCCTATCTAATGTATTTAAAACCTGATCATGTGAACAATACCTACATGAGCAGGGTTAAGAAAGGCGCTGCATGGTATGGGCACGCTAGGCAAAATGGCTTTTTATGCATGTCCCACAAGAGAGAGGCGGGGGTCTCCCAAAGCTTGCATAAGCAAGAAATCAATAGATTCAGAACAGATGAGATGTGCACAAAATTGAACAGGGCAGTAAGAAACTGTTCACACCACCTAAAGACTAAGACACAGAAAAAGCATACAGTATGACAAACATGCATGAATACTCTGTTGTAAAATATATGTAACAGTAAGCAGCAAAGTGCTAGTAAAAGAAGATAACAAACACTCTCTAATATGGTGTATTATTAATATGCTATCTGAATTGATATATTAGTCAATATATTATTCAATATTTCTAGATTGAAGAAATGTAATATAGGACTTCTGTTCCTTCAGAGGCTTCAAACCATAAAACTCTCAGGTGCTCCCTAAGCAAAGGAGTAATTAGTTGATGCCACTGGACTAGGATATTTCCAGAATAAATCTCTCAGAACTATAAAAATATAAATTTGCTACTGGTACAGAACAAATGCCCAACTGTAATTGTTGACTGTATCTTTGTAAAGTAGATATGATTCAGTGTGTAAAATTGAAAAAATAATTCATAAAGTCTCACATTATCACAGATGTAATCACAGAAATGACATTGTGTTAGCAAGAAGGCTGCCTCTGGAGATATAAAACAACTCTTGCTCATTTTGTAATAGTAATGCAGAATTACCTATACCAGCTATGGATTTTCTGGTAAGAAATGAATAAAAATATACCACAGCAAAATGAACTAACTGATCTAATTTAAAGTATTTCTACTCCGGTTCGGTAATATTTGCTTTCTTTATTTGCATGTTAAAGGCCTACATTATTTGCATTAGAACAGCTGAATACCCTGAAATGTTAGTATTGGTATGATTTTGCTGGAACATTCCAGAATCTTCCATTCTTTACACGCTCCTATTCACATGTTATATCAGTGTGGGGGCTTGATCCCCCCCTTCCTTTCCTTAGCTGTCACACAAAGCAGCTGCAGTTCTGTGTAACATGAGACCCCAGTGAGGATTCTCTCTCTCTCTCCTCCTTCCCCCTCCCTGCACAGCCAGGAAAAGGATTTATTTTGCTCCTTTCCATGCGACTGGATACAGGTATGGGAAATATTAAAAGAAGCAATAGCGTGCACCTCGTATGCGGCAGAGATATGAAAAGTACATTTCTGCAAAATGCATCGACCCAGCGTTCTGGCCCATAATTTTCACAGTTCTAGCACCCACAGAAATCGAGAACTGGATTTCTCCTAAACGGTGTGACATAATTACTGCATGTTTGGTCTTGAATTATTGTCCTCGACAGGTTAAAAAGAATGATACCATGTGCATGTTTATACGAGGTTCCCTCTGCAAGATACAGTCATTAAAAATTTTCTAGTCAGAATTGTAACTCCTAGAGCAGGGGGAGGAACATACCAGACGGCCCCTTTTGTGATGTCACAAACCCAAAGCTATAAGGTACTCCCTCCCTAAAATTGGTCATTTGAGCTGGAGGTTTGATGCCAAAAGGACCCCAGATGCAGGGCAACTTGTGGCCCAACCTCCCCACATGGTTAGCCTAAAGACCATTCAGCAACTGTAAGTGTTGATCTCTATGTTAATCCCATTTATTTTATATTTGCATTGTACATGTCTAATGTCTCAACTTTGTAACAACTTTTATCTGTGTAATCACTGCCCACCTTTTAGGAATAAATGATAACTTTATTAGTCTTCATGCTCTAAAAATGAACACGCGCCTTTAAGATAATTGCTACTGGATTGGGTTGGCTTTGAACCCCTCTATTAAGTTTGTAACTTAATCAGAGATACTCTAAAGCTGGTGGCGGCAAAGTGTGATCTGGGCCCCGGATACTGCTGAGAGTGACGGAAGGGATTTTATAAGCAAATTGGGTGGCTGCAGCAAGAGCATTTTATAATTCCCTCACTGCAGCATGCCAGATGGCCAGACTTCATTGAAGCAGCCGACCGGAGACCCATTATCCCAGGTGTAGTTCCCTGACTGACCTGAGGGTAAGGGTGCACCGGAGAGCTGCGAGTTCCAAAGTGGAGCTGAAAGGTGGGATATACATAAATCCCCGCAGTTCATGGAAGATTGTTAGCAGTCGTGGGACATCCAAAATAACCCCCCTGCGGTAAATTGTTAGGGCAGGACTAGCTTGCTGTTTTTATCACATGGTGTGAGCGGTGGGATAACTAAGATAAGCCCCCCCTGCGCCTGTGATAGCCGTGTGTCGGCAGTGCGTCGCATCCCACCGTCCGTGACATACCAATGTCAGTGGGTGGGATCGTGACAGATTCAGTGTGTAAAATTGAAAAAATAATTCATAAAGTCTAACAATATCACAGATATAATCACAGAAATGACACTGTGTTAACCAGAAGGCTGCATCTGTCGATATAAAGTAACTCTTGCTCATTTTGTAATAGTACAGCAGAATTACCTATACCAGCTATGGATTTTCTGGTAAGAAATGAATAAAAATATTCCACAGCAAAATGAACTAACTGATCTAATTTAAAGTATTTCTACTCCGGTTCGATAATATTTGTTTTCTTAATTTGCATGTTAAAGGCCTACATTATTTGCGTTAGAACAGCTAGTATTGGTGGCACTGCCCTCAGTGATCTAGTTTTTTTGCTAACTCGGCTTTTACTATTGAGGTAAATTATAAGGTGTAAGGATTTCTGCCTGCAAATCATGCTCATTTTAGATGGCTTTATATGGCTAATGCTGTAAACTGTGCAAATTCATATGTATCTAGCTCCCTCTAGTGACAGTTGTAGATACTAGACTTTTATATTTTGAAGATCTGCCGCTCACATGACATATCTGTTTTTGCAAATATTTGTATTCCCCTTCAGTTAACAATTATGAATCCATCTTTCTTTAACTGTTAGGGTCCAGTTATTATTCCCCTTAGTTTCACTTCTTAGAGTAATTTATGCCTATTTGTTAGTTTTGAATTTTTATTTGTTTACATAAACTCTAAAACACATCAATTGATAAAAATATAGTCAACAATATTTTATGAAATGTACTATGAGAAAAAAAATCAATGGAGGTCTTTTTCTTTTTTTTCTCACACCTCCCACTAAAGCTCAATAAGGATCTCAACATTGTCCCTGCTCAACATATATTCCTAACATTTTGGAAAAAAACATACATTTTCCCATCACCACTTGTTCTTTGCAATTTTCAAACCACAGGATTACTCCTAGAATACGTGTAATAGAGATATATATGTATCCAATGAAGATGTCTAATCTTATCAATCACCTCAACCAACTAACACTTTACCAGAATGCAGTCCCTAAGGAGGTACAGTAGATCCAACATACAAGACACGCATATACTGTAAGTCAGATAGTGTTTGTTGCACACGCAGTTGGCGCTTGTGGTTCATGGACCCACTGTGACACTGGGCCGGGTTTACTTAGGAAGGGCGCAGCTGGGCGGCTACCTGGTGTTCACTGGAGCTCCTGATGTTGGAGACAGACCTGATCTGCAGGTAGCCACCAGGTACCACTTCTAGGCAGTCTCCGGTACTACAGCTGCTGACACCTGGGGTCAGGGATGCCGACACAGACTGGACTTTGGTTAACTTGGCAAAACAGGACATGGACTCTGTTTAGACTGCACAGATTCTGAATCCTCAGACAGAACTGATGCTGAATCAAAGTCACTTGATAAAAACAGGGCTGGATTTGGACCTGGAATAGGCCCTGAGAGTATGGTCTCAGGAACTCTAACCAGAACTTCCTCAGGTGTAGGTTATATTACGGACTGTCATGTACCTGATCCCTCGAACTAAGCAGCACCCTAGTCCATCCCTGTCCCCCGGATTATCCCAGAAGATGTAGATCAGGGTCAAGTACCTTGCTATGCTCCTATCTTAAACCTTATCTGATCCCACCCCCACCCAGAGAGGTGTGAAGCTGTAGAGAGGAGCGAACCTTTCAAAGTTGGTTAGTTTTGGATTCGCAGTGTGACTGCGATCTTCAAGGCACATTAATTTAAACACTGCCTGACTGTGGTGAGCTCTTGCTGCGCAGTACAGAGGTGGGGGAGATCCTACCTGCACTGTTGGAATGTGTGTCTGATTAAGGGAGAAGTAGAGGGCACAGGTAGAGGTCCTAGAGGAGTTGAAGGAGGCAGAAGCAGTGGAGGAACTGTTAGATACAGATGTTTGTCCTGCTAGCCTTGGGGATTCAAAGACTTTTGGAGTAGCTCCTTGAGTTACCCAGTTAGTGAGACGTACCGCCCCTGCCCATGTTTGTTTGTCCAGGTGTCAGTTGTGAAATGTAACCTAGATTTTTTCAGGGAACAGGTGATGTTGTCTGTGACATACTGGTGTAGTGCAGGCACAGCTTTCTTATAGAAGTAATGGATACTGGGCAACTGGTACTGCGGGGCTGCATCTATATCCATCAGATGGAAAGGCAGCATTTCCGTGACCAACAGAATGGAGATGGTGGAGTTCAAGGTTTTAGCTTTGCCATGTGTAAGAGGAAACATTCTTTTACATGCTCACAACCTCAGGACGAGAGCTAGCTGCTGTGCTGAGAGAGGGCAAAGTATGGAGAACAGGACAAACTGTTGCACTGTGAGTGCGGTGCAGGTGGAGATTTTATGGTGGATTGAGAAAGATGTGTTGTGCTAGATAACACAAAAGCAGCAGTTATATCTACTTTCAAAACAGCTGACTGGTTCTCACTCACCCTGACTGGTGGGTAAACAATTGTAGTTTCTGCGGCCGGAGACCTGTGTGTGAAGACTTGAATGGTGACGGAGGAGGAAGAAGCAGCAGCTGGGGTTGATGGGGCAGCCTGAGGTTTGCGAGATCCGCTAGTCCGCATTTTAGCGCAGTGAGATTCCCACACTAAAGCATGTTGATCGCGTATGTGCCGGTTCATACATGTAGTTGTCAAATTATTGCAAATTTTGCCTCTAATGCGTTTTATTTTGAAAATTTGATAGATAACGTGTTGGATCTCAAAAAATGCCTAGGCTAGGAAACCCTTGCCACCCCTTCAAACTGCACAGTCACAACTTGTGCTGGACACAGCCAGAGTTGGGGCTGAGGATGCATTGCTTGTTGTGGTTGCATCAATTTGTGCCTGTGTGGGAAGCCACAATGTAACCTCCTCATCTTCCTCCTCCTTCGCCTCCTCTGCTGAGTACTCAGCTGCATACCTCTGGGTTCACACCAAGCATCATCTACAATCTCAACATTATCCTCTCTATTCTCAAACTACTCACCCTGAGAGTCACCCTCCTCCTTTTCCTGCCCTGACACCACAGTACAGTCCACGTGCACCTTCAGTATCTGAGTCTAATCAGGATCACCTCCACCCTAGGTGGTTAAAGTCTGGTTGTAACAGGCTGGGAGGCGGAACTACTGTGCCAAAGCCCAAGGAAGACCTGGAGGTACGCGAGTTTGAGCTTCACCCAATCAGACCTCAGGCGCGCAGCAGCTAACAACACTGTAGTCCTTGGAGAGACAAGGGAGGCGATCCAGGTGCTACTCCAGGACTGACCATGGGTAGATGGCGGCTGACCCCAAGGAGCGGATAGCTGGAATGGCCCAGGGGAATGTAAAACAGATGCAAGCAGGTAGAGAAGATGACAGGAACCACAGGTGCAACCAGGACAGTCTGATGGAGAGATGAGAACTGGCAGGTGCAGCTGGCTTGGCTGCCGTTGAGGTGAGCACTAGTGGGAGCAGCTGGATCTGCTGCCGTTGAGGTGAGCACTGATGGGTGCAGCTGGCTCTGCTGCCGTTGAGGTGAGCACTGATGGGTGCAGCTGGCTCTGCTGCCGTTGAGGTGAGCACTGGCAGGTGCAGCTGGCTCCGCTGCCATTGAGGTGAGCACTGGCAGGTGTATCTGGCTCTGCTACCTTTGAAGGAAGCACCTGCAGGTGCAGCAGACTGAGATGCTGGTATGGGGATCTGAGAACTGACAAGCGTGTTAGGAACAAACGCTCAACATTGCACAGGCACCTCCATGTTGGAGGAGGCGGTTTAAATAGAAAGAGACCTCCAGCTTTTGGCTGGGGACACTTAAGAGGAGCATACACAGCCCCATTAAGAAGGAGGAAGTGAAAGCACGCACGCTCTAAGCACAATGCCTCGAGACCTTGCCCGGGCAGCAGCAGACCCAGAAAAAGCAGGAAAGGAGGCCTCTATAGGGAGAGAGGGACTGCAGGCAGAGATGTGGGCGCTACAGTACCCCCCTTACGCCCCATCTTTTTCAAGCCTGTCAGAAATTTCTCCAGGAAGAGAGGGGCATGTATGTTCTCCCTCGGCTCCCCAGACCTCTCCTCAGGACCAAACTCCTTCCACAAGAAAGAAGGTCTTTCCTCTTACCTTTTTGGTGGCCAAAGTGTTCTCTACCTCGAAAATGTCCTCAGCACTGACAAGAGTCGTAGTGGCACCACAAACCTTGAAGAAATAACTGAGGACAACAGGTTTGAGAAGAGACACATGGAAGGAATTGGGGAATCGCAAGGAGGCAGGGAGTTTGAGTTTGTAGGCTACTGGATTAATCCGTTTCAGCACCTCAAAGGGACCAATGAAGTGAAAACCCAATTTATAGGATGGTATCTTGAGGCAGATATACTTAGATGATAGCCAGACCATATATCCAGAGTGAAACAGAGGTAAATCCAAAAGTCTCTTATCCGTGTGCCTTTTCATCTGTTCAGAGGATTTTAGCAAAGACGCTTTGGTGCTCTCTCAGATCTTAGAAAAGTTCCTGATGAGGGAATCAGCAGCTGGATTACTGGAGGTGACAGCCCCAGGGAATGGCACTTTCGGGGAGAATTTGGCCCAAGGCAGGAGTTCAGCCCAGTCACTGTGGTGAGCATTAACAAAATGATGGAGAAAATTAGTCAGGATCTGATTGACTCATTCCATGTCATTCCAATCTGAAGAATGAATTCTTTTGCCAGTACTAGTACAGATGGAAGGCCGGATAGCGGGATAAAATGAGCCATTTTGGAAAAACAATCCACCACCACCCAGATGACGGTACATCCAGCCGACACTGGCAGATCCGTGATGAAATCGATGGAGATATACTGCCAGGAAGCAGAAGAGACAGACAATGGAAGCAAATGACCGGTTAGAAGCTGTTTGGGAGTCTTATTTCTGGCACACAAAGGACAATCAGAGACGAAATTCGCAACATCTTTCCACAGAGTCGGCCACCAATAGTGTCGAGAGATAAGGAGAGTAGTATTCTTCTGTCCGGCATGGCCTGCCACCTTAGAAGAATGTCCCCAGAGAAGAACCCACTTCCTGTCAGGTTCAGCCACGTAAGTCTTACTGGAGAGTGGACAAGATAAGTCTAGCGGAGTGACTGTGATTATCTTGGAGGGCTTGATAATATATTTAAGCTCCTCCTTCTGGTTGGAGGCCTGGAAGGACCTGGAGGGTGCGTCCGCCTTAACGTTTTTATCAGCCGGACGAAAGTGGAGTGTGAAGTTGAAGCGAGCGTAGAACAAAGATGATCTGGATTGATGGGGGTTAAGCCACTGAGCAGACTGCAGATAAGCCAGATTCTTATAGTCAGTGTAAATTACCACAGGGTGCAATGCTCCTTTCAGCAAGTACCGCCACTCCTCCAGAGCCAGTTTGATCGTGAGCAGTTCTCTTTTGTCATTAGAGGAAATATTTTCTGGTGCCGAGAAGAGTTTAGAGAAAAAGCCGCAGGAAACCATGCAACCGGATGAAGAATTCTGAGTGAGGACGGCTCCGGCCACTGTGGAAGATGCAGCCACCTCCAGGAAGAACTGTTCATTATGGTTTGGGCGATGCAGCGCTGGAGCCAAGGAAAATGCCTGCTTGAGGGATACAAAGGCTTCTTTTGCTTCAGAAGTCCATTCCTTAGGATTGGCTCCTTTGCGGGTCAGGGCAGAAATAGGAGCAGTCTGGGAAGAAAAATGCGAAATAAATTGGCATTAATAATTCGCAAACCCAAGAAACTGTTGGATAGCCTTAAGACCATCTGGACAGGGCCACTTCATGACAGTTGATAATTTCTTGAGATCCATCTTCAAACCGGTCTCAGAAACTATATATCCCAGACACGGAAGGGAGGACTGTTCGATGATGCACTTTTCATATTTGACGTGGAGACGGTTAGTTCTTAAAACGTCCCTCCTATGTGTTGACAGTTCAGGAGAGAATACCAAGGTGTCGTCCAGGTATACTACCACACATGTATCGAGCAGGTCCTGGAAGATGTCGTTCACCCAGGGGTGAACCTAGCCTCTCTGCCGCCTGAGGCAGACTGCACAACGGTGCCCCCCCTAGTAAATTTTTAAAATCGGTAGAAATTAATCTGGTTCATACAAATTTATGTGTATCCTGTAAAAATTGTACAATAGTGGACATTTTAATTTAGAGAAATAGAGAAAAGATGTCTGAACACAAGGATGTCAGCGCCATCACCGCACATACAAAAACCACACTGAAGAATCCAGAAGAGGGATCATTAATGGCAATGGCAGGCCTGGCACAGCATACAGTACACCAAATATCCCTACATACAGTATTATGGGCATTGCATAGTCCTCCATACAGAATTATGGGCACCGCATAGTCCTCCATACAGAATTATGGGCACTACATATCTCTCCATATAAAATTATGGGCACCACATATTCCTCCATACAGTATTATGGGCACCACATAGTCCTCCATACTGCATTATTGGCACCACGTAGTCCTCCATACAGTATTATGGGCACTACATAGTCCTCATTACAGTATTATGGGCACCACACAGTGCTCCATACAGTTTTATGTGCACCATATAACCCTCCATACAGTATTTATGAGCACCATATAACCCTCCATACAGTATTTATGAGCACCATATAACCCTCCATACAGTATTATAAGCACCACATAGTCGTCCATGCAGTATTATGGGCACCACATAGTCCTCCATACAGTGCTATGGGCACCATATAACCATCCATACAGTATTATTGGCACCACATATTCCTCCATACAGTATTATGGGCTCACATAATGCTCCATACAGTATAATGGGCCCCATATATTGCTCCATACAGTATAATGGCCCCATATCTTACTCCATACACTATCATGGGCCCCAAATATTACTTCATACAGTATAATGGGCCCTATATAATACTCCATACATAAAGAATCATCAAATACTCACTTCTCCCTGTACCCCACTGCTCTGGTCTCCTCAGCGCATTCTGACCCTTTGCTCTGCTCGGCACAAAGGATGCGCTATAGTGATGTAATTGTGCCCTCTGAGCTCACAGAGCTCAGATGCAGAGGGGGAATGATGGGAGAGGGAGCATCTGCGAATGGCTGCCTCACTCATCATTGTTTTCAACTGTGACGGTGCTGGGGTTCTGTATTGCCTGCTTAAATGGAAAAGCAGTCACAGGACCCCACACTTGCGATCTTTGAGGGTCCAAGCAATCAGATACTTCTCACCTATCCTGTGGAAAGGTGATAAGTTGTAATATTGTGAAAACCCATTCATTATGTTACTTTAAAATTGAGCAACTAGTTTTCCAAATGGCTCTATTGAAAAATATGCTGAGTACACAGTTCTAATGCAGAACTATGCATTTTCATAATCACAGATAAGGGCATTTTCACATTGTGTTCAGGCACCCACTTAGTTTCCCTGTTGAGCCTTGCTTCCGATCCCCTGCAAAACATGATGCGCCGACAGCGAATGTGTGCTCTATCGTACATTACTTTCTGGACTGTACACCTACTGGAGGCGGACATTCAGACGTAGTAGACTGCATCTGGGTGTCCGTCTCCAGTAGCGGTACATTCCCAAAAATAATGTACAACAAAGTGCACGTTCACTGTGCTGGCACCAACAGTCTATGACCACGCCACACATTTGCAGGGGCTTCGGACTGTACCAGTGCCTAAACACAATGTGAAAGCACCTACAAACCAGCTATGTGTGTGGTTATCTCATAATCATGTACTTTAAAAATAAATTTTTTTTTTTTTGGAGGGGGGGGGGTCGGATACAGCAATCCAACCAGCCTAACAGCAGCCCTTATAGTCTATAGCAAAGAGCTTTTAAGCATTGCACTCTTGCCTTGGAGATCAGCCACCGATGATAGACTGCAGAGAAGGTTGGCAACAAGCCGTCAAACTATAGAATAAAAGTCACTCTATTCTTGGTAACACAAAAGGGATTTTTAATAAAGAGGTAAATTGTAAACGTGCTTGTTTTTACAAACACTTTGCAGATTTATCCATTTAAGATAAGACAAGTTCTAGTGATGAGCGCGCGTGCTCGGGTAAAGTGTTGTCTGCGCATGTTCGTGTGCTAATAGAGTATCTTCGGCATTCTTCAATAATATGTTCGAGTCCCCGCGGCTGCATGCATCGTGGCTGTTTGACAGCCTAACACATGCAGGGATCGTCTAACAAACAGACAATCCCTACATGTGTTGTGGCTATCGAAAAGCCGTGAGACATGCAGTCTTGGCGACTCGAACATATTATTCGAGCATGCCAAAGGTACTGCATTAGCACACGAGCATGCTCAGATAACACTTTATCCAAGCATGCTCGCTCAAATAGTGACAACCTCTTTAGGCTTTCAATCTAGATTGCCAGGGAAGAAATGAGGCACGCATAGTTTACTTAATCACATCAGCTGCCGTCCAGATTTTTTTGTTGACAAACTGCAATATCAGGAGACCTAAGGAAAATGTACTAGCATCAAATCAGTTTACTGCTACAATATAAATCCACCACTTTGCGTTCAGCAATAAACATGTAATTATTATTATTATTATAATTAGACCACACAGCTATCAGGACTGATTTTAATTTGGAATATAAGATGATTGCCATCCCATATGCCTCTTTATAAATAAGGAGCATCTGTTTTGGCACTAATTTCTGTGTTCTGACACCTCATAGGGCCCAACCACTTTAGTAGTGAAGTGTAGACCTGGGAAAGAAGTAACTAGCTCTGGGATAACACATACCTTGCATAGACAAATAATGTCACTTCTATGTCAGTTTTATCCTGCATTGAATAAAATAAAATGTCAGAAGAAAGTTTCTACTTCGTAAGGCTAAGTTCACACAAGTATATAAAAAATAAATTTCCTTCTAAAAAATTATCAATTACATTTTCTTTATCTGAATGCCGTCCATATGCTACCAGTATGTCTGTGCTTATACATCAGATGTTAATAAATTGTAGAAGAACAAATACAGTTTTCAATACTAATAACTAATGTATCTTTAAAACCTGGATGCTGTATGGTTGCTATATGTTAAGAATAGTGATGAGCGAGTATACTCATTGCTCGGGTTTTCCGGAGCATGCTCGGGTGTCCGCCGAGTATTTTGACTCAGAGATTTAGTTTTTGTCGCCTCAGCTGCATGATTTGCGACTGCTGGACAGGCTGAATACATGTGGAGAATCCCTATCAAACAGGCAACCCCACATGTATTCAGTCTGCCTAGAAGCCGCAATTCATGCAGCTGAGGCGACGAAAACTAAATCTCCGAGCACATCCAAATACTTGGAGGTCACCCGAGCATGCTGGGGAAAACCCGAGCAACGAATATACTCGCTCATCACTAGTTAAGATCTATGAGCCAAACGTAGATCTCCCAGAGTGCCTCCAGAGCTTACTTTAAATTAAAGGAGGTATAACCAGTGTGAGACATGCATATCAGGAGAGCAGACTGTCAGTCATTACAGGTCTCACATGGGTAATGGCCCTTTAAAGGGAACCTGTCACCTCGTTAGTTATTAAACTACCCCCAATGTGTCATTAGTGAAGCAATGTGCATCAGTAACAAGTTTTTGTCAATGAAATGTCATCATATCAGATGCGCTCATGAGCTGGATCAGACTGAGGGGGACACAGTGGCGCGTATAGCGTGTGCACCCAAGCGTCATGTAGCTACTGATGCAGATCGGCTCCGGTGCATGCGCCCATCTGACATGAAGCTGTGTGCATGCCCGGGGAGCGAATGGGCAGCGAGTGGGATTTTCTTTGTGGTTGCCGTGACGTTGGACCATTCGCGGCAATCGTTCGCAATCCTGTGGGTATGCATAATTTCAAAACCACGTTTTCTTGCTACTCTCCTCCTACGTATGAGATACGTCCAAGATCGAAGCAGCCGCTGATTGGCAGCAGTGTTCGGGTGATGTCACACGATCACCGGGAGAGACAGAGAGGATACCGGAGGTGAGTATAAGTGTTGTTGCTTTAAAAGGGGAAAACATACCAACTGAAAAGGGATTGTCCGAGCGCACAACCCCTTTAATAACATCAGCGTCTGTTTATAACCCCTTGGCCGCCGTACAGAACAACTATATAGAGCAGCAGCAGAGCACGGTCCGTATAGCTGCATTGCACGTCAACCTCCAGATTGCATCCGTTTAACCCCTTAAAGGGGCTGCAGCACATGATATTCCTCGCCTCCCGTACACGGGGAACATTTCTAAAGATTGATTGTTCTCACCAGCGGCATGGTCTGCGAATTAAATAAAAACAAAAAAAACATATGGTGAACCCGGAGAAGCTGCGAGAATAAAACAACAAAGCAGAAGGTGTTTGACAGGACCCCTTTAATAAGCCACAGTTTGTATTACGGCTTTTGGAACAAGAGATGGAATTAAATTAAGAAAAAAAAAGTTTGCCATGTCATTAAGGGATTAATGCAGAAATATTTTGGTAGGTGAGGGTATTAGAGCAGGTGCCTGCAACAATGCCACCATGCAGGTAACATAACACAAGAGCCAGCAGCACACAGGGGCCAGCAGCAGCACACAGCCAGGGTCATGCACCTGCACGAAGTCACTGCCGCCACCACCGGGCCACTCACCCACTCATTAGCCTTAGCACTGAAGCTGTAGAGAGCCACCTGCCCGGTGACGTCCATGATGGCTCTGATGTACAGGTCATTCCGCCGCAGAGCGGCTAAACATCATCACACACTCCACTTCACTCCTCGCCTCCTTCTTTGTTCAGGAGTCCGGCCCGTGCACCATCTTAAGCCTTCCCCACTCTGACAACAGGGGAAAGTACACAAAGTTCCGCCCGCAGAACGGTTCCGGCCTTTAGTGAGAGGTGGTTCACCTCACCTAAGTTGCAATGTGGCACGTTACTTGACTGCAGGGGGCGGCGACGCGCTGCCGCCCCCTCTCTTCAGGGACTTGATGCCGCCTGATCTGACCGCTCAAATTGACTCATTAAAGATGCGGCCCTGCGTTCACTAGTTGTTGGAAGATGGCTGGAGCATTAGAGTCCAAACGGCATAACAAGATACTCGTAATGACTAGTGATGAGCGAGCATGCTCGCCACTACTCGGTGTTCACCTGAGCATCTCACTGCTTGAGATGCTCGGAGCTTGCTGAGTATTTCCAGGGGTTGCTCAGTGGGAGCGCAGGTCCCCGGCCTGCATGTTTGGCGCATTTTAGAGAGCCAATGAACATGCAGGGATTGTCTGCCACATACTGTAATGCTGGTTGTGGCATTACAGTGATTGGCTGGCTGCACAGCATCATCATGTCTATATCAGGCCTGGTGCCGCCATGCTCATCACAGTCTGTTCCGGAATCAGTCAGTGTAGGGAGAGTTGCTGCTTAGCTAGGGAGAGATTTGTTTGCTTCGTACTTAGTGTGGGTATACCATATATAATACTCATATCCATCTCAACTAACAGTCCTTCTGAGGACTAATAAAGCTGCATAGATATCAGTGCTAGGAAGGCAGACAGTGTATGTGGTAGACATCAGTGCATATAGCAAGAGGGTCCAGTCCAGTTCTGTCTGCTGCTGCTCCTGCCTATTATAGATATTTGTAGATATAGCCTCAGTTATCAGGGTCCAGGAAAAAAATTTTCTGGGATCTTAATCCTGATTATTTGCTTTAAAAGCAAACCAGAGAACACCGCTTTTCTGCTCAATTTGCTTATTGGCACTGCAGAATACAGTCAGATCCTTTCCATATTACAGCACAAAAAATCCAGGCATTTTAAACCTTTTACCCCCAAGGGTGGTTTGCAGGTTAATGACCGTGCCAATTTTTACCATTCTGATCATTGTCTCTGTCATGCTCGCCATGTCTGTTATTTTTGCCATGTCTGTTGTGCCTCATGACCCTGGAGTGGTGTGCACGCGCATCTCATGTCTGCTATGTTGCTTGTTCCCTAGAGCAGTGTGCACACTCACCTAATGTCTGCTGAGCTGCAAGATGCCTGCGTTTCTGCTTTGCCTTCTGTGATCTTCTCGTCATGTCTAGAATCCCTGATCATGTGTCTTTCCTAGGATCCTGCACTGTCTGGTTCTGCAATCATCTCGTCATGTCTGAAACCTTGATCATGTGACGTTTCCTAAGATCCTGCACTGTCTGGTTCTGTGATCATCTTGTCATGTCTGAAACTCTGATCATGTGACCTTTCCTAGGATCCTGCACTGTCTGGTTCTGCAATCGTCTCGTCATGTCTGGAACTCTGATCATGTGACTATGCTCTGTTATCCTGTGGATCTGAACCCGGAAGTGCTCCCCTGGTCCTGACCTGGAAGAGGAGGTGCTATGCCCTATATCAGGCCGCCCCTTCCTATGCTCAGGGCCAGAGTATTGTGTGGTGTCCCTACATGGCTGCTTGGTCTGTGGGGCACTGCCTCTATTCTGTGCCCTTGCACTCTGCCCTGTCGTGCGTCTCTGCACACGCTCCGTGCTCGTACTCCATCTCTTGTCCTGTGCCTTGTCTTATGTTTGTCTGTTGTGCCATGTTCGTCCTTGTCCTGCTTGGACTTGTAGTCCTTCTGTTATTCTCTGCCTTGCCTGTTTTCGCTATGCCTTGTTCCGTACCTTGCCTTGCTCTGCCTTGTTCCTCCCTATGGTCTCAGTCTTTGCTTGCTCTGTCTTGCTCTCTCTGCTATGGTGCTCTATAGTGCTCCCTGGCATACGCACCATTCCTCCTCTCTTTCAGTTTGTGTTCTTTTCCATGTCTAGTTCCAAGGCCCTTCCTTGGCTCGGCTCTGGGCTTCGGCCTACGCTCCGCTGCTAGACTCTTTCCTATTATGCTCTCTTGCACGTTTCTAGGCTAGTCCCAAGGTTCTCCCTTGGCCCGGCTCTGGGCTTCGGCCTACGCTCCGCTGCTAGCTCTGTTCTTGCTCTGACCTGATCCCGTGTTTCTGCCTATGCTTCCGTCCCTGGTTTCGTACACTGCCTAAGCCCTGCCTTGTTTCTCGTCTTGTCTTCCCTTGCTCTGTTTCTTCGTGTGCCCTTTGCATACACCTGGCCTTCCTAGCCTCCTGTTTGTGCCTCAGCCGTGCCCGCCCTAGCCGTGCCCGCCTGCTTGTGCCTCAGCCGTGCTCGTCGGTCAGTGACAGCTGTGTCGCCTGCCATGCCTCAGCTGGAGTCTTGCCCGTCTGTCAGTGCCGCAGCCCGATCAGCTAGCCAGTGCCCCAGCCGTACCCTCTGTGCTCCCTTGCACTTCACGCTGTTTCCGCAATGTGCTCTGCGTGCTCTCTAAAGCACACGCAGGCCCTCGCCTGCCCATGGCATACCTCCCCGTGCTTCTGTAAAAGTACGCGCAGGCTTTGCCATGTCCCCTGTCGTGCCCTCTTGCATGCACAGGCCCTAACCCTGTCCTGGAACCTGTCCCTGGCGTGCCTCTCTGCACGTGCAGGACTCTGCCTCGCCTGTCCCTGGCGTGCCTCTCTGCACGTGCAGGACTCTGCCTCGCCTGTCCCTGGCGTGCCTCTCTGCACGTGCAGGACTCTGCCTCGCCTGTCCCTGGCGTGCCTCTCTGCACGCGCAGGACTCTGCCTTGTGACCTTGTGCCTTGGCGTGTCTCTACACGCACCCTGTCTTGTACCTTGTGCCTTGGCGTGTCTCTACACGCACTCTGTCTTGTACCTCGTGCCTTGGCGTGTCTCTACACACGCACTGTCTCGTGCCTTGGCGTGTCTCCACACACACACCCTGTCTTGTTTTGTGAACCCTGGCGTGTCCCCTACACACGCACCTAGTCTTGAACCCTGGCGTGTCCCCTACACACGCACCTAGCCTTGGACCTTGGCGTGTTCCCTAACATGCACCCTGCTTGGATATCTGTCGTGCCTCCTTGCCTGAAACCTGGTTTGCCTGCCGGATGCCCGGAACCTGCCGATCGCTGCCAGAGATCATGAGCTGGATGACTGCGGCCTGACGTCCGGAGCTGATGTCCGCAGCCTGATGCCTTGATGATGTCGATCGTTGCCAGCAGTCCGGAGTCCGATGCCATCGTGCCGTTACCTGTACCTAGGCGTGCCACCTGGCACGTACCATGCTATGGACCTTGGCGTGCCCACGCATGCACCTTTCCGTGTTTGCTTTCTCACGTTTTTGCACTGTATGTGATCCTGAGTTATCCTAGTGAAGATACCATGCAACTACGTCTTGTCTTGTCTTGCTTCTTGCTCGTCCTGTTGCCAGACACTCAATAGTGTCCCCTGAGCCGACTGTCTGGTCCCAGCAGTCGTGGTGGCTCACCCCCTTGGTCTTGCCCCTGACGCTCCCTGTATAGGGGGTGGTTTCTCACAAGGTAAGCTCACCCTAGATGGGTGGGTGCCACGACCCAGAGGGTCCACTCAAAAGATGGGCTCAGCAGGAGCTGAGTCCATAACAGTCTCTTTATGAGGTAATAACTCTGGAATGCTTCAACGGATCTTGGCGATTCTGAGAATGTTTTTTTCATGACATATTGTACTTCACGTCAGTGGTAAAATTTCTTCGATATAACTTGGGTTTATTTGTGTAAAAAACAGAAATGTGGTAACTTGGAAAATTTAGCAAATTTTAAATTTTTATGCCGTTAAAACAGAGAAATATGTCACACAAAATTGCTAATAAATAACATTTCCCACGTGTCTACTCTACATCAGCAGAATTTTGGAAGTTAGGAAGTTATAAGGGTTAAAAGTAGACCAGCGATTTCTCATTTTTACAACAAAATTTACAGAACCATTTTTTTAGGGACCACCTCACATTTGAGGTCACTTTGAGGGGTCTATATGGCAGAAAATACCTAAAAGTGACAACATTCTAAAAACCACACCCCTCAAGCTGATCAAAACCACATTCAAGAAGTTTATTAAGCCTTCAGGTGTTTCACAGGAGCAGAAGCAACGTGGAAGGAAAAAATGACCATTTAACTTTTTAGTCACAAAAATGATCTTTCAGGAACAATTTGTTTATTTTCCCAAGGGTAAAAGGAGAAAATTGACCCCAAAAGTTATTGTGCAATTTGTCCTTGACCACTGTTTGGGTGCACGGCACGGCTCAGAAGGGAAGGAGCACTGTGTGACTTTTTCAAACTAAAAATGGCTGGAATTGAGATCGGATGCCATGTCGGGTTTGGCAAGCCCCTGATGTGCCTAAACAGTGGAAACCCCCCACAAGTGACCCCATTTTGGAAACTAGATGCCCTGTGGAACTTATCTAGATGTGTAGTGAGAACTTTGAACCCCCAAGTGTTTCACTAAAGTTTATAATGCCTGGGCGTGAAAATATAAAATCCTATTTTTTCCCACAAAAATTATATTTTAGTCCCCAATTTTTAATTTTCCCAAGGGTAACAGGAGAAAGTGGACCCCAAAAGTTGTTGTCCAATTTGTCCTGAGTACGCTGGTACCTCACATGAGGGAGAAAACTACTGTTTGGGCGCATGTCAGGGCTCGAAAGGGTAGTAGTGACATTTTGGAATGCAGACTTTGATGGAATGGTCTGTGGGTGTCATGTTCCATTTGCAGAGCCCCTGATGTGCCTAAACAGTAGAAACCCCCCACAAGCGACCCCATTTTGGAAACTAGACCCCCTAAGGAACTTATCTAGATGTGTGGTGAGAACTTTAAACCCCCAAGTGTTTCACTAAAGTTTATAATGCCCAGGCGTGAAAATATAAAATCCTATTTTTCTCACAAAAATGATGTTTTAGTCCTCAATTTTTAATTTTCCCAAGGGTAACAGGAGAAATTGGACCCCAAAAGTTGTTGTCCAATTTGTCCTGAGTATGCTGGTACTCCATATGTGGGAAAAAACTGTTTAGGCACATGCCGGGGCTAGAAAGGGAAGTAGTGATGTTTTGGAATGCAGACTTTGATGGAATAGTCTGCGGGTGTCATGTTCCGTTTGCAGAGCCCCTGATGTGCCTAAACAGTAAAAAAAAACAAGTGACATCACTTTGAAAACTAGACCCCCAAGGAACAAATCTAGATGTGCCCCCTTTTTGGAACTAATCTACTGTTTCCTGTAAAGTAAATTAGTAGTGCACGGAGGTGTGGTACAATTTGAAGCCATCCTTCATACACAGGCCAGGTTTTCCGGGGCAGATGTCACATTGATAAATGGTGTCCTTGCATATTCCTCTTTTGTAACACACTTGGCACCTTTTTTGTGGCTTACCTTTTCTTCCAGTTGGCGGGACTACCCCCGGGAAATGCTGACCTGGTACGATACGAGCACCTTCAGTTCCAGAAGTACTGGACCCGCTCCTTCCAAAGTGCCAAATATCAGGGACTTAACTACTATCTCCTGGAACTGAAGATATGAGGTATTGGTGTGGCGTGGCCATTTGTACGATACGGATAGCTTTTTGTACCACACCTTGGCCTTTCTCAAAGCACTGTACAGTTGGAGGAGTTGATCGGTGAGATCAACGCGCCCCATGTTTTTGTTGTATCCCAGTACACAGTCCGGTTTGCAGACCTGTGTAGAGGTACCCCGTACAGTGCTGAGGGCACTGCCATCACCGTGTATGGTGGTCAAGAGAAGGACATCCCTCTTGTCCTTGTACATTGGGCTCTGCTGTCACCCCTTCTGGGACAGCGTTTTTTGGGAGGCCTCTCTGATTTTTGCGGACAGTACCGCAGGCTGCGGTACCTCGCGCAGAGAGGGATTTCTAGAGTGGGATACTGGAATAAAAGTTATCGGTGTAGAGGTGATAACCTTTATCCAGCAGGAGGTATGAGAGCCTCCTTCCTGAACAGCACTTTCTGAAGGACATAGCCCAGGCGACATGGCAGTGGTTTGACCCGCAGACACAGATTTGGTACCCTGGTGTTCCGCCCACCTACTGGGGTGCTGGGCTGCCATGTGGTTTCGCATACTGGTGGTGCTCAGGTTGCCTTTGACCTGGCCTCTGCTCAACTTGGTATGGCAGATGCTACAGACTACAATGTTTTTCTCTGAAGGACTTTCAGAAAAAAATTTCCACACAGCGGCTGAACGCCCCCTTGCCCTGACTTGGTGCACAGCGATGATGCTCTTGGGAACAGTTGACCCAGTTCTCACTCTGGGCAAACCACAACCCCTCAGTACCTTTTTTGGTGCTACATATCCATCTTCCTCTGTGTTGCTGTGATGCCTATGCATGCCAACTGTCCAGGTTGGATAGTGGACTCATCTTCGACCAGCTCACTTCCATCTCATACTTCTTCCCAGTTGACATTGTAGGCTAACCTGATGGCAACTCTGTCTCATCATCATCAGCCTCCACCTCTGGAAACAGTAAATTACTTTCCTCCAAGTGGCTTTTTTCTGGCCATAGATCCTACAAATCCTTGAGCATCAAAGCACGCCACCTCCTCACGTCCCTCTTCAATGCTGCACGGTAATACGGATCCTTAAAGTGGCCAAGCTTGGGGTCATATGTCTCCTGTGACTAATAATGGTGGGAAGAAGGAGAACCAGCTTCAGGATTGGATGGGCCAGCCTTATGTGTATCAACAGTAGACTGTGTGGTCGTGGAAGATTTGTTGCTGCTTGACAAATGCGTAGAGGCCTTGTCTGCTATCCAAGACAGAATCTGCTCTCGCTCTTCTGGCTTCCACACATGTTTAGGTTCCAGACAGGGAAATTTTTCCATTAACATAGTGGATGCATCAAGCTTCTTCTGGCCTGACACAGACTCAGTGCATTTTCGCGCACCAGTGACAACACCACGTCCACGTCCACATCCCTGTCCCTTAACATCAGGCTTTTTTGGCATTTTGGATTTTGCTCACAGATTTTCAGATGTTGATGGCACAAGCCAAGCTGGTGTGTGCTTGGTAGCAGGCAGTAGGAAATGTTTGGACTATTGCTTTGCATAGGGTACTTAACACCTTTTTAAGTGGACTAATGTGGATAGCAGAAGACAGGCTCTGACCAAAAAAACAGTGGGGAGAATGGAGTGATGCGTGCTTGATAGCATGCAGTAGTAAATGTTTGGATTACTGCTTTGCATAGAGCACTTCATGCCTTTTTAAGTGGCTAATGTGGACAGCAGAAGCCAGGCTCTGACCCCAAAAACAGTAGGGAAAATAGACCGGTGCTTTAAAAAAAGGCAGCATTAAATGCTAGTATTCTGTGTGCCGGAAAAATATTGCTTTGCCTCTAACAAGAGCTGTTTTAAGTTGGACACTGGAAGAACACTTTAACCTCTCCCTACCTCCCTCCCTGTACTCTGATTTTGCTGTGTGTCTTCAGCTGTGAAAAGAGCTATTTTTTGGTGGTATTATAAAGCTAGTGACCGGCTCCTTTAAACTGTCCCTGCTCGAGTATCTCTCTCTCCCTATTCTACACTGACCTAGTATACACTGCAGGTAGCCCTGAAAAGGGCTTTTGTGTTGTCAAGAGGTCTAAAGACTCCCTAGCAGCTTAGCGATATCTTCCTATGCTTGTACATGCAATGTGCGCAAAATGGCTCTGGCCGGGCTTACATAGACCCTATGACGCTGGGCAGCCAGCCAATCACAACCAAGATGTCTGTGGCATTACTGTGATTAGCTAAGAAGCCCAGCATGTTTAGTGGCTGCAAAGAAGGTGCCAAAACTGCAGGGCGGGACATCCGAATATAGCGAGGCAAGTACACAAATACTCGCAATGTAACAAGTAAGGCCTCTTTCACACATCAGGTTTTCGCCGTCAGGCGCGATCCGGCGCTTTTGACAAAAACCGGATCCGGCGAAATGCAATGCCGGATCCGGTTTCCCCCCCATTGACTTGCATTAGAGCCGGATCGAGCCGGATGGCCATGCGTTTCATCCGATTTTCGCCGGATCCGGCAATGTGACGTGATCCAGCGTCTGGAAAAAACGGCTACTGTAACGTTTTTTGTCTCCGGCGAAAAAGCCGGACACGGCGGATCCGGCGTGTCCGGCTTTTTCATACAATGAAAGCCTATGAGCGCCGCAATGCGCCTGATCCGGCGACAGCCGGATCCGGCGTCCGGATCCGGTTTCTTTGGTCTGAGCATGCTCAGTAGCTCTGCCCACAAGACATATATAAAAGCAAGACAGTGGGACCCTCAGCCACACCCAACATGCCACCCAAGCCAAGAACCAGGAGCAGGAGAAGGCAGCAGACATCTGCAGCAGCACCAGCACCACCCCAAATGGAGCAGCATGCTGAACAACGGGAGGGGAGTCCAGCAGCAGATGAGAGACGGTAATTATCAAATCCCCCATTCCTCCAAACTAGGGCTATGGAATATCAAGATATTCATTGGCCCTTTGTTTCTCTTTATTCAACAGCCGCCCAATAGATGCAGCAGCAGCAGCAGCAATGGCAGCAGCAGAAACACCACCCACAGCCATGGAGTCTGGCCATGAGGAAGACAGCACATCTTCTGGGAGCCCTCCCTCGCATCGTCAGCGTTTGACGGTAAGTTTTTATTTCCAAAATCCATCATCTCTGTAATATATGTCTATTCATTGCCTTTTATTTCAAAACAGGAATCACAAGATGAAGAGGAGCTCCCAGAAGAAGAAGGAAGGGGTGGACAGACACTTGGAGTGGGCTCACAATTGGTAAGTTTTTTGCATCAAACGCAGAAACACACATCACACTACACACAACACATAGAAAACAATGTTCTGCAGACCACACACAGCAAACAAATGCCTACATCCAAAGACATAACATTTTTTGTTTTCTTCTCTAGTCTTCCCAATCTGGTGCTCGGCCAAGAGGTCCTCACAGTGCCTCCCGGGGTCGTCGGCGACAGCAACGCGGCGGTCACCAGCGTGTAAGTATAAATATTTTTTTTTTTTTTTTTTTCCACTTTTTATTTCATTTCTTTTGTGGAGGCTAATTATGTTATTTTTGTCTTTTTCTTTAACAGCCCTCACAGCGTGCTCCCGACTCTGACGGTGAGGATGGAGGGATTGATGTGGACCGCCTCATCGATCTCGTCAGAGAAAGGGAGCCGCTCTGGAATATGGCTGACCGCCGCCACGCTGACCTGATTGTTACCCGACGACTCTGGGAGGAAATCTGTTCGCTCCTTGTGGACCGCTGGGAGGACCTTGAAGCTCGGGCCCAGATTAAAGAGCGTAAGTATATACAGTACCGGTTGCTTGATTTAAACCAGTGTTTCCCGAACTCCAGTCCTCATGGTCCCCACGGATCATGTGTTCAGGATTTCTATTTACTTTGGAAATTCTGAAAACATGAGCCCTGGGGACCATGAGGACTGGAGTTTGGGAAACACTGATGTTGTATACTAACCACTTTGTCCTTTCTCGTTTCAGGGGAGAGAATTGTGAAGCGGTGGCGGTCTGTGAGGGATCGTTTCAAGAAGGAGTTCAATAAAGAGATGCGGGCCCCGAGTGGATCTGGAGGACGCAGGAGCAAGTACAAGTACGCACAAGCCCTGTCGTTCCTCCGGGAGACAATGCTCACCAGAACGTAAATATTACACACCACATGTGACAAAAAAATGTTTAGATGTAACTTTTTTTTTTCAGCCAGGGCCATACCATGTCACTATTTTAATTGTTTTTTTTTCTCTTTATTCCACAGCACGGTGAGCAGCACTCGGGAGCCTGCACGATTGGACCCTTCTGAGGCGATCCCTGAGGAGACCGGCACCAAGGGACACTTCGACCGCCCCGGTACATCTGCACCTTCCCAGCCTTCCCACACATTCGACCCATCTGTCCCATCCACCAGCACAGGAGCATCGTGGCCGCCTACATTACATGAAGCTGCTGGTGAGGAGATCTCTTTCCCTTTACCCCACCCTTCTGCCACTGCCACCTCTAGTACACCTGCGGGTACTGGGCGGCAGCGGCAGAGAGGTCAGGAAAAGAGTTATGCGCCAGAGTTCTTGCATCTGAATGCATCTTTCCAGAACTGTCTAAAAGTCTTGTCAGAGCAAATCTCCGCAGGCTTTCAGCAGATCAACTCCAGCATTCTGGAGGTGAAGACACTTCTGCAAACCATGCATTCAGAAGCAAGATCTTCGCCAAACCACACCTTTTTCAGGTCTGTTGTGGAGCGCATGGCAACACTATCTCCTACCCAGCAGATGCATGTAATGCATTCGTGCCACGGTGCTCTACAGCAGGTTACCTCCCAACCTCCACCTCCCACCACTGTAGTTCCTCCACCTGCACCCCCTCCAGCCACTTTCCATCCTCCCCCTCCTATTACATCTGCACCCCCTCCAGCCACTTTCCATCCTCCCCCTCCTATTACATACCAGCAACCTCCCCAGTACCAGACATCTCCCCACTTCCAGCAACCTGCCCCGTATCAAACTCCTTCCCCGTACCAAACTCCTTCCCCATACAACTTTCCATCAACATCATCTGCTCCTACAGTCCCTGCCCAACCCTCCACTCCACCGCCCACCACCTCTTCTGCCTCCCACATGTCCACCCATTCTGTAGCTTTTTCCACACCATCACCTCTGTTCCTTCCCCACCACGATCCCAGTTCTCTCTCCACACTCCCATTGTCGAAGTGTCCCGCAGCCCCTCCAGCAGTATTTCCACCCCACACTACACAGATTTATGATGTGTTTTGTAATAAAAATGCCCAGTTGGTTTCAAACCTTTATTAAAAAAGTTTTAACTTTATAAAACAGTTTACAAAAAAAAAATATTTTAAATAAAAGTTAAATTATTGTTTACACTGGTTGTCTGTCATTTCTTTCTGCGGCAAAATATGTTTTAAAAAAAGGTTAAATACAGGGTATTTAAAAGGTAAAAAAGGTATTCAAAACCAGGTATATAACTGTGGGTAAATTTTAGCTTTTTGCCACAGTTGTGTTCCTGGTTGTGTTTGAAGCAAAGTATTTCACCTAAAAAGTTGTGTTTATTGTTGGTGATTTCCTAACAATGTACACAACTTTTGTTAAAAGGTGAAATACTTTGCATAAAACACAACCAGGTACACACCTGTGGCCTAAAGCTAAAAATAGAGACCATGACAAGATAGCCAACTTTGGTTGGCAAAGGTATATACTGTTGGTACAGAAGGTACACAAGTTTGGTTAGGGCACAAATCTTTCACACTCTGTCATCCTGCCAGTGTACTCTGCCTTGAGGTGACATAAAGTATAGTGCAAATTTGTCCCTCATTACTGAAACCGTCACAGAGCTTCTAGTGGTAATGTCATGGTAATCTTGCAAGGTGGTTTCTTCAGAGGTGTCCTCAATGGAAATGGGTTCCTTGCAGATAACAAAATTGTGGAGTACCACGCAAGCTTTGATCACCTCGTCAACAGTTTCTGTCTTGAGGTTGATCGCAGTCAATAGGACCCGCCATTTGGCTGTCAGAATACCAAAGGTACATTCAACCATTCTTCTTGCTCTTGTGAGGCGGTAATTAAAAATGCGTTTTGGTCTTGTCAATCCTCTGCTAGAGTACGGTTTCAAAAGGTGTTCTGACAGCTGGAAGGCTTCATCCCCTACACAGACAAATGGCATAGGTGGACCAGATGTTTGTGGCAGCGGTCTAGGTGGTGGGAACTGGAAGGTGTTTCCATACAGTTTACGCCCCATGGCAGACAGTTTGAAAACTTGAGAGTCATTGGAGCGGCCATAGGCCCCAATATCAACAGCAATAAATTTGTATTCCGCGTCAGCGATGGCCATGAGGACAATTGAAAAATATTTCTTGTAATTGAAATATTCCGATCCCGATCCGGCTGGCTTTACAATGCGGATATGTTTCCCGTCCACAGCGCCCAAGCAGTTGGGAAACTGACATATCTGTTGAAACTTGTCAGCAATTTCAATCCACCTCTCTGTTGTGGGCTCTGGTAAAAACTCTTCAGCTAAGGAGTCCCACAGTGCACGGCATGTGTACTTCACTATTCCAGATATGGTGGAAATCCCGAGTCTGTACTGGAAATGCAGTGACGAAAGGGATTCTCCAGTTGCAAGAAATCTGTGGGGAATTAAAAAACAATCAATTAGTTTTAAATCACAGCATTACATACCAAAACTCAGCTATAACACTTGGAGATACAAACTACCACCAACAAGATTGCAGTGAAAGTGTGCTCTGATGCGATCACATCCAATAAATGTGGCTTACCTTAAAGTCACCATCAGACGCTCTGCGGGTGAAACAGAGAAGTGGCAATAGGTGTCCGCTTTTCTTATGAGGTGTGCAATGCGCTCCACCAAGTAATCAAAATTCTCCATTTTCATCCGCACATATCCAAAAAATTTATCCGGGTTTCGTCGAAGGTCCATGCAGAGTGTAGAATAGACCCCACGCGTCATTCTCTTGGCTGTGATGGGGTGGATCCACAAACGTCGTCTACGATGCCTGATGCGCTGCTGTCTCGCTCTCTCCTTCTCCAGAACAATCACCCTCAAACGATTCGCCTCCGCTATAAAATCCGCCAAATTCTTCAAAATATTTCCAATCACATCATCCATCTTCGCCAGTAACTTGCTCTTCTCTCCAGCCTGCACTTTCTCCTCGACAACCTGTCATAGAAGGGCTGTAGGAACACTCTATATATAGTTTTCCAGTAGCCAATCCCGTTCGGAAGGCCACAAGGGTCAATTTTAAAAACCGGATCCGGCGTAATCCGTCGAATAACGGCTAGAAAAACGGATGAACCGGATGAGACGGATCCGGTTTTGTCTGTCAAGAACAAGACGGATCCGGCAGAAAACCGGATCCGGAACATCAGGTTTTACAAAACATTTGCCGGATCCGGCGTTCCGGCACGACGCCGGATCGCGCCTGACGCCGAAAACCTGATGTGTGAAAGTAGCCTAACTCGAATACCATACTATCTGTGCATATTGCAAATAGTAACGATTATACTTGCTCATCACTAGCAACCACTTATTCAGTGCCTTAATGACCGGAGCTTTTTCTGGTTTTGCGTTTTTGTTTTTCGCTCCCCTTCTTTCCAGAGCCATAACTTTTATACTTTTCTGTCAATATGGCCATGTGAGGGCTTATTTTTTGCAGGACAAGTTTTACTTTTCAACGATACCATTAGTTTTACCATGTCATGTAAAAGAAAACGGGAAAAAAATTCCAAGTGTGGTGAAATTGCAAAAAAAGTGCAACCTTAAACTTTTTTGTTTGGCTTTTTTGCTAGGTTCACTAAATGCTAAAACTAACCTGCCATTATAATTCTTCAGGTCATTACGAGTTCATAGACACTAAACATGTCTAGGTTCTTTTTTATGTAAGTGGTGAAAAAAATTCCAAAGTTTGCTAAAAAAAAATTGCGCCATTTTCTGATACCTGTAGCGTCTCCATTTTTCGTGATCTCAGTTTGGGTGAGGCCTTATTTTTTGTGTGCTGAGCTGTCGTTTTTAATGATTCTACTTTTGTGCAGATACATTCTTTTGATCACCCGTTATTGCATTTTAATCGAATGTCGCGGTTACCAAAAAAAGTAATTCTGGCGTTTTGCTTTTTTTTCTCGCTAAGCTGTTTAGCGATCAGGTTAATCCTTTTTTTATTGATAGATCGGGCAATACTTAACGCGGCTACACCAAATATTTGTAGGTTTGATTTTTTTTTATTATTTTATTTTGAGTGGGGCGAAAGGGGGGTGATTTGAACTTTTATGTTTTTTTGTTTTTTTTTAATATTTTTAAATAATTTTTTTTTTACTTTTGTTATGCTTCAATAGCCTCCATGGGAGGCTAGAAACATCCCCTACTCGATCGCCTCTGCTACATGGAGGTGATGCACAGATCACCTCTATGTAGCTGAATTACAGCATTGCTATGAGCGTCGACCAGCTTTCTACACTGTGTCTCCAGACCATGTCACATCTGTCTCATGTGCACAGTGTTAATCTGCTCTCATCTATGAAGTGCACAGATCGCCAATGTCTAATCTGCCAATCTTGGTGTTCTCTGGCAAATGCGAATTGCCCTACATGTTGTTGGGCTGTAAGCACAACACCCACTTGTGGACATTGAGCCCTCATAGCACCCTCATGGAGTGTGCATCTGACAGTTTGAGCAGACATATGGATGTTAGTGGCGTGCTGGAGGTCATTTTGCAGGGCTCTGGCACTGCATCTCCTGTTCCTCCTTGTACAAAGGTAGAGGTAGCGTTCCTGCTGCTGGGTTGTTGCCTTCCTATGGCCCCCTCCATGTCTCCTGGTGTACTGGCCTGTCTCCTGGTATCTGCTTCATGCTCTGGACATTGTGCTGACAGACACAGCTACCCCTCCTTGCATTAATGTGCCATCCCATCTCAACTGCACTACTTGAGCAACTTCTATAGGTTGTAGACTCCGCCTCATGCCACTGTACTTCTATTGGTGAAAGCAATGACAAAATGCAAAAGTGACCAAAACAACAACCAAAAAGAATGAGAACAGAGAAATGGTATGTGGTCACCCTTTGCAGAGCCACTCCTTTATAAGGGTTGACTTGGTAATTGCCAATCATTTCTACCTGTTGACTGTTCCATTTACACAACAGCAGGAGACATTGATTCATAATCGGTGCTGGTTCCTAACTGGACAGATTGATTTCACAGAAGTGTGATTGATTTGGAGTTACATTGTGTTGTGTAAGTGTTCCCTTTATTTTTGAACAGTGTATATATACATACATATATATATTTTTTAAATATTTTTTTTCCTTGTATAGCTTTCAGTCCATTGGGAGACTTGTGTGGCACCCCTAGGGGTATTTGCCACAAAAGTGGGATCACCACAGAGTTACTGACACAAGACACAAACAAGAATAGGGACACTGCATTACCACCTCCGGCCAGAAGGGGGAGCTCCAGAGACTCCCCTATATCAATTCTGACATGAGGAAAAGGAGGGAGTTATTCCCAGGAGTTCAGATCTGGAGGGTCAGAGTGTGAGGAGCAGTATCAGGCTCCTGAAGGACTGACTGACAATTTCAGGGCCAACAGAACACCGGTCTGAGGTAAAAGGGACAGAGAAAGAGGACATTTTAAGAACCGGGTAGCACTAATTACTACCCAGAACAGGCGCAGAGACGGATACCGGATCCGTGGCTGCATTCATTATATATAATACAGCAACCGGAAAACGTGAGGTGATACCAGCCTCACTAGGGTCAGACGCAGCAACAGGTGTAGAGTTCAGCGGTACTCCCGGAGGGGGTAAGAAAAGGAAAGGACTCGAGTTGCCCGTTGAATCAAGACCCGGAGAGGACAGATTGGGCCGGCAGCCAGTTCACACACAGCAGCAGGGCCACACAGAAACAGTGCAAAATAGGAGGTAAAAGCCCCGGCAGGGCCAGAGTAACCCAAAAGTTCCCATACAGACTCCGGTGACAGGACTTATTGTAACCCCCTATTTGTTGAAGTAAACTGGTTAACCGTTTCCAGTGTCTCAGACTTTCATTTGGACAGTAGCCATCTACCCAAGATCGGGAGCATTACCGCTGAGAGAATCCGCTGCTGAACAAGTAAGTGCCTGTGCTCTTCAAGTCCCCTCATAATACCCCCTTTTGCACTGTGCATCGCCTGAGGCCACAGCACCGGGTCAAGCCACCCATGACATTTCCCAGAGGTGAAGCAAGGACACCACCGATCCGGTGCTGGGTATTCCATGGTCTCCCAGGCGTCACAAATTGGCGTCACGAACAGGATTCACCATGCCCGCTAACCGGGTATTGTGTGCCGTGATTTGAGCCCAAAATTGTGAAAATTCGGAAGAAAAAGACCTAAAATTGACTTTATTAGAAAAAAATTGCTGTCCCCATTGAGAATCATTGAATCTGACTTTTTCCCATTGACTAACATGGAGTTAAAATGGCCGCCAGCCTCTGAGGTAAATACCTCATAACTGCCAGGGCGCGAGACTGCTGTTTGAACTGCGCCACAGCCTGAACCCTGATCTGACAGAAAAATTTAAGAATCCGCCATTACAGAGCGAGTGGCGAGTGGGAGCAAAAAGGGGCGTGTCATTGTGAGCGGCACTCAGCTGAGTGCTCTGACGCCAGAGGAAGGGGAAAACGAATCCGGCTGCACAGTGGAACTATTCTACACTATCCCGACGGAAGCAGAGGACCGAAAGGGTCCAGATTAACTAAGGGGGCACAGAATGTCGCAGCACGGGGACGCTGAAGCACCCGGCGACGCAACTGCAGCTGAAGGGCAGAATGTAAACAAAGCGCCCGATGGTACAGCGGCGCAAGGAGCAGCGCTCATTATGCCGCTGCTGATGCCATATACCCTGGGCGCCCCGTGGCATCCGAGGTATGAAGGTAAGCCAAATACCCTCGATGATTTTAAGGAACAGATGCTGGCCCATTTCAACATATTCCCCATGCCAGAACAGCAGCGTGTTGGTTATCTGATAGCACAGTTAGGAGGCAATGCCAAGCGGGAAGTCACAGCATGGGCAGCTGACCTCAGACACTGTTGAACGTATATTTCTTGGATTAAAAGCAGCATTTGAACCCACAGCTGGTGGTAAAGCTAAAGCACAATTCTTTAATTGCAAACAGAAAGCCAATGAGGGCGTGAGAGACTTTGCCTTAAACCTGCAGGAAGCCCTTAAAGCACTTATACTGGCTGAACCCATTTTTAATACTGGAGCGGATAAGCTGCTAAAAGATCAATTCATTGAAGGACTCTACGCCCCTTCTCACAGGGGTCATGTGAGCATGCTGGCTTTTAAGGACCCTGAATTGACATTTGCCCAGTTAAAAGAGAGTGCTATACGTCTCCAGCTGGCAGAGGCACCTTGGGATCAGGATTCTGCGCACCCCATGGCAGAAGCATCTCAGCAACTGGGTGTACCAGTGACATCAGCTATGTCCGGGGCCAGTGCTAAGTCCCTGGAGCCCAGCACCAATGAGGCTCTTCAACAAAAGCTTGACTCTTTAACTGATGTTGTTGCTTCAATGGCTAAAACCATGCAGGAGATGAGAGGACCCCGGATGGAGTTGGCGAACCGTAGAGAGGATGTTCCATGGATGAGACCCCGGAGATACCCAACGTGGAGAGGACGACCCAGCGACCGCTACCAACCGGATGGACAGCCCATCTGCCGCCGTTGCCAGCAGCCAGGCCACTTTGCATGAGATTGTGATTTAAACAAGGATCCCCTGGGAATGCGGGCCGCTTCACAGGAATGAACTTTCAAGGCCCAACACCTTGGCACGACAAGTACATCGGAGGACGTCCCGTTATCCCTATTGTACTGGACGGAATCCCCCTCAACGCTTTGCTGGACACCGGTTCCCAGATTTCATCTATACCATATATCCTTTATAAGAGGTACTGGGCTGATGCAGATATTGATAAAGGACCCTCTGATGTTGGGCTAGATATATGGGCCAGTAATGGTAAGTTGGTACCGCAACTAGGATTCCGAGAGATGACTGTAAAGATTGGTAAAGTAGAATTGAAGAAACAGGGTATAATTGTTGTTGATGTTGACCGGCGAAACTGTGAACCAACTGTACTGATAGGAATGAATGTGTTAGAAAACTGCTTTTCCGAAGTTATTTCTGTCTTACAGCAAATTGTTGAAACTGCCCAATCCTGCCAGCAGAGAGTTCTCCGGAGGGAAATAAAAGTATTGATGCTAAAGCAACAGGTAGAGGTTGCAGGTGGAGAAATCGGCAGTGTGAGGGTAAATGATCCAACGTCCATTGTAATTCCACCAAAAACAGAAATGCTGGTATGGTGTAGAGCAGCCATTGGTACGAAGGGACGAAATTATCAAGCCTTGGTAGAACCAGTGTACACTGACAGTAGGCCCACTATACTCACGGCAAGAGGGGTAGCCGAGGTACAATGGGGACGAGTGCCGGTACGGCTCTTGAACTGTGGAGAGGAAGAGGTCACCTTGCCAAGGTATGCTACAGTGGCAAAGCTATATACTGTTGACAACAATGCCATCACGACCATTGGGCCCTTAGAACCAACCTGTCAGGTGGAAGACAACGGCTCAGATGGAGAATTGGAGGATTGGTGCCAACAGCTGCACGTGGGCACAAATTCAACCCCTACCCATCAAAAACAAGGGGTGTATAGGCTAGTGACGGAATATGAGCAGGTCTTCAGTAAACACCCATTGGACTTCGGACGGATAGAAGGGGTAGAACACACAATCCCCACTGGTGACCACCCACCAATAAAAGAAAGATATAGGCCCATACCACCCGTTCACTACCAATGTGCAAAAGATATGCTCAGGGAGATGAAACAGGGCCGGGGTAATAAGAGACAGCTGTAGCCCCTGGGCGGCCCCTCTAGTGATTGCTAAAAAGAAGGACGGAACCATGAGAATGTGCGTAGACTACCGGCAGATTAATAACATTACCCATAAAGACGCCTACCCGTTGCCTAGGATAGAAGAGTCCTTATCTGCTTTAAGATCTGCTAATTATTTTTCCACCCTAGACTTAACAAGTGGGTATTGGCAAGTCCCTGTGGCTGAGAGAGATAAAGAAAAGACAGCATTCACCACACCAATGGGTCTCTGTGAATTCAATTGTATGCCGTTTGGACTCTGCAACGCACCCGGTACCTTCCAGCGGCTGATGGAATGCTGCCTCGGACACAAGAACTTCGAGACCGTCCCCCTGTACCTGGACGATGTGATTGTCTACTCAAAAACTTACGAACAACACTTACAAGACCTGGCAGAAGTGTTCGAAGCATTATCCAGATATGGCATGAAGATCAAGCCATCCAAATGTCACCTTCTCAAGCCAAAGGCACAGTACCTGGGACACGTTGTGAGTTCAGAGGGAGTAGCACCGGATCCTGAGAAAGTAGCCGCAATAAGGGATTGGCCAAGGCCCACCAATGTGAAAGAGGTGAGGCAATTCCTGGGACTGGTGGGTTACTATCGCAGATTCATAAGAGGGTTCATGAAGTTAGCAGCACCCCTACAAGATGTCCTGGTAGGGCAGACAAAGAAGCCTTCAAACCGAAATCCTCCTTTCCAGTGGAGTGATGAGAGGGAAGACTCCTTTGAGAAGCTAAAGAAGGCATTAACAGGAGAAGAGGTTCTAGCATACCCAGATTACCATCAACCCTTCATCCTCTACACAGATGCCAGTAATGTGGGACTAGGAGCCGTACTGTCTCAGAAGCAGGGAGGCAAGGAGAAAGTCATCGCCTTTGCAAGTAGGAAGCTCCGGCCTACTGAAAGAAATCCGGAAAATTACAGCTCCTTCAAGTTGGAACTACTGGCAGTAGTCTGGGCTGTGACTGAGCGTTTCAAACACTATTTGGCCGCTGCAGAATTTACCGTCTATACTGACAACAACCCGTTGACCCACCTGGATACGGCTAAATTAGGAGCGCTAGAACAGCGATGGATAGCCTGGTTGTCCAATTACAACTTCGTGATCAAGTATAGAGCAGGCCGCAAGAATGGAAATGCCGATGCCCTATCCCGGATGCCACACTTGAGGGACGTGGAAGAAGAACCGGAAGAGCTTGAAGAGATTGAGCTACCAGCCTTCCATCATCCCAAGGCAAAACAACATCAGTCAAGTACTTACCAGAAACAACAAGAGGTGAATTTTAACCCGTTGGCACACCATAGATGGGCTGACACACAAGATAGCAATCCGGCTGTGAAGTTGGTGAAAGAACTGTTGACTGAGCAAAGTGCATACCCCGATGAGAATGCTCCAGGAGAGACGCATCAACTCTGGAAGGAGAGAGGCAAAATGTTCTTGTACCAAGGGAAGCTCTGCAGAAGGTACACTAGTCCAAAAACGCATGAATTGGTCTGGCAGATTATCGTGCCTAAACAAGATGTGAAAATGGTCCTAGAGGCTTACCACAATGGTGCCGGTCACTTCGGATGGAAAAAGCTCGAAGTACTCCTAAGAGAAAGATTTTATTGGGTCGGAATGAGAAAATCAATTGAACAATGGTGCAGAAACTGTGGCCCTTGTAACCTTAGAAGAAAAGATCAAAGAAACCAAAGAGCACCACTGCAGCCCATAATCACCAAGCAGCCACTTGAACTTGTTGCCATAGACCACGTGAAGTTGACACCAAGCCGGTCCGGCTATGTTTATGCCTTGACCATTGTGGACCATTATTCACGCTTCTTGGTAGTAGTACCCGTAAAAGATCTGACAGCAAAAACAGCAGCCAAGGCGTTCCAAACGTACTTTTGTAGACCATGGATACCCAGAACAGGTACTCACAGACCAAGGTACAGCCTTTGAATCAGAGATCTTCAGAGAATTTTGTAATATGTATGGTTGCAAAAAGATCCGGACGACGGCCTACCATCCACAAACAAACGGCTTATGCGAAAAGATGAACCATATTGTAATAGATCTACTGAAAACCTTACCAGAATTGGAAAGAAATCAGTGGCCGGAGAAATTGCCTGACTTGGTAGATTTATATAACCATGTCCCGGTAAGCTCCACCAACTGCACCCCAGCTTACCTTATGCGTGCAAGACCTGGCCAACTACCAATCGATCTAGAAATGGGAATTCTGAAACCAGACGTAGACGTTCAAGACTCAAATTGGGATACCATACGGCAAAACCAGTATCGCCAAGTACAAGAAAGTGTGGAAAGAAGCCTTCAGCAAACTAGAGAAAGACAAGAGCGAACTTTCAACCGGAATGCTCTAGCAACCCCATTAAAACCGGGTGACCAAGTGCTCAAGAGAAATCGTCGTACCAATAAATTGGACAATCAGTGGGAAACCGTTCCCTATACAGTTTTACCCACAAGAGTGAACAACCCAAAAATGTGCCTTATCAGCAAAAACGGAGGACTAACATCAGTACTAGTATCTAGAGACAATCTGAAACTATGTCCGGAAACATTGAAAGAGCCAGAAATTATCCAACCGGAACCAGAAGTCATCCAACCCATACAGGTTCAACCTGCTAAGGAAGAGGAAGAAGTGTATCATACCGCATTAGGAGACTTTCCTAAGACATGGCCAACCTACTATGGCTCAGTAATAGTTCCAGTGATGGCCTTTTACCCAACACCAGAACCCGTAGTACCAGAAGCCCCAAGACAAGAAGTTGACCCCGTACCACAAGAAGTCCCAAGACAGGAAGAACAGATTCCTGGTCATGGTGATCCCATTCACGGTGGACTTGCCAACCCCATAATTGTGGAATTATCTTTAGCAGAACGGGCAGACACCATATTAGCAGTAGACTGTAGTACGCCACCTGAAGAGACACCGTTATTATGTAGATCACAACCTAGTACTCAGGGTCAATTACCGGAAAGGTATACGGATTACCAAATGTGAATACCATTTATGAGAATTGAATATATATTATGCCATTTATAGTTGAACAGAAAATCTAGCTTAGCCATTTGTTATCAGTTTGCCACGTATAAGCCCAGTATCTACGGGGACTCTTCTGTATGAACTTCTTGCATATTCTTGAACTTTCTTTTTGAACTTTATCTTTAGACTCTGTTGGAAAAAAAAAATGGAACTAAATTCATGGACACTAATTGCAGTTCCTTTCCTAACAAATAAATAACCCTCAAGGATAGAACTGTATTAATGGACGCTATTTGAAGTGACTTTTTACAGAACTCTATTTTTGATCTTTGAATGGTTTTTGTGACTTTTCATTTTAAGACTCTGTATATGTTAGTTGTTATTTCAAATGTTTATTGTCCCACAGTCCCGGAGTACTGTTCTTAACTAAGGGGGAATGTGGCACCCCTAGGGGTATTTGCCACAAAAGTGGGATCACCACAGAGTTACTGACACAAGACACAAACAAGAATAGGGACACTGCATTACCACATCCGGCCAGAAGGGGGAGCTCCAGAGACTCCCCTATATCAATTCTGACATGAGGAAAAGGAGGGAGTTATTCCCAGGAGTTCAGATCTGGAGGGTCAGAGTGTGAGGAGCAGTATCAGGCTCCTGAAGGACTGACTGACAATTTCAGGGCCAACAGAACACCGGTCTGAGGAAAAAGGGACAGAGAAAGAGGACATTTTAAGAACCGGGTAGCACTAATTACTACCCAGAACAGGCGCAGAGACGGATACCGGATCCGTGGCTGCATTCATTATATATAATACAGCAACCGGAAAACGTGAGGTGATACCAGCCTCACTAGGGTCAGATGCAGCAACAGGTGTAGAGTTCAGCGGTACTCCCGGAGGGGGTAAGAAAAGGAAAGGACTCGAGTTGCCCATTGAATCAAGACCCGGAGAGGACAGATTGGGCCGGCAGCCAGTTCACACACAGCAGCAGGGCCACACAGAAACAGCGCAAAATAGGAGGTAAAAGCCCCGGCAGGGCCAGAGTAACCCAAAAGTTCCCATACAGACTCCGGTGACAGGACTTATTGTAACCCCCTATTTGTTGAAGTAAACTGGTTAACCGTTTCCAGTGTCTCAGATTTTCATTTGGACAGTAGCCATCTACCCAAGATCGGGAGTATTACCGCTGAGAGAATCCGCTGCTGAACAAGTAAGTGCCTGTGCTCTTCAAGTCCCCTCATAATACCCCCTTTTGCACTGTGCATCGCCTGAGGCCACAGCACCGGGTCAAGCCACCCGTGACATTTCCCAGAGGTGAAGCAAGGACACCACCGATCCGGTGCTGGGTATTCCATGGTCTCCCAGGCGTCACACTTGATTGATCATTTCTTCTATATACCGCAGTGATACAGCATTGCAGTATATATAGAAAAAAAGCGTCTCCAATAAAGCATATTCTATGTAAGGGCATTGCATGAGAACCAAAATTGCAGGCTTGGAATTCTTCAGTAAGGCCCTGACTGCGATAGCAGCCTATTGTCACCCGACAATCGTGTCAGGAAGGGAAGGAGTTAAAATGTACCTGTAAATGCATAGTCCTGCAGCTCCAGGGCTTCTTAACATTTCCTGACTTTTGGAGTGCATACTTGTGTTATTTTCATGCAGAGCCATTGAGCTGCTGCACAGATTCCAGTCATTCACGCTAATTCATTGGTTGGTTGCCTAGGCTGAGCCATCTGCTAGATGTTTAGAATTGTGGCCAAAAGTTTAAAAACTGACAGAAATTTTTATTCTAACAAAGTTTGTGGCTTGTTTGTTTTTAGAACTTTTTTTACTCAGATGTTTCTATGGTTAATGCAGTATAATTATAAAAATTTCATCATAAGTTCTTAAACATTTATAGATATTAATTATTGATACATTAAGTTCATACAAAGTCTCGATATTTACAGTGCTGATTAGTGTTGAGCATTCCGATACTGCAATATCAGGTATCAGCTGATATTCGCGGTATCGGAGTTCCGATACTTTTAGAATATCGAATACCGGAATCGGAAGTTCCCATAATGCAATGAGTCAGTTTGATTTTATTCAGCCAATGAGGAATCCTAAGAAGTGTGGGCACATCCTGTTATGCATGTTAGGCATGTTAACTAATGGCATGGCTGTCATTGGCTGCTGAAATGATGTCATGATGCACTTTAAAAGCCACCGCCGCCATTTTGGGTTCACTCTGCTGTGAATTTACTTAGGGACAGGACGCTTCTGTTCTGACTCTGAGGGACAGTTTGAGCTAGCGATTTGCTTTATTGTGCTTTACCCGGGCTACTTTAGCAACCGCTGTGTGAGAAGCTTTCTTTTGCTTTGCAGCGCTGTTCACGGCTGTCTGTGAGGTCTCTGTGTGTGAGTGCAGCTCACGCTGTTGTGTGTTCTGCTGCCACCTCCAGTTGTAGTCCGCTCAGCGTGCGTCACTGCCTCATACATTGTCCTTTTTTGCATTAGTGATGCTCATTTTTCCAGATTTCTCCTATTAGTGTGGTTCCATCCGTATCCAGCTAGAATATTTGCAAACACTATATAGGAGTAGATAGAGGAGCCTTTCTGCTGTCTTGTGCCCTGCAGCCCCAGCCAGATTAGTATTAGCCTATTTTTTGGAGCCTCATCTATTGCATTGTATGTTACCTTCCTGCATTGTAAGAGCTACAAAAAGTTTGTGATACTATCGGTTTTACATCTTTGGGCACATCCAGTGTCTTTTTGTGAAAAAAAAAAAGTTAATAAAGTTCACCAAACACTCCACTTTACAGTTGTGTAGGCCACATTAGCTCATATTAAAGTCTAGTCCCCACTTTATAAAATTAGTGTTTCTTATACCTGTTAGCAGCTGTTCAGAAATAAGCACACTAAGCCCTTAGTACTTTCCTGCCTATCTTTATCAGTCTACCAAGAAGAAGAAGGCAGGGAGTAAGGCACGTGGTTGTGGGCGTGGAGTTTCTGCAGGGAGAGGACGTGGGGATTCTGTGCCTGCTGCGGGCACCAGTGACTCAGCATCCCCCAGTTTTACCAGGGAACAGTCCTTTATGCACAGCTTTGTAGGAGCTCGCCGTACCCCACTGCTGCGCGACGAACAAATTGAAGCCGTTGTCGGATGGATGGCAGCTAACACATCGACTTCAATTAGTTCCAGATCCTCTCAGGTCCAGAGCACTGAAGAGCACCCATCTGTCTCTTCATCGTCAGCCAAATTGCCCAGGCAGTCAGAGAGCCCTGGACAGGAGCCATCTCTACTTCTGTTCTCTGAATCTGTTGGCTTGGAAAGAGGGGGCCAGCCAAGCAACATTCGAGAATTTGAAGAAGAGGTAGTATGCAGTAATGCGCAACAGCTTTGTCTCTCTGAATCTGAAGAGGCGGGTGGGCCAGTGCCTATGGTCAGCACACCTCAGTACGCATCTGATGATGAGACTCAGGTGCCACTTTCTGGTGTGTACTGTGCTGTCGAGACAACCCAGGAGAAGCAGTCATTTGAAGAGGGTAGTGTAGATGATATGGTCCTTGACCCATCATGGCGTGAGGTACAGGAAGGTGGTGGGAGCAGCTCTGAGGAAGAGATTCCCCGAACGGCCAAAAAAGGAGGGAGAGGGAGGGGGCAGACTCGGTTGCCTGTAGCCTCCACTTCGGCACCCATTAGGAGCATGCTTCTTCCAAAACCCAAAACGGGCGTGCAGTGCCTGCACTTGCAGTGCCTGGTCCTTTTTTGACACAGTTGCAGATGACATTTGCTTTGTCAAATGCAAGCTGTGTAATCAGAAAGTGAAAAGAGGGAAAAGTGTCAGCAACCTCAATACCACAAATATGTGGACACATGTGCGGACCAAGCACGTGGTGGAGTTACAAAGACTAAGTGAAGACCTAGGCCAACCTACAGCGCCACCTACCACCTCTTCAGCTCGTGTTGTAGCCTCTTCCTCCAGCTCACACACAGCTGGTTCGGCTTCCTCACAGGATCGCCATGAAAGAACCTCTGGCACTGTTATACAGCGACACAGTGTCATTTCACCCACAGCACCACGTTCCCTGTCATCCTCACACTCCCAGGCCAGTCTACAGCCATCAGTAGCACAGGCATGGGAGAAAAGGCACCCATACTTGGCAAACCACCCCTGAGCACAGGCTCTGAATGCTGGCATTGCAAAACTACTGTCCCTTGAAATGCTCTCATTCAGGCTGGTGGAGACTGACACTTTCCGTAACTTCATGGCATTGGCAGTCCCACAATACAACGTGCCCAGCCGCTTTTATTTCAGCAGGCAAGTCATCCCTGCCCTGCAAAAGCATGTGGAGGGAAAAATTAAACATGCGCTACTAAACGCCATCAGTAGCAAGGTCCACCTGACCACCGATGCGTCGACCAGTAACCATAGACAGGGGCGATATCTTTCCCTCCCTGCTCATTGGGTAAATGTTGTGGAGCCGGGTACAGATCTTGAGAGTGGCGCTGTATGTGTTCTGCCAACTCCAAGGATTGCAGGAATCCAGTCTGTACACATTGACTCCTCCTCCTACTCCAGTTCCTCTGAATCAGCGCTGCAGGAGCTGTCACAGTCTACATCCACATGGACCCGTGAACGCTTACCTGTTACGACCGATATGAGCACAGCCATGGCCAAACGTCAACAGGCCGTATTGAAATTAATTCTTTGGGGAATCGAAGCCACACAGTGCAGGAGCTCTGGAATGCCGTCAAGCAGGAGAGTGACGTGTGGTTTGTGCCAGCGAATCTCCAGCCAGGCATGGTAGTGTGTGACAATGGCCGAAATCTGGTGGCAGCTCTGGGCCTAGGCAACCTTACTCACATCCCATGTCTGGCACATGTGCTTAACTTGGTCGTGCAGAGTTTTTTGAGGGACTATTCGGATCTTGATGCACTGCTGCACAAGGTCCGCATAGAGTGCGCTCACTTGCGGCGTTCCAGCATGGCAAGATCGCGCATTGCAACTCTGCAGCACCGATTCCGCCTTCCGGAACATCGCATCATATGTGACCTACCCACCAGGTGGAATTCAACGTTACATATGTTGGAGAGGTTGTGTGAGCAGCAGGCAGCAGTAATGGAGTACCAGCTGCATCAGGCGCAAACAAGTCACACTGTGCGCCGTTCACACTTCACCACCACTGAGTGGGCCTCTATGAAGAACATCTGCCACGTTTTGCGTGCCTTCGATGATTCCACGCGGAAGGCAAGTGCAGATGATGCACTAGTCAGCATGACTATCCCCCTTATCTGCCTGCTTGAAAAAACACTGCAAGCACTAAGGTAGGAGGTTGTGGAAGAGGTGGAGGATGAGGAGTCACAAATGCCATCTCCTTCTGGACAGTCTGCGCAACATGGTTCCTCACAAAGGCCTAGGCAGGGGACACTTTGTGAGGAGGATGAGGAGGAGTCAATGGAGGAGGAAGACTTCTGTCCAGAGGAGGGAGGTACATAATGCTCTAGTAGTCAGTATGTAGAGCGAGGGTGGGGTGATGCAGAGCAGGCAGAGATGACGCCTCAAGCAGGGGACAGCATTTCTTGGCCAGTTGGCAGTCTGCAGCACATGGTTGATTTCATGCTGCAGTGCCTGAGAAATGACCACCGCATTGCCCACATTCTCAACACGGCTGATTATTGGGTGTACACTCTCCTAGATCCTCACTACCGGAACAACTTACAAAGCCTCATAACACCGTTGAACCAGGAGCGTAAAATGCAGGAGTACCAAGACACACTTGTGCATTCCATCATGTTCTCCATTCCAGCCGAGAGCAGTGCTGCTAGTGCTTTACAAAGCAGCTCAGTGCGTTGAGGCAGTGGAGGAAGCTCTGCACAAAGAGGGATCAGAATCAGCGCCTCAGCACAAGGCACATATGGCCCAAATGTGGCAAAGTTTTGTGTCCCCGCCACAAATGTCTACACCATCACAGACGGCTCCAGTCAGCAGGAGGCAACGTTTCCGTCAGATGGTGACAGACTACATGTCTTGCCCTCTCAGTGTTCTCCCACACGGCTCTTCCCCCTTCATGTTTTGGGTCTCTAAGCTGGATATATGGCCAGAGCTTAGCCAGTATGCATTGGAGGTGCTGGCTTGCCCTGCTGCTAGTGTATTATCGGAATGCGTCTTTAGTGCCGCAGGTGGTGTACAAACAGACCATCGCATGCGACTATCCTCCGATAACGTTGACCGGCTTTCTTTTCTGAAAATGAACAAGGCCTGGATCTGGCAGGAATTTGCCAGTCCTCTTCCAGATTAAATAATTGGTTGGCAACAGTATCCAGGTCTCCTGTTGTGTTCATGTTTCTACCACCTGTTTCTCCGGTAATCCCTGGGCTCCAACACCACCAGTTGCTGCTCAGAAGTGCATTCTGCACAGTCAACACTTGCTCCTGTGTTGTTGGGGTTCAGTAACGTCAGCTGATCCCCTGCTGTGTGTTCAGCAATTTCGCCTGCTCTGTCCACATTCACACTACTACAGATTTTAAACTTGCTCCAAATAGGCCTCTGCCTCCACTCTGTTTCTCCTGTAATCCCTGGGCTCCAGCACCGCCAGTTGCTGATCAGAAGTGCCATCTGCACAGTCAACACATGCTCCAGTGTTATTGGGGTTCAGTAACGTCAGCTGATCCCCTGCTGTGTGTCCGGCAATTTCTCCTGCTCTTTCCACACTCACACTACTACAGATATTAAACTTGCTCCAATTAGGCCTCTGGCTACACTCTGTTTCTACTGTGATCCCTGGGCTCCAACACCACCAGTTGCTGCTCAGAAGTGTCTTTGGCACGGGTACTCCCTCCAGCCCAGCCTGGTTTCAGCACGCCAGCTGTTTCCGGGTAGTGTCAACGTCACTTTGCCTCCAATATGTTGTCCTGTCGTGTTGTGGTCGGGTTAGCCGACTCTATGGTGCCTGCAGTTTAGGTGCTTCCTAAGTTGGCTGCGGGATCTGGCAATGAAGGCTGGTTCCGTACTGCCAATAGGACAAGCTCCCCCTGTAGGACTGTGGGTTTCGGTAACTCCGGCCGGCTCGCGGCCTTGCAACTTTTTTTTTCATGTGTACCTTCTGCTGCCTATCTGAGTTCCAGTACCATTAGCTGGTTCTTTGGAAGTCAATCTTGAATATGCTCCCCTGGGTTCCAGTAACATCAGCTGGTTCCAGGCAGAGCCTTTGGCTTAGGTTCCTCCTTCTCGGTATCCAAGTTCCACCAACATCTGCTGGTCCTTGGTAGTGCTTTCTGGCACAGGTACCTCCTGCTTAGTAACCGGGTTCCAGTACCATCAGCTGGTCCTCGGTAGTTCCATTGGCTCTTGTACCTTTGGCTACCCAGCCAGGTTCCAGTACCGTAAGCTGGTTCTCAGCAGTTCCTCAGCCTTCTTGTACCTTCTGCTACATTTCCAAGTTCAAGCTTTTTGAAATGGCTTTTGGTAATCACTCTGGATCTCCCTGACGACGACCCTAAAGAGGACGACCCTGAAGACCACCCCGAAGAAGACGACGACCCCGAAGACGACGACCCTGAAGACCTCCCCGCAGAAGACCAAGAAGATGACCCTGTAGAAGATGACCAAGAGGACAAAGAACAAGAAGACAACCACCAAGATACAGAAGAACAAGAGACAGAAGACCAAGAAGCAGAAGAACAAGAAGCTGCAGAACAAAAAGCAGAAGAACATTAAAGGGGTTGTCTGGGCATTTCACATAATCTCAGTGCATATCTGGGCTGCAGAATGCTGACAATAAGTAATTTACCTCCTGTGGCCAGTATGCACGGTTTCCAAGATATGATCTCTTGCTTCTATGAACAACGTCCGGGGGGGTGTGTTCAGGCATTGAAATGAGAACTGGTCGTTTCCTCCTACTCTACTGAAAACATGCCCTCTATAGCAACAACCCTAACCTCCATAGCAACAGGCCCTCCCCGACCACATGAAGAAGCCTATCCCTCCTCACCCAGTAACAAATCCTCCCCCTCTAGCAGCCTCAGTGCAGAGAGCAGAACCACCCAGCTGCTCCTCCCCCAGACACACGCTGAACAGTGATCTATGGAAAGTGAAACTATTGAGGAGGAAACGACCAGTTCTCATTTCAATGCCAGAACACCCCCCTTGACGTTTATCTTACAAGCAAGAGATGATATCTGGCAAACCCTGCAAGCTGTTGACAGAAGGTAAATTACTTATTGTCAACATTCTGCAGCCCAGATATGCACTGAGATTATGTGAAATGCCTGGACAACTCCTTTAAGCATAAGATTAAAAATCAGAGCAAACTATATTATCTAAATTATAAGCAGAAGAAGACTAAGCAGTGTATGGGGGTGAGTCAGTTCCTCCTCGTGGTGCCCCTGGAAAATACCTGCTGCTGCAGGCAAAACTGAACGCAGACAAATCCTGTTGTAAATCTTTTGTGACAGGCAGAACGGAAGGTGTAATCTTCAAACTTTTATAGATAACAACTTCAGGAATGCCTGTCACAAATAAGAATATGATGAAGAAGAAGAATGTGAAGAAGATGAAGTAGAATATGAAGAAGAATAATAGTTGAATAAGAAGAATATGAAGAATGTAAAAAAAAGAATAATAGGAAGAAGGTGAAGAAGAAGATGAATAAGGTGAAGAAGAAGTTGATGAAAAAGATGCTGCTGCTGAGGATGATGAAGGAGAATGTGTGGGAGAAGTAAAAAAGAAGGTGAAGAGCATGGAAGTAGTGAAACATAAATATCTGACAAAATATAAAAAAGCTTAACATAGTCAATATCTTTGTAACTCCGAACGTCTTAAAAAAAAATTAATTCCTGCTATTCCATTTGATTGGGCTAAACCTCTATGCCTTTAATGTCTCCTCCACCTCCCCCAATACATTCTACATTATTCTTAGTTGCTTTCCTTCATGTAGAATTAACCTACAAGGAAAGTAAGGGTTTATTTTCATTCTGATATTTGTGTCCCATTGACTTGCATTGGTTTCCGGTATCGGAAACGGCGATATCCGATATTTTTGGGGTATTGGTCCGATCCAATCCGATCCGATGTTTCCCGATATCGGAAGGTATCGCTCAACACTAGTGCTGATACTTAGTTTCAAAAAATGTTCGTACTTAGCCCCAGATATTATTTTTCCGGTCCAAAGAGTGACTGATGACCACTCATCTTATCTAATAAATGCTTGGAGTTTATCACAATTTCTCTATTTTTGTTCGTCCATCCACTTTTTAAGGATCCTCCATAGATTCTAAATAGGATTGAGATCTTGGGAGTTTCCTGGTCATGAATCCAATATTTCAGAGTTTTGTTCACCGTGCCACTTAGTTAACACCTTGTGACATGTTCTCCATCATGCTGGAAGAAGAATTGTTCATTACGAAATTGCTCCTGGATCATTGGGAGTTGTTCTTGGAAGATTCAATACCAGTACTTTCTCCAAAGTTATTTTCTGTGAAGGCCCCTTAAATATTAAACTAAATTGAGGGGCAAAGAGGGGGATTTTAGACAAAGTGAGAGCCAAAGAGGAGCGCATTATGCTAAATTGGGAAGCAAAGAGGGGGACAGTGTCCCCATAGTTGTCCCATACACTAACAATGCCCCCCTTGTAGCTTTGCGTATTAAAAATACACCATTACTCGATGTCCTCCTTGTGGCCTAATACATTAACAGTGCCCCCTTTGTTGCCTCAGTCATTAACAATGCCCTACTTGTGTCTCCATACATTTAAAATGCCCCCTTGTGGTTCCATACATTTTTAATTTATGAGGTCACAATTTTCAACAATTCAATTGAATCAAAGCATGAAAGGTGGATGATATTACTGTATGGGCACCAATAGGGAGGAAGCCTTTCTGTTATATTTTAGCATAAAGACCAACATTACAACTGTATAGGGGCACAAAGAGTTTTACTATTTTACTGGGCCCATAAAAGGGGGAAAATATATTGCGTTGCGTTTGGCGCAGGTCGGCGCACCGTCAAAACGACGCATGCGGTGGCAAAAGCATACCTGCGCACGACTTGCATACCCAATGCTAGAGCTGACTGGAGGAGGCGTGGCAGGGGGCGGAGCTTCACGGCGAGCGTCCGCTGCGCCTCCAAATGCTAATGTGAAACCAGCCTTATGCATGCACTGAAAAATCTTATAATTAACAAAATATATCGTATTTTGAGGATTATAAGATGCTTCGGATTATAAGACGTACCCAAAATTTTGAGGAGAAAAATATGAAATTTTTTTTTAATAAAATGGTGGTTCTTCTTATAATCCATGTGTCTTATTGCTTACCTGGGATGGTGGCTGCAGTGAAGCAGGGCCCCAGGGTCACGACTGGAGGACACAAGAGTAGAACGTTGCTGCAGGCCGCAGGCTGGGATGAGAGGGTGTTCGAATGTGCAGCGCACCGCTGAGGGTGTCCATTGCTACTGCGGGGGGCTCTGCTGACATTTTGTGAAAGGCCAGAGACTCCACAGTTCCATGGTTTCCTATGTGGTGGACTCCGGGAAAATGGCTGCCGGGGGCGGCGCATGCGCAGATGGAGATCTCGGCACCAAGATCTTGGGAGATGAGATCTCAGCAGCCATTTTCCCGGAGTCCACCGCATAGGAAACCAAGGAACTGCCTTTCATAAAATGTCGGCAGAGTCCCGCAGCAGCACTGAACACCTACAGCAGCACCGGACACCTGCAGCACTGAACACCCGCAGCAGCGTGCTGCACATCCACACACCCGCAGCGACGCGCTGTACATCTCGAACACCCCATCATCCCAGCCTGCTGCCTTCAGCAGTGCTCCACTCTTTCCTCCTCTGACCGTGACCCTGGAACCCTGCTCCACCATGGCCGGTAAGGTATATCAGCATTATAAGACACACCCCCATTTTCCCTCCACATTTAGAGGAAAAAAGGTGTATCTTATAATTCAAAAAATATGGTAATAACCGTACTGGAAACAGTGCAGCGCTCAGCAATATGAGCCGATATTAGAGCAGCTTCTGATTGTAAAGATGCCCTGAGCTGATGTGTTGTAATGAATAACTGTTATCTTATTGTAAGATGGTTTCCAAAAGTTCTATCAGCTTGAAACGCACAGCCATGGGGGTGATCGCTCATTGAAAGCCGCTGCCGATGATACAGCCCTGTGGCAGGCGGTTATCAGTGTTCCCACTCAAAGTTTCAAGTGTGATCTCTCCCCATGCAAGACATGACACATGGAGTGCTGGCAACAGAAATAAGCACCCTCTGGACGCCGAGTGAGATGTCCGCTAAATCAAGGTACTGTTGAGTACAGAGTGGAGTGTGCTAGAGCTCAAGTACTGAGAACTATCCGTTATGTACCATGAAATGTGGAGTGTTGGAAGCAGAGAGAAGCAGACGTTAGGTACCATGTGAAGACTCCTCTATGACAAAATACGGTTCAGTACAGAGCGAGTAATGCTGACACTCAAGCACTGCAATCTGCCTTCTATGTTTGAATGAACCTGACTGCCTCACATAATTTCTGTCATGATCCAGCTTGGATTATGACAGATAAATGCACAAGTAAGGCTAGTTTCACACTAGCGTTTATGAGCGCAGCGACGGCCTGCGCACGGCCGCCGCTAAGCCCTGCCCCCTGCCGCGCCTCCGCCGGTAGCTCCGCCCACCGGCGCATGACGCTGCATGCGCCCCCTATCTTTATCACAGGGGGCGCAGGCCGTGCGCAGTATGCGTTTGGCGGCGCATGCGCCTTTTTGACGGTGCGCCGACGCAACCAAACTGCAGCAGGTTGCGTTTGGCGCAGGTCGGCGCACTGTCAAAAGGACGCATGTGCCGCCAAATGCATACTGCGCACGGCCTGCGCCCCCAGTGATAAAGATAGGGGACGCAGGGTGCATGCAGCGTCATGCGCCGGTGGGCGGAGCTACCGGCGGGGCGCGGCAGGGGGCGGGGCTTAGCGGCGGCCGTGCGCAGGCCGTCGCTGCGCTCATAAACGCTAGTGTGAAACTAGCCTAACCTTTTTTTTCCTTAAGCTGTGTGCTTAAAGTTAGTTTTGCCCCCGGTGGCCATTAGGGTCATTGCACTGTGGTGGTTTCAGTTCTAGTTTTGCCCCCCGGTGGCCGCTAGGGTCATTGCACTCTGGTTACTTTAGTTTAGTGCACATGATTATAAAGCAGGTTTGATTACTCTGGCTCTGACCTATAAAAGAGTGTCAGGTGTTGCAATCACTGTTGGTGACATTGTTCATTGGTCTGGAGGCGATGTGTCCAGTCACACGTAACCATCACAATTTCTAACTATAGGACATTTGTCCTGATGCGCATTTCACTGGTATACCGGCTTTTTCAAGGGGTAGGATCGGCCATACAAACTGAATATTTATCACCCTGTCATGATTGACAGGTGCAACAGCCAATCAAACACATGGTATTATAAACAAAGGATCTTAAAGACATTGAATCATAACTGTTCATAGAATATTTTAACCCCTTAACGACCGCTGATATGTCTTTTAACGGTGGTAGTTAAGGGTACTTAAACCACAGAGCTGTTAATTAATGGTGCTGAGGAAAAAGTGTATAGCGCCCCCCAGAGTTGGAAATTCTCCAGGGTCTCAGCTGCCAGGGGTAGTCGAGACCCCAGAGAACATGATTCGGGTCAGTTTTTACCGACCCCGAGGTCTTGATCACCATTATTAAAGGCATAGCGGCGACCGCAAAAAAAGACCAATTTGCCATTTAATTTCTCTCTCCTCTGATGTGATCGCACATCAGAGGAGAGAGAAATAGGGTGCGCAATGCGCCTGCCGAGATCTGCCGGCTGTCACCCGGCAACAATAGTAAATTTTTCCTATTGGTTAATTTTGATCACTGTGATAGACTCTATCACAGTGATCAAAATAAAAAAAATAGTAAATGAAACCCCCTTTATCACATCCTTAGGGAAAAATGATAAAATGAAAAAATGTATTTATTTCCATTTTCCCATTACCGCTAGAGTTGGGCTAAAGTTAAGGTTAGGGTAGGGGTTAAAATTAGGGATAGGGTTGGGGCTAAAGTTAGGGTTATGGTTGGGGCTAAAGTTAGGGTTAGTGTTGGGGCTAAAGATGGGGTTAGGGTTGGAGGTAAACTTAGGGTTAGGCTTGGGGCTAGCGTAGGGGTTAGGGTTAGGCTTTGGATTAGGGCTAGGGTTGGGATTAGAGATAGGGGTGTATTAGGGTTAGGTTTGTGGTTAGGATTACGGTTAGGCTTGGGATTAGGGTTAGGGGTGTGTTTGGATTAGGATTGTGGTTAGGTTTGGGATTAGGGTTAGGGGTGTGTTGGGGTTAGGGTTGTGGTTATGGTTAGGGCTGGGATTAGGGTTAAGGGTGTGATGGGGTTAGGGTTGGAGTTGCAATTGGGGGGTTTCCACTCTTTAGGCACATCAGGGGCTCTCCAACGCGACATGGCATCCGATCTTAATTCCAGCCAATTCTGAGTTGAAAAAGTCAAAAGATGCTCCTTCCCTTCCGAGCTCTACCGTGCACCCAAACAGTTGTTTACCACCACATATGGGGTATCAGCGTATTCAGGACAAATTGGACAACAACTCTTGTAGTCCAATGTCTCCTGCTATCCTTGTGAAAATAAAAAATTGGGGGCTAAATATCATTTTTATGGAAAAAAATATTCTTTATTTCCACGGCACTGCGTTATAAACTTTAGCAAAACACTTGGGGGTTCAAAGTTGTCACAACACATCTAGATAAGTTTGTTGGGGGGTCTACTTTCCAAAATGGGGTCACTTGTGGAGGATTTCTACTGTTTAGGTACATCAGGGGCTCTGTAAATGCAACATGAAGCCCGTAGACCATTCCAGCGAAGTCTGCATTTCAAAATGGCACTCCTTCCCTTCCACGCTCTGCCATGCGCCAAAACTGTGGTTCCCCCACATATGGGGTACCAGCATACTCAGGACAAATTGCACAACAACTTTGGGGTCAAATTTCTCTGGATACCCTTGGGAAAATAAAAAATGAAGGGCTAAAAAACATTTTTGTGGAAAAATAATGATTTTTTATTTTCACGGCTCTACATTATAAACTTTATTGAAACAATTGGGGGTTCAAAGTACTCACCACACATCTAGATAAGTTCCTTGGGGGGGTCTAGTTTCCAAAATGGTGTTACTTGTGGGGGGTTTCCACTATTTAGGCACGTCAGGGGCTATCCAAACGTGATCTCAATTCCAGCCAGTTCTGCATTGAAAAAGTCAAACGGCGCTCCTTCCCTTCCGAGCTCTGCCTTGCTCCCAAACAGTGGTCTACCCCCACATATGGGGTATCTGCGTATTCAGGAGAAATTGCACAACAAATTTTGTGGTTTATTTTCTCTTTTTACATAATGAAAAAACTGGTTCTGAAGTAAAATATTTGTGAAAAAAAGTTTAATGTTCATTTTTTCCTTCCACATTGCTTAAGTTCCTGTGAAGCACGTAAAGGGTTAATTAATTTCTTGAATGTTGTTTTGAGCAACTTCAGGGGTGCAGTTTTTAAAATGGCATCACTTTTGGGTATTTTCTGTCATGTACACCCCTCAAAGTGACTTCAAATGTGATGTGCTCCCTGAAAAAAATGGTTTTGCAAATTTTGCTGTAAAAATGAGAAATTGCTGGACAGCCTGAATACATGTGGGAATTTCCTAACAAACAGGCAATCCCCAGATGTATTCAGGCTGGCTAGCAGCTGCAAATCATGCAGCTATGGTGACAGAAACTAAATATCTGAGCACATCCAAACACTCGGAGATCACCTGAGCATGCTCGGGAAATCTCGAGTAACTAGTATACTCGCTCATCACTAGTCCCTAGCCAATCATTGGATGTTACACATATATTTAGTAGCCTAAAACTATCTGTGGTCTAATACCCGATCTGGTTGCTATTTGTATTCTCTTCAGAGTTCTGGAAATACAGATTTTTGGTGGATTGGAATCATATATGATTGGAGGTGTTTCTATATCTACTAGAAATTTATTGTATCTATAAAGACATCTATTAAGATACTACAGCCTATCAATATAGACACTATCTGTATACCATCCATTTTGCTCTGAAATAGTGAGCTTAATACAATTTCTGTTTACGTATAGTATTGTCACCTACCTGATACATCTACAGTCAGGTTCATTATTGTAAAGCACTTAAGCACTTTATGGGTGTTGGTGATGGCTTGGTGGGGATTTTCCTCTTAGGGTCAGACAGGGTTAACTTACATTGAGTGGGGCGCCACAATGTTCTTCCCCCTAGGGTGCTAACCTCCGCTGCAAGGTAGGGAAACAGGGTATCAACTATCTGTTCCCTTAGACTCTTCATAAATTATTATTTATTATTATTTTTTAACCTGGATTGTGCAGATCTAGCACCCATGCCTGATCCACTCCCCAATATGCGTTTGTTTGATTGATAAAAGCTTTTTTAGAGGCACAAAATAAAAGCTAATTTTTTATGTCTGTTTTTTGTTCGGTTTAAAATTTAGGTACCAGACCACAATTCATCCATTTGGTTTTCGTTAGTTCTGGCTAGTGGCATGGTTGGCTGCTCATCTGAACTTTAAATTTTCCCATCCTGGAAAATAGAGGAGCTCAGGGAGAATAAAGATGACTTGATAATGTCCTCCAGAAATCTGGTGAGCTTATACTGCTCTTATGAAAGGAGTCTGTAAGCAGCAAGCATAATCGGCTACGCTGCATAACCGCAGCGGTGGGCGGTAACCTAGAAAACAACCATTAAACCATAGCATTCAAACTACCGCTGTTCTTGAGAACTGAGAGAATTTTCAATAAGATTAAAATTGTAAAGTTGCTTGGTTTTAACCATTATTGATGTTTAGCCAACCCCTTTAAATAAAGGTACTGTCACACTTAGTGATGCACCAGCGATCCTGACAACGATATGGATCGCTGGTGCATCGCTAAGTGGTCGCTAGGCAGGCAGATCTCACCAGCGACATAGCAGCAGTCGGGGGTCGCTACTTGCCTGTCAGACGAGGCGATCCTGACGCCCTCCCGCCTGCGTCCACGCATCGCTCGTCGGCGCCACAGGAAGCCCAGCAGGAAGCTGACGACGAGAAACGGCCCAGGCCGTTCTCGCGCGATCAGCGATAATCAGCGGGAGAGCTGGTCGGAGGTAAGAATCACACATAGCGATATCGCTAGCAATATCGCTGCTGCATCAGAAAACCAGTGACGTTACACTGATATTGCTAGCGATATCGCTTAGTGTGACGAGGCCTTTACAAGTCCCATTGCAAAAGCAAGCATTAAGCCTTATCACAGTTAAACATTGCCCACACACAATTTTGTAATGCAATGTAAACATGCCCCTTTGGAAAATGAAAAGCTTGAGAACCTGGTGAGATGCATCAGTCACAGTCGAGGGCAAAACTGCACAAAAGGGATACTTTATGTTCTCCTTTTCAGCTTGAAATTAAGAGCAAAGGTAATTGTAATATTCTGATAATATAACTTATCATGTGTATTTATAAAGAGCTTATGTATCCATTTTACCTTTATTACAGGATGTCTTTTTATTACACTGTGGCAAGTCTTTTCCTGCTGTTAGATTTGGCTTGTGGAGGTAAAGCAACCTTTCTATAACTTAATGAATGATGTAACCGCAAATACTAACTATTGCATAAAGCAACATTTCTATTTTATAACAGTTGGCATCACAATTACTTTTATCTAATGCATGTCAAAGTATTTTTGGGGATTAAATACTAAGACTAAAAATAAAATATCATGTGAAAATAATACATTGGGTGCAGCAACACGTCGCTAGGCCTCCTCTTTACAACTGTAGCCACATGGACTACCATAATGGCACTGTATGTATGCCATCTTATGTACACTATTGATCATATAATTAATAAGCAATGGTGTCCCAATGTCTAGAATCTGTTTAATCAGCGTATTTTTTCACTTTTGCTAGACTGTGTACCAGAGCTAGAAAAAGACGTGCTCCTTCAAGGTGGAGACCTGGGTACTGTGTTTGCTCCTGATGTTGAATATTGTCAGATGGTCTGTACCTTTAGCCCACGTTGCTTGATGTTTTCTTACCTTCCGGCAAGTTGGCCAAATGATAATGAAAGGTGAGACAACATGACCGATAGATTGGAGTTAGGTTTACTTTGAATATTGTATATGTATATACAATAAATTTTGGAATTGTATTTGTGTGCTAAATAAATATGTAAATCTCTATATACAGTTTCTTGCAAAAAGTATTCATACCTGTGAACTTTACCACATTTTTTCACATTACTCCCAGAAATGTAAATGTATTTTACTGGGATTTTATGTGATATTCCAACACAAAGTAAAAAGTATTTGTAAAGTGTAAAAAAAGGATACATGGTTGTCTAAACATTTTAAACATATAAATATGTAAATTTTGACATGCATTTGTATACAGCCCCCTGTAATCAGATACCCCTAAATAAAATCCTGAGAGACCAATTGTCTCCAGAATTCACATACCGGTAGTTAGAAAATTGAGTCCTCCTGTGTGTAATTTCTTCTCAGCATAACTATATATTCTGTGTAGGCCTCAGATGTTTGTTTGAGAACATTAGCAACACACCAGACAGGTCAGGGATTAAGTTAACAGAAGAGTAAAGCAAGGTTAGGTTATAAAAACAAAAAATAACCCAAGCTCTAAACATCTCTTCGAGCACTGTTCAATTCTTCATCCAAAAACGGAAAAAGTATGACACAATTGCAAACCTAAAGACATGGCTGTCCACCTAAACTGACATCCCAAGCAAGGAGAGCACTAATTAGAGAAGCAACCAAGAAACCTATTGTCACTCTAGAGTAGCTGCAGAGATCCACAGCTCAGGTGGGAGAATCTGTCCACAGGAAACTATCATGCCTAAACTCCACAAATTTGTCTTTTATTCAAGGGTGGAAAAAAGAGAGCCATGTTTAAAACAAGCCATAAGTAGTCCTGTTTGCGGTTTACAAAAAGGAGATGCAGCTAACATGTGGAAGAAGGTGCTCTGGTAACAAGACACCAAAGTAGCACTTTTTGGGCTAAATGCAAAATGCTATGTATGGCAGAAAACTAACACTGCACATCTCCCTGAAAACACCATCTCCACCGTCAAGCATGGTGGTGGCAGCATCATGCTGTAGGGAAGCTTTTCCTCATCAGGGACAGGGAAGAGTTGATGGGAAGATGGATAGAGTTAAATACAGGACAATCGTTGAGGAAAACCTGTTAGAGGCCACAAAAGACTTGAGTCTGGGGCGTAGGTTCATCTTCCAGCAGGACAATGACCCCAAACATAGTGTTAGAACTATAATAGAATAGTTTAGATCAAAGCATATTCATGTGTTTGAATGGTCCAGTTAAATTCCAGACTAGTGATGAGCAAGCATACTGGTTACTCGAGATTTCCCTCCTCGGGTGATCTCCGAGTATTTGGATGTGCTCGGAAATTTAGTTTTTGTCGCCGTAGCTGCATGATTTGCAGCTGCTAGCTAGACTGAATACATGTGGGGATTGCCATTTTGTTAGGAAATCCCCACACGTATTCAGGCTGTCTAGCAGCCACAAATCATGCAGCTACAGTGACAGAAACGAAATCTCCGAATACATCCAAATACTCGGAGATCACCCAAGCATGCTCAGGAAATCTCGAGTAACGAGTATACTCACTCATCACTAGTCCAGACCTAAATCTCATTGAGAATTTGTGGCAAGACTTCAGAATTGCTGTTCTTAGTCACTCACCATCCAATCTCACTGAGCTAGAGCTCATTTGCAAAGGATAGGAAAAAATTTCCATCTCTAGATGTGCAAAGCAGGTAGAGACATACTCCAAAAGACTTGTGCAGTAGTTGCAGCTAAAGGTGGTCTTACACAGTATTGAATCGGGGGGCTGAATATAAAGGAACATCACAATTTTCAGATTTACGGTATATTTTTAAAATATTTATAAATCCATGTATGATTTACACTTCACAAATACTTGCTACTTTGTATTGCTTTATCACAGAAAATCAAAATAAAAAAAATTTACGTTTTGTGGGTTCAATGTGAAAAAAATTGAAAAAGTTCACTGGGTATGAATACTTTTTTAAGGCACTGTAAATATCTTATATTGTTATAATCAATTAAAGAAGATGATTGATATATAGGTTTGCAGGAAAAGACTCTATATCACTTCTACTTTATGCATTGAAATCTCTTCATATTTTGGGCTTATGAGTCAAAGGGGTGGTCCCAATTAGAAGATGACAGATTTTCTGTATATGTAAACATGCAGACTAAGGCCAGGTTCACACTTGCATTTGGCTTGTCTGCGTATGGCTGTGTACTTCCTCCCTTAATCTCCGCCTTCCCTCCACCTACTTTTGCATGCGTCCTGCATACCTATCTTTAACATTGGGTACGCAGGGACATGTGTTGTATGTGGATGCCTCGACATGCGGCGTTTTGACGTGCTCACCGACTTCACGGGAACTCAACATGTTGCATTTCTGTGTGTTTGGCGGGCACGTCAAAACGCCACATGTGGACGCATCTGCATACAACGCATATCCCTGCGTACCCAATGTTAAAGATAGGTACGCAGGATGACGCAGGATGCATGCAGAAGTAGGCATAGCTTAGGTGGAGCTTAAGGGAGGAAGTACGCAGCCATATGCAGACCAGTCAAACGCAAGTGTGAACTTAAGGCCCCGTCACACATAGCGAGATCGCTGCTGAGTCACAATTTTTGTGACACAACAGCGATCTCACCAGCAAGATCGCTGTGTGTGACAGCGATCAGCGACCGGCCCCCCTGCCGGTATCGCTGATCGCTGCAGGAAAGGCCAGGACATTTTTTTGGTCGCTTGTCTCCCGCTGGCCACCACGCATCGCTGTGTGTGACAGGCGGGTCACCAGCGATCAGCACAGCAACGCCCAGCGCCCGGCGTCGCTGTGCACGTTAGTAACCAGCGCGCTGATGCAGGAAGCTGGTAACTAATGTACACATCGGGTATCCAAGGGATGTGCGCCCCTTAGATACCTGATGTGTACGTTAGGTACCAGTGCGCTGATGCAGGGAGCTGGTAACTAACGTACACATCGCGTATCTAGGGACGCACGTCCCTTGGATACCCGATGTGTATGTTAGTTACCAGCTTCCTGCATCAGCGCGCTGGTTACTAACGTGCACAATGATGCCAGACGCTGGGCATCGCTGTGCTGATCGCTGGTGAAGCTGTCTGTTTGACAGCTCACCAGCGATCACATAGCGATTCACAAGCGATCCTGACACATTGATATCGTTGTCAGGATCGCTGGTGAGTCGCTATGTGTGATTCCAGCCTTAGCCTAAATTGTAAAGCACTGTACAACCCCCTTGACTGATAATCCTAGATTGAGCGAGATTACAATGAATAACATACAATAAATGGCTCATGCAGGAGATGTCCTTCGTTTTCGGTCTCATCTTGGACTGCAATGCACAGACTGGCTGCAGGTCTCACGACCTGAGTGTGAAAGCTGCATATATTTCTATGATGGTGTGACACTGAGGTTGGGAGACCTGCAGCTATTCCATGCTTGGACCCATGTGCACGTACATCTGGATAAGCCCAAGCACTGATTCATTTTCCACAAACCTGTACTGTATATCAGTTTGCGCCTTAACATGTTGCCCTCCAGAGAGTGCACAGCTTTTCTAAGATGACAAGTTCCTCTCAAATGTTTATGGATTAGGCTGACGTATCATGCCTTGACTTCAGCAGACTATAAGGGCCAGTGGTGGTATAAGAAGGTCTCCCAAGTTTCCAACCTGCAACTCTTCACAGTTGTGGAAATGGCAGTGTGCTCTAACCGTGTATTTGCCCGCTCTCTAACACTGTGGGGTAACAAAAGACAGTTATAGGGGCATATACAGTACAAAGTAAATCATTATTTTTTGTCATCTTAAAATGTTATCAAAATGTCAACAAACAGAGGCTGTAATTAAAAAATATTCTGCAGATGATAAAAAAAATATTTTTCTTTTTTTCTGACCTAGGTTTGCATGCTTTCTTAAGGACAGTCCAACATTAACATTACAGAAAGTGGTAATGCCAGGAACAATTTCAGGACATTCCTTAAAACATTGCACAAGAATAATATATGGTGAGAACTTATCATAAACTACTAAGAAGGTTATTGTTATAACATTTAACACTTAATGAATCTTAACAAAAAAGGGAATCATATTACTTTTACCTGCTTGGAGAATTTGTATTCATTGATATAGATAAGGGAATAACTTTGCAGGCTCCTGATATGACATCCATGTCATTATTACATGTCTGCTGGTAGGGAGCCCTGCAAATTTTCTGTTAAGGTTGGCGGAACGCACCAAATAATATAAAGATGGTAATAAGGTGCGTTTGCAGCCCGGGGTCCACCATGAAGAGATGATAACTGCTGCTCGGTAATGGCGGACACAAAATGGCGGTATCGTACTGGACACACGTGGGTTAAACGCCACCCAGTGTGTAGTTGCAACGAACTATGTTACTCCACAGAGCTGCGGAACCGCAGAGCACAGATACCGTACCCTGTTATCTGTCACAGGGCACAGCTGAGTCAGCGCTAGTATTCGGTCTCAAGACTCAGCCCCAAGGATGCGGGGTAAGAATTTTGTATAGAAGTCCAGCTCACCCACGTCTGACCTCACCGCACCTCAGACTCGGATCCGGCCCTGCCCTGGTCGCACTGCAATAATGAAAGAAGAAGCGATCCAGCTGAGTGCTCTGGTGATTTATTGAATGCTGTTCAAACAACAGAACGTTGTTTACGCGTTTCTGGCTAGACGCCCTTAATCATAACCATATGATTAAGGGCGTCTAGCCAGAAACGCGTAAACAACGTTCTGTGGTTTGAACAGCATTCAATAAATCACCAGAGCACTCAGCTGGATCGCTTCTTCTTTCATTATTGCGGGGTAAGAGCCTCTCTAGACCCACTAAGTGCATGGCGTCGCACTGGCTAAGTGCACTAATAGACGCTGGCTACTGTGGAATGCGGACTAAGTGCACAGTGGCGTACAGGCAAAACCACTACTTGGCGCTGATGCTAGTCCCTGACCCTGCCTGCTACCTAGGAAATAAATGCCAAGGCTGAACAACACATGCGCACCAAGGGTAGGGGTTTCATAATGAGTCAGTCACCAGAGACAATCATATGTGCATACAACACTCACTCCACATGGTCTTTACTAGCGCATGGCCGTGCAGCCATGCGATCCTTTTATAACTGCAGCCTTCTGGGACCTTGCTGATAGTCCAATCCGAGCTGCTTGAGGACCTGAGCATGTGACCTCCAGCCACCAATGAGTGGTCGTCTCACAGGCATGCTCAGATGCTCGCCGCTGATTAATGCAGAATGCTATAGCTGAGCCTAGGGCAGCAGCAGCCACCAGACGCATAGCATTAGCCTGAGCAAGACGCTGGGACTGACGTCTCTGCTGAGCAGGAACTTCTGCGGCTGAAGAAGAATGGGAGACAGCAGATGACATGGCTTGAGATTCCCCCTGGGCAGCAGCGGGATCTTGACACCTAACACTTTCTCTTCCCTGCCGGCATTTGGTGCCATGTTGTGTGTGCATGATACCACAACAATGACAGACTGAATAGTCAATAGAGGAGCCAGGAATGCTGGCAAGTAGGAGGTAATTCTCAGGGCTAGCAAGCAACAGCCACAGAATGCTGCAGTGTCCATGGACTACAGCTCTCCAAATTGATTTGCTAATCCCTACCAATGAAAAGCTCTTAGTGATGACTAAACAGTGGAATAAAAAGCCATCTTGCCTTTAATTTAGGCCGATTTAAAGGTCTGACACATACCGTAACATACTTCAGGATTCATCATAAACTTTCTTCTTCTCACTTTTAACCCCTTCCCGACCAGTGACACAGCGTACGCGTCATGAAAGTTGGTGCCAATCCCACCACTGACGCATATGCTGTGTCATGACTTGATAGCCCCCTGCGGGTCGGGTGACTGTGAGTCAATGAAATGTCACCCGACCTGCAGATACAGAGAGCTTTGTACTTCACCCCAGGGAGGTGGCTTTACCCCCATGTGACTACGATCGCTCTGATTGGCTGTTAAAAGTGAATCAGAGCGACAGTAATATTTCATCAATGAAATTTGATGAAAAATTACAATCCAGCCATGGCCGATGCTGCAGTAGCATCGGCCATGGCTGGAGACCTAGATCCGACCCCCCCTCCACCGGCTGACGGGGATGATCGGCCCCCGCCACCGAATGATGCTGGCAATCCGCCGCCATCATCATCTGCTCCCCCCTTCCCTCCGCTCCCCCCGCCTTCCAATCAGTTGTCCTGTCCCTGCAGCTGAAAAACACCAGCATAGCATGAAGTTGCCTCCACCATGTTTCACTGTTGGGATTGTATTGGGAAGGTGATGAGCAGTGCCTTGTTTTCTCCTCCACAGGAAGTTCCACCTGATGAAGACAGATTCTCCGTCGAAACACGTTGTGGTTTAACCCCATCTCTTGTCTGAGTCTCTTTCCTGAGCTCCTAAAACTGTTTCCATTTTCTCATTGCTCCTATCCTCCATTGGAGGTTTTCGGCTGGAGCTGCGGTGGAGACCTGACTTTTTTGTCTGCCCCTGGGTTGCTTCCTAAGCGCTCCTCTATGACCGCTTATCACTGACTCTTTGCCACAATTCTGTCTCTGAGCTCCTTAGCAAGTTAATTTGACCTCATGATTCTCATTTGGTCTGACATGTACTGTGAGCTGTGAGGTCTTATATAGACAGGTGTGTGCCTTTACAAATCAAATCCTATCAGTTTTATTAAACACAGCTGGACTCCACTGAAGGAGTAAAACCATCTCAAGGAGGATCACAAGGAAATGGACAGCATGTGACTTAAATATGAGTGTCTGAGCAAAGGGTCTGAATACTTATGACTATGTGATATTTATGTTTTTCTTTTTTAATAACTTTTTTTAATTTACCAAACAACTGCAATCAAACAAAAGGTGAAAAATTTAAAGTTTTTCTGGGCTCTTTTGTTACCTTTCATATTATCCGTCTCTTTGATTTGTCATCAATTTTCCTCCTGCGACCACGTCCAGGGAGGTTGGCTACAGTCCCATGGAGCTTACATTTCTGAATAATATGTGCAACTGTAGTCACAGGAACTTCAAGCTGCTTGGAGATGGTCTTATAACTTTTACCTTTAACATGTTTGTCTATAATTTTCTTTCTAATCTCCTGAGACAACTCTTTCCTTCGCTTCCTCTGGTCCATGTTGAGTGTGATACACACCATGTCACCAAATAGGACAGTGAGTATTTGTAGCCCTCTATACAGGCCCAATCACTGGTTCCAAGATTTTAGACATCTGTGATGCTAATTAGTGGACCCACCTTGATTTAACATGTGCCTTTTGTCACATTATTTTCAGGGTACCATCATTTCTGTCCAGGCCTATATCGTGAATTTTATTTTTTTTAAATTTCTGTTGAGGTATGGTTGAAAAGCAATGTCTGACTTTCATTTGTTCATAGATTTTTGATTTATTATTACTTTTATCAGATTCAAGTTATTTCTGTCACCATTGTGGGTTGTTCTGTCATTAAACGATTGGTACCAACAATTTTGACCACGTATGTGCTGTCCTGGGATTAAGAATGTCAAAGCTGATGCTTTGCCTTGAAGTTTCCCTGGGGGTGGTTGTTCGGATGACTCTGTCCCTATTTTACAGGAAGGGGTGGTCTTCTCTGCCGTGTGAGCTGGAGGAGAGGTATCAGGGGGATGCCCTTGCTTGTCCTTCAGGGAATTTATTTGCATTTTGTCTCAAAGTTTTAGGGGCACATCATAGCTCGGCACTTGCTGGTCATCCAGGTAGTAAAGCAACCTTAGACCTCCTTTCTCGTTGTTTTTGGTGGCCATGGTTGCCTCAGGATGTAGTTAACTTTGTGCCTTACTGATTACAGTAATATATATTAATATAGTAATATATTAATAATATATTAATATATTAATATAGTAATATATTAAGATATTAATCTGTGCATGTTCTAAGACCCAGAATACTTGTCTGTATGGGGCTCTTCTACCAATAACCATACCAGACCAGCCATGGAGACATTTTTTCCTTGGATTTTATTACAGATATTCCTTCTTCCTCTGGTAACACTGTTATCTTAGTTGTGGTGGATAAATGCAGTAAAATGGTGCACTTCATAGGTTTACCTGCGCTCCCTAATGCTAATACCCTGGCTAAGGTGTTTGTCACCGAGATCTTGAAGCGTCACAGGGTTCCATTCGATGTGATGTCAGAACGTGGGACCCAGTTTGTATCTAATTTATGGAGAGCATTTTGTTCTCACGTGATTATGAATCTATCCTTTTATTCAGCATTTCATCCTCAAACTAATGGTCAGACTGAACGTCTAAACCAAGTCTGGAGACGTACCTCAGGTGTTTTCTCTGAGATAACCTGGGGGGATTGGTTATCATTTTTACCATTAGCTGAGTTTGCCTTAAACAATTGTCACAGCAAGGCTTCCATCTGCAGTTCTATACCTTCAGAAAAGATGGGTGTTCCTGGGAAGCCTGGGGAGGAACGATTCCATTCTTCACTCTCATCTGTATGGCAAGGGTTCCAGAACAACTTAAAGATCATGGGGGACAAATACAAATGCAAGGGTGATACAAAACGGTTATCAGGTCTGGACTAGGGTATGAATGATTTAGTGTGACTGCCTGCCAGAAAAATTAAACTGAAGATTCCTTCTTGGAAATTAAAATATTCAGGATTGAGAGTCCTCAGTAGTTGATACCTTTTAATGGCTAACTGAAAAGATGGTAATACATTGCAAGCTTTCGAGACTACTCAGGTCTCTTCATCAGGCTAGACTAATACAAAATCTGAAGTCACATATTTATGCACAATACAGCCTAGAAAAAATGCAATAGATAAGACAAGTGACGTGAAGCAGAACTATCAATATGGGAGAGGGAGAAACATAAATATAAACATTCCACTGGCTAACACGGTACAAAGATATACATCTTTCCTGTATCTTTCTTGGAAATTAGGTTCTAGGCATATTAGTCCTTACAAGGTGTTCGCCGGAATTAACCCTGTGGCCTTTCATTTTGAGCTTCCTCCAACTCTCAAAATTCACAGTGTTTTCCACAGGTCATTGCTCAAAAAATATGTAGTGCCTGTGGAGCCATCACCCTTGCTATCGCCACTGATAATTGTTGATAGTTATTTGGAGTTTCAGGTGGCAACGCAAGACTTCATGATTCCCATATCATTGACCACTCTTTACAATACCTGGTGCAGTGGAAAGAGTATTGTCCTGAGGAGCCGATGTGGGCATTGACATCTGAAGTTAATGCCTGTAAACTAATTTGTTCCTTATGTGCGGCTCATCCTGATAAACCCAGTCCCGATGGTCGAGTGGCCTTCTTAGAGGGGGGGGGTACTGTCACGATGATGTCACGTCCCATTGCAGGACCTGTTATTAGATGGTCACGTTGGGTAATGAATCATAGGTCTTCTTTAGAGATTGTATGATTCATGTTCTATTTTAAATGGATTTGGTTTCCCTCTGTACTGAGAGGGTTAAGGAATCTATCCATGCCAACTAAGACCATATAGCCTGATTGCTCTCAGCTGACACTGCTTATCATTTATTCCCTCTAGTTATATTGGCTCTAGGCAGTTAGTCCCAGCCAATTAACCCCTTCCCGACATGTGCCGTGCTAGTAGTGCTCTGCGGGAATTGCGTTCCTGCAAACAGCAGGACTAATAAAAATAATAATAATAATCTTTATTTATATAGCACCAATATTTTCCGCAGCGCTTTACAGTTTAACAGTTTCAAACACAAGTCATAAGTAACAACGTTAACAATACAATAATTAAAGCAAAATAAGACGACCCTGCTCGTGAGAGCTTACAATCTGCAATGAGGTGGGGGAGATACAAAGTACAGGTGTGTATTTACAAGGATGTATTTACAATGATGGTCCAGCCATCTTGAGGGAGTGAGGGATAGATGGAGATAGTGAATGGGCTACACACGCACACTTACACATAAAATGACCTTGATTAGTGAACGTGATAGGCCGCTTTGAACAGATGCGTTTTGAGGGAGCACCTAAAACTGTGCAAATTGTGGATAGTCCTAATTTCTTGCGGTAGAGCATTCCAGAGGATTGGAACAGCACTGGAGAAGTCTTGGAGTCGGGAGTGGGAGGTGCAGATTAGTGCAGAGGTTAGTCAAAAGTTGTTTGCAGAGCACAGCGGTTGGCTAGACCGATAGACAGAAATGAGGGAGATGTAGGGGGGTGCCGCACTGTGGAGAGCTTTATGGGTGAGAACAAGTACTTTGAATTGGATCCTATAATGAATGGGCAGCCAGTGTAATGATTGGTGAAGAGCAGACATATACGAGTACAGATTAGCCAGCTGGATGACCCTGGCTGCTGCATTAAGTATGGACTGTAGAAGGGAAGTCGAGTAACGGGGAGGCCAATTAATAGAGCATTGCAGTGGTCCAGGCAGGAGTGGATCAATGCAACAGTGAGGGTTTTTGTTGTTTCCATGGTGAGAAAAGGGCAGATTATGGAGATGTTCTTTAGGTGTAAGCAGCAAGAGCGGGCAAGAGATTGTATATGGGATGTGAAGGAGAGGTTGATGTCAAACATAACACCCAGACAGCACGCCTGCTGCCGGGGTGTTATTATGGTGTCACCCACGGAGAGGGAAATGTCAGATTTAGGGAGGTGAGTAGACGGTGGGAGCAGAAGAAATTCAGCTTTTGAGAGGTTGAGTTTCAGATAGAGAGCGGACATGATGTTGGAGACTGTGGACAGACAGTCACTGGCATTCTGTAGTACCGTGGAGGTAAGGTTGGGAGATGACGTGTATAGTTGTGTGTCATCAGCATAAAGATGGTATTGAAAGCCAAATCTGCTGATGGTCTGTCCAATTGGAGCCGAGTAGAGAGAGAAGAGAAGGGGGCCAAGGACTGAGCCCTGAGGTACCTCGACAGTGAGAGGAAAACGAGATGATGTGGAGCCAGCGAACAAAGCATTGAAGGAGCGGTCAGAAATATAGGAAGAGAGCCAGGAGAGAGCGGTGTCCTTAATGCCTAGTGAATGGAGCCTAGAGAGTAGGAGACAGTGGTCAACAGTGTCGAAAGCTGCAGAAAGGTCGAGAAATATGAGCAGAGAGTTGTCACCGTTACATTTTGCTGTCAGAAGGTCATTGGTAACTCTGATGAGTACAGTTTCAGTCGAATTTAAAGGGGGAAGCCGGACTGTGAAATGTCTAGGAGGGAGTGAGTGGAGAGGTAACGGGTAAGGCGGGAGTAGACTAGGCGCTCCAAAAGTTTAGAGATGAAGGGGAGATTGGAGACTGGTCTGTAGTTATTTGTGCAGGATGGGTCGAGTGCGGATTTCTTCAGTAATGGAGTAACGATAGAGTGTTTGAAGAAGGGTAGGAAAATGCTTGAGGAGAGGGAGAGATTAAAGATTGTAGTTAGGTTAGATGTGACGACTGGAGAAAGAGATTAGAGGAGATGTGAGGAAATGGGGTTGGTAGTGCATTTAGTTGGAAGAGAAGGAGAGAGGAGACTGGAGACTTCTTCTGTGATGGGATCAAATGTGGAGAGTGAGCCAGGGGAAATGCAGCGAGGGATGTTAGTCACAGTACTTGGTGGTTGGGAGCTGATTTCCTGACGGATATTATCTATTTTTTTCTATAAAATGGGAGGCCAGGTCATCCGCACAAATGTCTGTGATAGGGGCATGTGCTTTTGGCCTGAGGAGTGAGTGAAAGGTGTCAAAAAGTTTCTTGAGGTTGTTGGCTAGTGACGTCATCAGGGTGGTGAAGTAACTCTGTTTGGCAAGGTGAAGGGCAGAGTTATAGGTTCTTAACATAAATTTGAAGTGGATGAAGTCTGCTGGTGTGCGGGTTTTTCTCCATCGGCGTTCAGCACTCCTAGAGCATCACTGGAGTAGTCGAGTTTGCGATGTGAGCTAAGGCTGTTTTACTCTGTGTTTGGTGGTTCTGAGGGTGAGGGGTACTACCTGGTCAAGGGTGCTTCTAAGAGTGTCATTGTAGTGATGAACAGCCAGATCGGGACAGGGAAAAAGAGGAGATTGGGAACAGGGAAGATTGTACGGAGTCTGAAAGTGTCTGAGGGTTAAGAGCTTGTAGATTTCTGAATGTGTGATAGGTAGGAGTGTGCTGGGGTAGGCGAGGATTTGTGAGCGAGAAGGAGAAAATGTTGTTTTCCGAGAGGGGAATCTAGGTAGTTATTTAGGTAGTAGATTGAGCAGAGCCGGACAAAGACCAGGTCAAGGGTGTTACCGTCTTTGTGTGTCTCAGAGGTTGAGAGCTGTGAGAGGCCAAGAGAAGTGGTTAGTGATAGAAGCTGGGATGCAGCTGTGGAAATGGGGCTGTTAATGGGGATGTTGAAGTCCCCCAGGATAAGGGTTGGTAGTTCTGAGGACATGAAGTGCGGCAGGCAGACTGAGAAGTGGTCAAGGAAGTGGGTGGGTGAGCCTGGGGGCCGGTAAATGACCGCTACTCTGAGGGGGAGGGGATGGAAGAGCCTGATGGTGTGGACCTCAAAAGAAGGGAATGAGAGTGATGGAACCAGGGGGATGTCCTGGAAAGTGCATTGTGGAGACAGGAGTATGCGGACTCCACCACCAGGTCTGCTTGTGAGTCTTGGGGAATGGGTGAATTGTAAGCCAGCATGGGAAATGGCAGCAGGGGAGACAGTGTCAGAGTCCTGTTTCCAGGTTTCAGTGAGGGCCAACAGATTCAGAGAGTTGTTCAGAAAGTAGTTGTGCAGGAAAGGAAGTTTGTTACATACAGACCGTGGATTCCAGAGGGCAAATTTGAAAGAAGGAGATGAAGGAATGCAAGTAATATTAATAAGATTATTATGGTTTTGATATGGGGTAGGGGTTGAGGTTGGGGGATGGTGGACTGGGGTTGGGGGAGATGTCCCCTGAAATCAGTAGGAGTAGGAACATAAAGAGCAAGTAGTTCTTTGAAATGTTCAAAGTTTTTTGTGCAATGTGTTTCAGCAAGATGAGCTAAGGTTTTTCAGGAAGGTGAGAAGTGCATGGGAGCTGTACATGGGAGAGGGAAGTATAGAGGGGCTGATGTGTATGAGTGGTGATGGCGGAGGGATGGGGCAGTGAATGTGGATGGCAAGGGAACACAGGAGAACAGAAATAAAGGACATGATTAAAAAGGAGAGCAAAGTGTGACTTTACCTGACTCCTGCCCAGACTAACTGTCATGGAGTAACTGTCTTTTGCTGGATGCTTAGCTAATGTGATGCTTTGCTTAATGCATGTGACCCCTCACATGCATGTTCCCCTTAGAATGAGTCTAAATTTATACACCCCAATACAGGGCCAGGAGAGCGGGATTGTGGGAGCTGCTTAGTTATAAATTAGCAACAGCTGCTCCACACATCCTGGTGTGCAATGGATGATCAAAGACACAGTCCTGATTCCATCTCTATGCTAAAACACCTCTCCTGAGATAACATCTACAGTGTTCCCCTCCCATGGATATACAACAGTAAGTACTGAGAACAATGTAATAGATGAATTATAGCAAAGAAGTTGAATGACATGGTTACCATTCACACTGCTTGCTAACATTGAATGGAGGGAAATACATGCAGGCTGATTCAGATCAGAAGTTGAATGACATGGCTACCTGTGTGAAGAGAAAAGAGAGAAGGTGGATGTTAATTCCTTGTTATGGAGTAACTGTCTTTTGCTGGATGCTTAGCTAATGCGATTCTTTGCTTAATGCGTGCAACCCCTCACAGTGGTTCATGCATTGCACGACCTCACACTGAGTGCCATGGCAATTGGGTGCGGGTGGCAGCTGCATGTGACAGCTGACACCCCGCAGCAATGACCACAATCAGTGCTAGCACCAATCATGGGCATTTAACCCCTCAGATGCCGCTGTCAGTAGTGGAGCCCCCTCCCTGCGTGCTTCCATCAGGACAATGCGATACAATCACATTGTCCCAATGGTCTTCAAGGAGAACCCTGGTCCCAAGATGGCTGTGGGGTCCTTCCGAGTCATGCAGAGAAGGTGGCCTGTGAATGCCTGCTGAGAGCAGGCACTAGCATGCCTTCTTCCCTGCCTGTCAGATCCTGATCTGAAGCTGTGTCCCACATCCGAAGCCAGGGTATATGCATTGTACCTTACCTGGATGACCTATTGATAGTAGGATCCTCCTACCAGACTCTGGAAAACCAGGTAGCTCAAACTCTGGATATTCTTCAATCTCTGGGGTGGATCTCGATTATAAAGAACTCACAGATTCAACCCTCTCAGAAAATAAGATTTTTGGGAGTCCTCTTAGACTCAAGAAAGCAGATGTCCTTCCTTCCGGAAGATCATCAAGTGACTATAATATCAAAGATCTTGAATTTCAGAAAGCAGAGGTCCCCGACCCTCTGGTCAGCTATGTCAGTACTATGGTCAATTACGTCCTGCATCCAATCGGTGCCCTGGGCGCAGGCCCATTCCAGAATCCTCCAGTCCCATATCTTGGGAAATTGGAACAGAGATCTAAACAGAAGGGTCCTGACCCCAGGAAAAGTAAGAGCTTCCCTGGCTTAGTGGATGGACCACAAGAATATGCACAAAGGAGTCAGCTGGTCTCGATTCCCCTTGGTCACGGTAACATCAGACGCCAGCAAAAAAGGCTGTGGAGCCATAGTATGCCAACTGCCATTCCAGGAGTTATTGGGTCAGGAAGTGAGTACGAGATCTTCCAATTTCAGAATACTGAAGGCCGTGGAAGAAGCCCTCCAGGCTGCAAAACACCTGGTCCAGGGTCAGCATATCAAGTTCTACTCCGACAATATGACAACAGTGGCACACCTCAAGCACCAGGGTGGCACGAGGTTCAACAGCCTAAAAAGTCTTTCAGGATGATTATTTACCTGAGCTGAAAGGCTCCTCCTTTCACTAATGGCAGTCCACCTAAAGGGGACCTCCAATCTTCAGGCAGACATCCTGAGCAGAAGACGTATCCAGCCTGGCAAGTGGAGTCTGAATGGAAAATCTTTCAGAAACTAGTGAACAAGTGGGGCCTTCCGGAGGTGGATCTGCTAGCATCGATCAGAAATGCTCAAGTAGGAAACTACTTCTCCCTGAATCCCAGGGACAGATCATTGGGGGTAGATGCCTTCGCTAACAAATGGGAATTCCATTTGGCATATGCCTTTTGTGGCATATAATAATAATAATAATCTTTATAGAGCGCTAACATATTCCGCAGCGCTTTACAGTTTGCACACATTTTCATCACTGTCCCCGATGGGGCTCACAATCTATATTCCCTATCAGTATGTCTTTGGAGTGTGGGAGGAAACCGGAGTGCCCGGAGGAAACCCACGCAAACACAGGGAGAACATACAAACTCCTTGCAGATGTTGTCCTTGGTGGGATTCGAACCCAGGACTCCAGCGCTGCAGCCTTGCAGCTAACCACTGAGCCACCGTGCTGCCCATCTGCGGCATATGTGCAGGCGTCGGGAAAGGTCTGGTGCCTGCGCACTGCACCGGAGCTACTACAGGAAGGCAAGAAGAGGACGGCATCGTATGAAGATGGGAGGAGCCGGAACGGACAGCGACACCCATTGGACCAGACCGCCCCCTCCGGTGACTATAATCTAACGTGTTTTTCTTATCTTTCAGGTTACATCGGGGGCTTATCCACAGCATTACGGAATGCTGTAAATAAGCCCCTGATGTCAATGCCGGCCGCTGATAGGGCAAAAAAAGGGTGACAAATTCCATTTACGTTTATTCCTCCCTGTCTCTATCCTCCTTTCTATTGTTGGTGTGTGCTTTTGTATGATAGAGGTTTTCTGTTATCCCTGTTTTGTCTTTGTGTCTTGTTTACCTCTCATTTCTCTCACATGCCACATAGCGTGGGGGAGGAGACAGATTAGGGTTTAACAGGAGCATATCAAGGTCAGAGACCAGGGCCTCTCTACCTTCAAGAGTACCCCTGGGACAGGGATAGTTAGGGTCCCAATTCCAGGGACAGTTTGAGGTCCATCTCTCTAACCGAAGACTGGCAAACCTGAGCAGAAAATCGGATGTACATTAAAAAGCCCGTGTTCGAGGTTTTGTACCGGACACTAGATGTCTGGTACAGACGCCAAACTTTACCGTTCAGGTTTGCTCGTCCCTATTTATAAGATATTGCTTTACTGTTTTCCTTAAAGAGCCCAATATACATGTAATGCCATGTTGGCATTGTAGACCGTTTCTGTTCATGTGTCCCATCTTTTGAGCACAATCACAATACTTCATTTGCAATTTCTGAACTAGAGATAACACAGTTATGAGTTTGCCCCCTTTTTATGGTATGTCAACTATACTGTATTTTAGTGACCGTATACTTTTAGGAGATAGAATGTTTAAATTCTTCCTGGCACTTCACTGTTTTAGATTTGGACTCTAAAGGGGGTTTTACACATAGCGATATCGCTATAAATATCGCTAAAGCGTCACCGATTTTGTGACGCAGCAGCGATATTGCTAACGATATCGCTACATGTGATACTTACCTCCGACCGGCTCCCCCGATGGCTATCGCTGATCGCATGAGATCGTCCAAGTCCATTTCTCGTCGGCTGCTTCCTGCTGGGCTTCCTGCTGGCGCCGACAAGCGACGCGTGGACGTGGGCGGGAGGATGTCATCATTGCCACGTCTGAAAGGTAAGTAAGGACCGCTGCTGTGTCGCTGCATCGCTGTGAGATCTGCCTGTTTGGCAGCTCACTAGTGACCATTTAGCGATGCACCAGCGATCCTGACCGGGTCATATCGTGGTCGGGATCTCTGGTGCATTGCTAAATGTAAAGGGGGCTTAAGAGTTCATTTTTGTTGTATTTATTTTTTCAATGGCTTAAGTTAAAAGGAACCTTTCTTCTTGGAAAAGGCTATTTAGCTGCAGATAAAGAGTAATCCTGCAGGTAAATAGGTAAATTATGCATGCCTTTTTTACCAGTTTTCTGTTTGGAAGTGATGGTCAGTCTTTTGTTATTTATGTATATATAGGCTCTCTGACTCCGCACTCCACCAATCAGCCAGTTGTGGTTTTAATTACAGCAGGATCCTTCCTACCCATGTAAATGTAGGCTTCAGCCTAGGAGACAATTTACATTAGGTTAAGTTCTCAGCAACCAGAGATTGACTTGTCGATGGCTGCTGGGCATGCATGAATTGACCAAATTATGTGCTAAGTGGTTTCATTTTTTCTTATTATATAGAGTAGCAATGCAATTCAAATTTCATATATTTCATGTGTATATGCTATAGCTCTACAGTGTACAACTTGATTTGTTAGTTATGCATAGAGATGGAAACTCTTAATGTGCATCTGTGCACACCAATTTTACGTTTGGGAGTGACGGTCAGTGTTTTATTATTTATTTTTATTGACTGTCCTGTAATTTCCGAATGGTTGGCAACACTGATTCAAATACGCTTCTGTAGTAATTTAAGCCAATTTTGTGTCATAAATTATAAAGCATTTGTCAGGCATGGCTGATCACACCAACTTCCATCTCAGCTACACCCACGTTTCAGAGCTGGCAATGGCTGAATTTAAAGTCGCAAAATTTATAAGCCGTTTTTGCCCAAATTTTGCCAGATTTATAGTAGCTTTACATTAATAATTGTCAGAAAACTGTTTGATGAATTGGGAAATTGTTCTTTTCTTGCTTGCTAAAAAATTACATGCTTCTCTTATTTGCTCTAGCCTGCCGGGATAAGGTTTTTTCTGGACTTGACATGATTGGGACAAGTTATAATATTTCTAGAGTAACCAGTGTGGAGGAATGTAGAGAACGCTGCACCAATAATGAACATTGCCAGTTCTTTACCTATGTTACAGAGAAATTCCACAGCATTCAACTACGGTGAGTGATGTGACTGAGGCTACAAGTATAGTCACAGTAACATCTTTACTAAAAATAATCACCTAAAGGTCAAAAGATATTGTCATGGCCCCGAAAACTTTATCTTTCTATGGTTGCTGAGCTTTATTTGTAATGTTTCCAATATTATTTTTTAATATAGATACAGTACATTGTCAATTATAAATGTTTGATCAAAATCTCTGATTCATTGTTTCTCCAGGAACATGTGTTACTTCAAATATTCTGGTAAAGGAATGCCGACAAGAATAAGACAACTTCCCAATGTCATGTGCGGATTCTCATTAAAGGCTTGTGGAATGTCTTCACTAGGTAAATATTTTTATTTTCATATATAAGGTGTGTAGTATTTAGAATTGTTTTTATCAATGGTTTTTAGTTATTAGTAAAAAGAAAGCCTACTTCTGTATAGTTAATTGTTGATGCCAAGAAATATGAAGTAGTAGGTAGTATACGGACTGCAAGCAAAAATGTAATATTTAAATGTTCATTTCCTTGGTTTCCTACGGACTCCCCAATGCAAAGCACAAGATGCATCATATAGACAGCAAATTTTCATTATGGATTGGAAAACAATAAATGGAATTTTAAGTCAAACTACCCAATTATTTGGTGTTTTACTAACAAATGATTCTATGAATGATGATCATGGAAAAGGCATGGGATCACAGGATTTATAGACATATTAATGATATGCCAATTCTTAAGAAAATGGAAAAAAATGTAAACACCTTGTTTCATTCAGTATTGAGTATGAACACCATGTGCAGGAATACTTACACACTTTGTCATGCCATCGATGAGGCTATTAATGGCTTTCTGATGAATATTCTGCTCTCAAATCATCAAGATCTGCTACTGGCAACTTCTTTTGTCTAGAAGCAGTGCAGGCTATATTATCACAATTAAGCAATACAGGCCACTCACAGCAGCATGACCAACATGTTTCCTTGCTTTGTTGTGTTGAAAAATGGCTCTTGAAAGATTTTGGAGAACTGGCAGTACCAATGACCAAATCAAGCTGTTAGTTCGGGAATGAGTACTAAAGAATTCTGGTTTCCACGTCATCTCACTCAATAGTCTCGGAAGTGGGACAAGTGTAACATTATCTCGTGAAACCCTCTTCATAGCATTGCCTATGTGGTTTCCAGACTGATCTCTGGCTATCATTGCATCTAGGGGAAAAACTCATCACAAAACAAAACAGAAAAGGTTTCCATTCTAGCCACCATTGCTCTTTTACTCTTCACCATGAAAACATTTGAGAATGGAGGCTTAAGGTCAATGGAACACCTGTAGCTAGGAGATTGTCTCATAGTCCAATGTCATGCAAACACATTCTAATGGTTTAGACTTGGTATTTGATGTTCAGTTTCACTTGCAATACAGGTTAGATTCTGGAGCCATTTCTCCAAAGTGTCCTAGGAACCTCTTTTCAACACATATGCGAGCAAACATTTTGCTATTGCTATTGTGGGCAGCAACATTCTCTCAGCTATGTCCTGCAGTATCTTCAGACTTGTCTTCAATTAAATATGTCTGAGAGGTCATTGGTCAGCAATTGTAATGGGAGCTGCCAGCACTGATCTTGATGATTTGCCTGTCCAAAAAAAAAACAGAACTGTAGAAATTTTTGCAAATTTATTAAAAAAAATACTGAGGATGCAGTGTTTGTCATGGTTGCATTACTCCATGTCTGTGTGGCAAGCCACAATGTAACCTCCTTGCTTTTCTCCTCCTCCACCTCCTTTGCTAAGCTACGTTCCTCTGGGTTCACACAAACTGGGATCTACAACCTCATCATCATCCTCTCTGTTCTCTCATCATCCCCTCTGTTCTCCCACTCCTCACCCTGAGAGTCACCCTCCTCCTCTTCCTGCCCTGACAGCACAGAACAGTCTGCATTTGACTCAGGTATCTGAGTCTCATCAGTATCACCCCCACCCCCTGTGGTTAACGTCTAGTGACAAGGGTCTGAATTATGCTCAGACCCTACATTATCCAGCCCTGGATCCAACAGGAAAAATTTTGGGCATTGGTGCAGATGCTTTTCTACTCTGGATTCTGTGAATCTTGGGATCAGACCTCTGATGCCTATGGAATAGAATGTCTGAACAGCTCTTGAGACTGGCCCATCTGTGGTTCCCCACAGTCAGTTGGGCGTTTGGTAAGTTGTGACACAGGGGGAAACAAGGGTGATTGTGGTGCCACCTTTGAGGATCGTACAGTGTCTGATGTTAAGGTGGAGGAAGAGGAGGAGAGTCCACATGACACAGTGCTTGTCATCCAATGGAGCAAATGCTCTTTCTGACCCTCATCCACAAGGCATACTGCTGTGCGGTTGTAGAGGTCAGCCAGGGCCGTAGTCGTGGCTGAGTTCAAGGGTCCTTGTGTGCCCTGGCCTTCCAATACATAAAAATCATGCTCCATTATCAGCTTACTTGCCTCTCTGTTCCCTGCATCATCAGAGTCTGTTCTCCATTCTTTTTGGTCACTTCCAGCCGCTTCTAAATAAACAAAGACAAAGTCCAGGTCGCAGGACATCCAGATTCAGTACAACATTTTCGACACATTACTCCATCTTTCACTGCACTCCTTTCCCTGTCACACTGCATGTTCCTAGGTCGGACAGTTTCCAACGGCTCCTCGGCATCCTCCCTGGCCAGCCTCACTGCATGTGGGTGATCCTTCAGCCGTTTTGCCCTGGTTCTGAGGGCATCAGCCCAAGCAATAACCTGCCACATGGTGAGCAACCTGCCCTTCTGTGCTGCGGTGACTTCTCCTGTATCCCAAGTTCCTGTAGATGCTGTCGCTGCTATATCTGATATGCTGTCCCACTGACTCTGGATGGCTGGGTTCCTCCTTAAACATTGTGGGGCGCTTAGTATCTTGAGCATTTAGCCCACCTGAGCACTTTGGACTACCTAGCCCTGACTGTTTCTAACCAGGAAATGTTTCTCCCTTACTCCCCAGCTAACCCCTCCTATATTAACCATTTTGCTCCCTATTAACCTCCTGTCCTATACTATATACACTATTATGTCTCGATCTAGTGGCCTAAATGAATATTACACTCTCCCTGTGTATAACATATACAATACAGCCACAAGAACATTAGAATACATGTGTACAAAACATATTATATGATACCCGGATTCATAGCATTACAAGACAATTACTATAGACATTTGTACACTCTAAATCGGGACGTGTTTGAGGGCACAGGATGACTTTTTGTGACCCCCTTACACAGCTGCCAAAGAAAGGGAGTTGAGTATCTGTCCAGCAACAGATTTTGTTAGTTGTCTTTGTATATGACAAGACGCTGTTTGTTCAGTAGAGCTTTCAGTAACATTACCACCTAAGCCACATACCCATTGAACACCAAGTCTTTTACCCCTTGCTTTTTCCCACTCATGTTGTATGTACCCTTCCCCTCTATTAACCAGCTGTTTCACAACCTTAGGACCAGACCTGTCAGTCACCTGTCAATAAATGAACAATCAGTAGTTATTTTCTGAGATAGTGTGCTTGAACGACAATACTAGCCCTAATGATTTTGATTAGCAAATAAGGCCGTCTGGCTGCACCCAAATATTATCCCAAATGGGGCCTTCTGAGTCATGATTGCAACTACACTATTAGCGCAAACTAGTTAGATGCTAGAAGGATAGGATTCTATCTAAGTATATGACAACTTGCAGCAGCAAGAGTGGCCTGTCTTCGCTATTATACTGAGAAAATGGCACCAGCAAAACAACATGGCCCTTGTGTCATGATGTTATGGACGGTTTATGTGCCTGATTGGCTGTTGAAATGTACACACATTAGTTCCCTCATACAAACATCTCCACCACTCCTCATACAGCACCACTATCCTAGCGAAAGTCCTACCAATTCATTAGTGGAATCGGTATAATTTACAGTACTGTGACCGAATTTTGCTGACTTTGAGGAAAAATGCTTGTGAAACCAAACACGAATCTAAGATTTGTGAACATTTTCAGAACAAGATCTCTAGTCAAGATAACAGGGTAACACCATGCGCCAAAATCATCGAGGTTTTTCCGCCAGTTTTCTGGTGAAAAAAAAGAACCCTAAAATGAGTGGAGAGTTTGGGGCGGACCTAGTTCAGACAAGGAGTGGCAGATAGAGTTGAGCGACTTTTGGTTTTTTAGGGTCGAGTTTCGTTTCGTGAAACCCGACTTTTCCAAAAGTCGGGTCGAGCAAGATCGTCCGATTATAGGGAAAAGTCGGGGTCGTCCCAAAACACGAAACCCAATGTAAGTCAATGGGGAATAAAAGTCGGCAGTGAGAGGAGGACAGGAAACACACCTACAGTGCCCATTTGAATGCCAAAAGCATCAATTCTTCTTACTTAAGCTTGTCAACCTTAATTAACTTCATAATACAAGTTACGCACTGAAAAATGGGGGTTATTTGGCTAAAGTTGTGGGGGGGGAGGGCTGGCTGCAGGTTTTCATGTGCCTTGGGCGAAAGAGCGCCCCTTTAACACATACCACAACTCATCATGCTCCGATACGGCAGAGAAATAGCGGTATAGTACAATGAAAAATACTTCACTTTTTACATCTCATGACGAGGCCCATCTATTTCTCCATACAGAATCATTGGTCCCATATAATGTTTGAAACAGTATATGATGAGCTCCACATAATGCTACAGTATATGTTGGTCCCCATGGATGAAGCTCCACTGTCTTATGGACCCAAATAATGCTCCAAACATAATGGGCCCCATTTCTAATGCTCTAGTGTATAATGGGCCCTGTAAATGCTGCTCTAGTGTCTGATGTCCACCTTTGGAATGTTCCAGTGTATGGTGGGCCCCATCTATCATTCTCCAGAGTATAGTGCTCCCCAAAAATTGCTGTCCCAACATTGAAAACAATCAAATAAGTCTCCTCGCTAGGGAATCCCTGTACTTGTCTGGACTCCTCGTCGTCCCCATCTTCCATCTCACTGCACAGTATTTCAACTTTGCAAGTGCTGTGATCCTGAGCAAGCAGGGGGGGCCCACTCGTTGGCGACGGCACTGGCACAGGGCCCCTGATAGTACGGTGGTGTGTCTGATGGCGGGTGGGGCGAACCTGCACTTTCATCTGCAGCTTCCTCTTTGTCACCGTGTAAGATGGAACTGTATATGGGAAGGGTAACCTGAGTTTCATCAGGGTCAGATTCAGGTCATGTAGCGTGCGAGGGGAATGTAGTGGTCTGGGTCAATGTACCAGCAGATTCATCGAGCAGTGGCTGGGCATCAGTGCACTTGTGTCGCCCCCAGGAGTACGGTCGCCACAGTGGCATTACCTTCTTCCTAGGGAGTGTGATGTCATGCTTGGGAGCAACGAACGATCTCTCTAGCAGGTTAACTGATTGGGCGGCGTTATTCCCACGAGTCATGACCCTCCAAACAGCGTTCATGAAGGCAAAGTGTTTGTTTTACGTGGGCAGTATGGTTGCAAAGCTGAACCTTAAAGGAATGTCCAGAAGGGCACCATCAGGAGTGGAGCCTACGGTTAAATTCGTCTCCACCTGGGAAACCTCAACCATGCCAGCTACAGAACAGATGCACACATTGCAAGCTTAATTCCGTTAACGAACGAGACTCCGTCATGCCCCGCGGTCCGAGTCCGGCTTACTAGAGGGACACGTGAGGCTCTGGCACATGAGATTGGCCAATAACTGGTGTGTCATGCCCTTACATGTCCGTGGCTGCATGTGCGCTACACTGAAAAGGCCAGCGTTTGTCGCTTACAGGTGCAGATAACCCGCTGAACAACGTTAGTGATGGGGACCACTGATTACAATTATTACCCGCGAACAAAGATTTCCCAGTAAGTGCAGGTCAACCGCAGTTCCGGAATTAGGCCTAACCGTCATTCCTGAAAAAATGAAAAACTTACGTGTGCAAACCACAGGTGCTGTAGCTTGCTTAACAGCTCGCCAGCCATTCTCACGCCCAGTATGGATTGCACGTGATTGCACAAAGGTTAGAAAGGGTACCGTATCCCCAGATAACATGTATGGATAGCGTACACATTCAAAATATATGTCTATACATCAGGAGGCAGGCTCAGACGGTGTTAGGCCCAGTATGGATTGCACGTGATTGCACAAAGGTTAGAAAGGGTACCGTTTCCCCGGATAACATGTATGGATAGCGTACACATTCAAAATATATGTCTATACATCAGGAGGCAGGCTCAGACGGTATTAGGCTCAGTATGGATTGCACGTGATTGCACAAAGGTTAGAAAGGGTACCGTTTCCCCGGATAACATGTATGGATAGCGTACACATTCAAAATATATGTCTATACATCAGGAGGCAGGCTCAGACGGTTTTAGGCCCAGTATGGATTGCACGTGATTGCACAAAGGTTAGAAAGGGTACCGTATCCCCAGATAACATGTATGGATAGCATACACATTCAAAATATATGTCTATACATCAGGAGGCAGGCTCAGACGGTGTTAGGCCCAGTATGGATTGCACGTGATTGCACAAAGGTTAGAAAGGGTACCGTATCCCCAGATAACATGTATGGATAGCGTACACATTCAAAATATATGTCTATACATCAGGAGGCAGGCTCAGATGGTGTTAGGCCCAGTATGGATTGCACGTGATTGCACAAAGGTTAGAAAGGGTACCGTTTCCCCAGATAACATGTATGGATAGCGTACACATTCAAAATATATGTCTATACATCAGGAGGCAGGCTCAGACGGTATTAGGCCCAGAATGGATTGCACGTGATTGCACAAAGGTTAGAAAGGGTACCGTTTCCCCAGATAACATGTATGGATAGCGTACACATTCAAAATATATGTCTATACATCAGGAGGCAGGCTCAGACGGTGTTTGGCCCAGTATGGATTGCACGTGATTGCACAAAGGTTAGAAAGGGTACCGTATCCCCAGATAACATGTATGGATAGCGTACACATTCAAAATATATGTCTATACATCAGGAGGCAGGCTCAGACGGTGTTAGGCCCAGTATGGATTGCACGTGATTGCACAAAGGTTAGAAAGGGTACCGTATCCCCAGATAACATGTATGGATAGCGTACACATTCAAAATATATGTCTATACATCAGGAGGCAGGCTCAGATGGTGTTAGGCCCAGTATGGATTGCACGTGATTGCACAAAGGTTAGAAAGGGTACCGTATCCCCAGATAACATGTATGGATAGCGTACACATTCAAAATATATGTCTATACATCAGGAGGCAGGCTCAGATGGTGTTAGGCCCAGTATGGATTGCACGTGATTGCACAAAGGTTAGAAAGGGTACCGTATCCCCAGATAACATGTATGGATAGCGTACACATTCAAAATATATGTCTATACATCAGGAGGCAGGCTCAGATGGTGTTAGGCCCAGTATGGATTGCACGTGATTGCACAAAGGTTAGAAAGGGTACCGTATCCCCAGATAACATGTATGGATAGCGTACACATTCAAAATATATGTCTATACATCAGGAGGCAGGCTCAGACGGTGTTAGGCCCAGTATGGATTGCACGTGATTGCACAAAGGTTAGAAAGGGTACCGTATCCCCGGATAACATGTATGGATAGCGTACACATTCAAAATATATGTCTATACATCAGGAGGCAGGCTCAGACGGTGTCAGGCACAGTATGGATTTGACGGCCCAGACTACACAGCGGAGGAGCAGGGAGAGGTAAAGATTGCAAATGCTGGGGCCCTGCCCAAGCAAGGGGGGCCCACTCGTGGGCGTCGGTACTGGCACTGGGCCCCTCATAGTACGGCGGTGTGTCTGACGGCGGGTGTGCACCACCACCGTCAGAGACACTTGATTGCACTATGAAGGACCCTGTGCCAGTGCCCGCTCCCAAGAGTCGGCCTACCCACCTGTCCAGGGCAACGGCACTCGCACAGTGTCGTGCGCTAGGTGGTGACCCTGGCCATGGGGGGGAGGCAGCACAGTTAGGGAGTTTTAGAAAGTGGCATATGTTGATGTTGGACATTCAGCTGATGCAAAAGGTGAAATAGGTCAAGTCCCAGGAAGAGGTGGACCAAAGCAAGCCATTTTTCTGTCACCCTATGTGTGATCAGGGGAAGGTGGGACAAAATCATTGGAAACCCATGCGTGGTTCATTTTAATGAAGGTTAGATCATCCACATTTTGGGTTGACAGACGGGTCCTTTTTTCTGTCAGGATTGATCCAGCTGCACTGAAGACTATTTCCGATAGCACACTTGCAGCTGGGCAAGCGAGCTCCTGTAAGGCATATTGTGCCAATTCAGGCCAGGTGTCCAGTTTAGCGGCCCAATAGTCAAAGGGGAATGACCTGTGTGGGAGAACATCGATATGGGAGGAAAAGTAGTTTGTAACCATAGTTGACAACTGCTGTCTCCTGTCACTTTCCATCGATGCAGTATTACCAGTTGTGTGAGCGGTACTTGAAAAATCAGTCCACAACATTGTCATGAAACCCCTGTCTCCAACGCAACTTCTGCTGTGTGCACCACGAACACCTCTGCCAAGCTGCCCCCGGCCCGTACGGCTCGTGTGAGAACCATCACCGCTGCTGTGTACTGGGAATGCCTCAAGCAACCGATTTACCAGAGTTGCTTGTTTATTAGCCAATATTAGGTCAAGGTTCTCCTGTGGCATGATGTTTTGTAATTTGCCTTTATAGCGTGGATCCAGGATGCTGGCCAACCAGTAGTCGTCATCGTTCATCATTTTGGTAATGCGGGGGTCCCTTTTTAGGATCTGCAAGGCATAATCTGACATGTGGGCCAATGTTCCCGGTGTCAATGATGCACTGCGAGTGCTGGTTGGAGGAGCACTTTCTGGCAAATCCACATCCCTCCAGTCATGCACAAACCCTGTACCAGACCTTGCCATGCCAACATTTTCACTTGCCCCACGAGATGCATCCTCCTCCCCTAAGTAATCATCCCCATCATCCTCCTCCTCCTCTTCTTCCTCCACCTCCTCCAGGAGAGGTCCCTGAGCAGACAATGGCTGAATGTCATCAAGGATTCCCTCCTCCTCTTCCTCCTCATCAACATTGGCTGCAGAAGCCTGCTCCTTAAGGTGCGTCAAAGTTTGCATGAGCAGACGCATAAGTGGGATGCTCATGCTTAGGATGGCGTCGTCTGCACTTACCAGCCGTGTGCATTCCTCAAAACACTGAAGGACTTTACAGAGGTCTTTCAGCTTCGACCACTGCACACCGGTCAACTCCATGTCTGCTCTCAAAGTGCCTGGCCGTGTATCCTCCCACAAATGCATTATGGCCTGCACCCTGCTCGCACAGCCGCTCCACCATGTGCAGGGTGGAGTTCCACCTTGTTGCAATGTCGATAATGAGGCGGTGGTTGGGAAGGTGGAGCAATCGCTGCAGCTTCTGCATACGAACGGAGTGTACAGGCGACCGGCGGATGTGCGCGCACAGTCTTCGCACATTCTGGAGCAGGGCTGTTAACTCCGGATAATTTTTGAGGAAGCACTGCACCACCAGGTTCAAGGTGTGAGCCAAGCAAGGTATGTGGCTGAGTTTTGAAAGGGCTATGGCTGCCACAAAATTACGCCCGTTATCACTAACTACCTTGCCTGCCTCAAGATGTACACTGCCCAGCCATGACTCAGTTTGTCGCTGAAAGTACTCGGCCAGCACCTCGGCGGTGTGTCTGTCGCCCAAACACATCATCTGCAACACTGCCTGCTGACGCTTTCCACTAGCTGCTCGATAGGGGGACACCTCGTGTGCAACAGTGGCAGCTGCAGATGGAGTGCTCGTACGACTGCGCTCTGTGGACGAGCTTTCGCTTCTGGAGGAGGAGGAGGAGGGTCGAACTCCTACAGCCAACTGTTTCCTATTCCGTGGGCTAGGCAGCACTGTCCCACCACCGCTGTCCCCTGTGGACCCTGCATCCACCACATTAACCCAGTGCGCAGTGATGGACACGTAACGGCCCTGGCCATGCCGACTGGACCATGCATCAGTTGTGAGGTGCACCTTTCCGCTCACTGACTGCTTGAGTGCATGGACAATGCGGTCTTTCACATGATGGTGGAGGGCTGGGATGGCTTTGCGAGAAAAGAAGTGGCGACTGGGTAGAATCATAGAATCATAGAATCATAGAATCGTAGAGTTGGAAGGGACCTCCTGGGCCATCTGGTCCAACCCCCTGCTCAAAGCAGGATTCGCTAAATCATCCCAGTCAGATGTCTGTCCAGCCTCTGTTTGAAGACTTCCATTGAAGGAGAACTCACCACTTCTCGTGGCAGCCTGTTCCACTCATTGATCACTCTAACTGTCAAAAAGTTTTTTCTAATATCTAATCTGTGTCTCTTCCCATTCAGTTTCATCCCATTGCTTCTAGTCTTTCCTTGTGCAAATGAGAATAAAGTTGATCCTTCTACAATGTGACAGCCCTTTAGATATTTGTAGACAGCTATTAAGTCTCCTCTCAGTCTTCTCTTTTGCAAACTAAACATTCCCAAATCCTGCAACCTTTCCTCATAAGACAGGGTTTGCAGACCGGTCACCATTCTGGTCGCTCTTTTCTGAACTTGCTCCAGTTTGTTGATGTCTTTTTTAAAATGCGGTGCCCAAAACTGGACACAATATTCCAGATGAGGTCTGACCAAAGAGGAATAGAGGGAAATAATGACTTCACGTGATCTAGACTGTATGCTTCTGTTAATACATCCTAGAATTGCATTTGCCTTTTTTGCTGCTGCATCACACTGTTGACTCATATTCAGTCTGTGATCTATTAGTATACCCAAGTCTTTTTCACATGTGCTGTCACTTAGCCCTATTCCTCCCATTCTATATATGCTTTTTTCATTTTTATTGCCCAGATGTAGTACTTTGCATTTCTCCCTGTTAAAAACCATTCTGTTAGTTGCTGCCCACTTCTCCAGTTTATTTAAATCTTTTTGAATCCTCTCTCTCTCTTCTCTAGTATTAGCTATCCCTCCTAGCTTTGTGTCATCAGCAAATTTAATCAGTTTACCCTCAATTCCTTCATCTAAATCGTTGATAAAGATGTTGAACAATACAGGGCCCAGGACAGAGCCCTGTGGTACCCCACTTGAGACATTCTTCCAACTGGATGTGCAGCCATTTACGACCACTCTTTGGGTCCGATCACTAAGCCAGTTATGAATCCACCTTGTCCAGTTGACCTTGAACAGTTGCCTTGTCCATTCCATACATAGTCATTTTTTCAATAAGGATAGTATGAGAGACTTTGTCAAATGCTTTGCTGAAGTCAAGATATACTATATCTACAGCATTTCCTTGATCCACCCAATCAGTGATACCGTCCTAGAAGGAAATTAAGTTAGTCTGACATGACTTATTAGTTAGAAACCCATGCTGACTCTGTTTAATCACTTCATTCTTATCTAGGTATTGACATACATGTTGTTTAATAATTTGTTCAAAGATCTTTCCTGGTATAGAAGTCAGACTCACCGGCCTATAGTTGCCTGGGTCCACCTTCTTCCCCTTTTTGAAGATAGGAACAACATTTGCTCTTCTCCAGTCTTCTGGCACTTCTCCTGTTCTCCAAGAATTTTCAAAGATTATGGAGAGGGGTTCAAAAATTTCTTCTGCTATCTCCTTCAGTACTCTGGGTAGGTCATAGCGTGGTACTGCATAGGCCATGAGTTCGCGGAAAGCTGCGCTTTCCACCAACCGAAAGGGCATCATCTCAAACGAGATTAGTTTGGCAATGTGGGCGTTCAAACCCAGTGTACGCGGATGAGAGACTGAGTACTTTCTTGACCTACTCATAGTGTCTGGGAGGGTGAGCTGGACTTGAGAGCTGCATATGGTGGAAGTAGCGATGGACAGGGCAGACTGAGAGAGGGTTGATGATGGTGATGGAGTTGGTGTTCTTTCTGATGGCCTAGAATCAGTCTTTCGTTGATATAACAGTGGGATTCCCTGACTGCTGTGGCCTTGCAACGACACCTCAACATTTGCTGCTGTGCTAACCGGTGGGCTTACAGTGGGGGAAACAATGTAGCGTTGCTGACTACCTTCGTTGTGATCAGTTGCACATGTGGCACTTGAGGTTTGGTGTTGTGTCCACGCTTGCAAGTGCATGCTGGTTAAATGTCTAAGCATGCAACTGGTGTTCAAATTTTTCAGATTTTTCCCTCGGCTAAAGGTCTTTGCGCACTTCTTACAGATAACCTTGGCCTGATCATGAGGATTTTGTTCAAAAAAGTGCCACACTGCACTCTTCCTACTTTGGCAGACATTTTGCGGCCTAGCACACAGTGATCTTTTGACCCTCTTGACAAGCTGTCCAGCAACTCTTTTGATGTTTGGAACCTGTCTTTGGAGTGCTCCGGGCCTGCCAGATAACAACTGTTGCGATGTCGATGTCTGCTGTGGATGCTCCTCATCTGAGCTATTGGAAGCAGCACCCTCTTCCCCCAATGGATGCCAATCTGGGTCAACAACTGGGTCATCCATCACCTCCTCTTCTATGTCATGTGCACCTTCCTCTGTGTCACCGTGTATGGTGGTATAGTGTGCGGGAAGGGGCACCTGAGTCTCATCAGGGTCAGAATCTGGCTCTGTACACTGCAAGGACAATGTAGTGCTCTGAGTGAATGTACCAGCAGAATCATCCATCAGCGGCTGTGCATCAGTGCACTCCATGTCAGATTCATCTTGGCCTGGGTAATTCACCATTTCACTTGATAATCCAGGCATGGTATGTGAAAACAGCTCCATGGAGTAATCAGTAGTATGGCCTGCGTCATCCTTCAATCTTGGTTGGGGTGAAGGACACAAGGAAAGGTGTGGTTCATGAACATGAGCCTCCAATGACGACTCAGTGCTTTTACTTTTTACAACTGAAGAAGAGGAGGCGATAGAGCTGGAGGCTGAGTCAGCAATGTAAGACAAAACTTTTTCCTGATGCTCTGGCTTTAAAAGCGGTTTGCCAACTCCTAGAAAACTAAGCGTTCAAGGCCTTATGTAGCCAGACGATGACGCAGGCTCAACACCTCCTGCATTCGGTCCTATTTTGCTCTTGCCACTACCATCAGATCCACCACCAACACCATCATTACCAGCTGCCAACCCTCGCCCAATTCCATGGCCTCTTCCACCAGCCTTCCTCATTTTTGGTAGAAATGTAGACAAAATCCAACAAACTATATAGTAATGTAAAACAAGGTACAAGGTGTCTATAGGACAGGGGAGATTTTGAATTTCTGCAGACACTTGTGGACACTGGACACTTTTGGATTGTGTGAGGCCCACTGATATCTGAGCGCTATATGACAGGCTCGATGGCACAGCTGTGCCTGTGACCAAAGTGACTAGAGGATAAGTGAGATTTTGAATTTCAGCAGACACTTGTGGACACTGGACACTTTTGGATTGTGTGAGGCCCAATGAATATCTGAGCGCTATGTGACAGGCTCAATGGCACAGCTGTGACAAAAGTGACGAGAGGATAAGGGAGATTTTGAATTTCTGCAGACACTTGTGGACACTGGACACTTTTGGATTGTGTGAGGCCCACTGATATCTGAGCGCTATGTGACAGGCTCGATGGCACAGCTGTGACCAAAGTGACTAGAGGATAAGGGAGATTTTGAATTTCTGCACACACTTGTGGACACTGGACACTTTTGGATTGTGTGAGGCCCAATGAATATCTGAGCGCTATGTGACAGGCTCGATGGCACAGCTGTGACCAAAGTGACTAGAGGATAAGGGAGATTTTGAATTTCTGCACACACTTGTGGACACTGGACACTTTTGGATTATGTGAGGCCCAATGAATATCTGAGCGCTATGTGACAGGCTCGATGGCACAGCTGTGACAAAAGTGACGAGAGGATAAGGGAGATTTTGAATTTCTGCAGACACTTGTGGACACTGGACACTTTTGGATTGTGTGAGGCCCACTGATATCTGAGCGCTATGTGACAGGCTCGATGGCACAGCTGTGACCAAAGTGACTAGAGGATAAGGGAGATTTTGAATTTCTGCACACACTTGTGGACACTGGACACTTTTGGATTGTGTGAGGCCCATTGAATATCTGAGCGCTATGTGACAGGCTCGATGGCACAGCTGTGACCAAAGTGACTAGAGGATAAGGGAGATTTTGAATTTCTGCACACACTTGTGGACACTGGACACTTTTGGATTGTGTGAGGCCCAATGAATATCTGAGCGCTATGTGACAGGCTCGATGGCACAGCTGTGACCAAAGTGACTAGAGGATAAGGGAGATTTTGAATTTCTGCACACACTTGTGGACACTGGACACTTTTGGATTGTGTGAGGCCCATTGAATATCTGAGCGCTATGTGACAGGCTCGATGGCACAGCTGTGACCAAAGTGACTAGAGGATAAGGGAGATTTTGAATTTCTGCACACACTTGTGGACACTGGACACTTTTGGATTGTGTGAGGCCCAATGAATATCTGAGCGCTATGTGACAGGCTCGATGGCACAGCTGTGACCAAAGTGACGAGAGGATAAGGGAGATTTTGAATTTCAGCAGACACTTGTGGACACTGGACACTTTTGGATTGTGTGAGGCCCAATGAATATCTGAGCGCTATGTGACAGGCTCGATGGCACAGCTGTGACCAAAGTGACTAGAGGATAAGGGAGATTTTGAATTTCTGCACACACTTGTGGACTCTGGACACTTTTGGATTATGTGAGGCCCAATGAATATCTGAGCGCTATGTGACAGGCTCGATGGCACAGCTGTGACCAAAGTGACTAGAGGATAAGGGAGATTTTGAATTTCTGCACACACTTGTGGACACTGGACACTTTTGGATTGTGTGAGGCCCAATGAATATCTGAGCGCTATGTGACAGGCTCGATGGCACAGCTGTGACCAAAGTGACTAAAGGATAAGGGAGATTTTGAATTTCTGCACACACTTGTGGACACTGGACACTTTTGGATTGTGTGAGGCCCAATGAATATCTGAGCGCTATGTGACAGGCTCGATGGCACAGGTGTGACCAAAGTGACTAGAGGATAAGGGAGATTTTGAATTTCTGCACACACTTGTGGACACTGGACACTTTTGGATTGTGTGGGGCCCACTAATATCTGAGCGCTATGTGACAGGCTCGATGGCACAGCTGTGCCTGTGACCAAAGTGACTAGAGGATAAGTGAGATTTTGAATTTCAGCAGACACTTGTGGACACTGGACACTTTTGGATTGTGTGAGGCCCAATGAATATCTGAGCGCTATGTGACAGGCTCGATGGCACAGCTGTGACCAAAGTGACTAGAGGATAAGGGAGATTTTGAATTTCTGCACACACTTGTGGACTCTGGACACTTTTGGATTATGTGAGGCCCAATGAATATCTGAGCGCTATGTGACAGGCTCGATGGCACAGCTGTGACCAAAGTGACTAGAGGATAAGGGAGATTTTGAATTTCTGCACACACTTGTGGACACTGGACACTTTTGGATTGTGTGAGGCCCAATGAATATCTGAGCGCTATGTGACAGGCTCGATGGCACAGCTGTGACCAAAGTGACTAAAGGATAAGGGAGATTTTGAATTTCTGCACACACTTGTGGACACTGGACACTTTTGGATTGTGTGAGGCCCAATGAATATCTGAGCGCTATGTGACAGGCTCGATGGCACAGGTGTGACCAAAGTGACTAGAGGATAAGGGAGATTTTGAATTTCTGCACACACTTGTGGACACTGGACACTTTTGGATTGTGTGGGGCCCACTAATATCTGAGCGCTATGTGACAGGCTCGATGGCACAGCTGTGCCTGTGACCAAAGTGACTAGAGGATAAGTGAGATTTTGAATTTCAGCAGACACTTGTGGACACTGGACACTTTTGGATTGTGTGAGGCCCAATGAATATCTGAGTGCTATGTGACAGGCTCGATGGCACAGCTGTGACAAAAGTGACGAGAGGATAAGGGAGATTTTGAATTTCTGCAGACACTTGTGGACACTGGACACTTTTGGATTGTGTGAGGCCCACTGATATCTGAGCGCTATGTGACAGGCTCAATGGCACAGCTGTCACCAAAGTGACTAGAGGATAAGGGAGATTTTGAATTTCTGCAAACACTTGTGGACACTGGACACTTATGGATGTGTGAGGCCCACTGAATATCACAGCGCTATGTCACAGGCAGAAATTGCCTAGTGTATCACAAACTACAAGGTGTATGTAGAATTGGGCAGAATAGGAATCTCCCTAGAGTGCAGGTCTGTAAGAACGGAACATGTCCTCGTTTTATTCTCACAGAGTGACACACTGATAGCTTCACTGTGGCTGTGATAACAGCCGTTACACGGTACTGTGTGAGGAGCGTACACCGCTGTATGGTGTGAAAAAATGCACGCTCAGTACCTCAGCAGGACAAAAAAAAAAATTGGGATTGCTTTTAAAAAAGCAGTTTGCGGAGCAGTGGGTAAACAGCAATGCAGGAATGTCAGGAAGCCTTAGAAGGCAGCCCAACAACCAACACCACTGATACACCGCTATATAGCCTCCCCTTGCACTGCACACACAGTGACTGATGTGTTGTACAGGCAAAATCGCTAGCAACAGAAGCAGTTTTTTTTTCTTCTCAGCAGGACAAAAAAAAAAATTGGGATTGCTTTTAAAAAAGCAGCTTGCGGAGCAGTGGGTAAACAGCAATGCAGGAATGTCCGGAAGCCTTAGAAGGCAGCCCAACAACCAACACCACTGATACACCACTATATAGCCTCCCCTTGCACTGCACACACAGTGACTGGTGTGTTGTACAGGCAAAATCGCTAGCAGCAGAAGCAGTTTTTTTTTCTTTTCAGCAGGACAAAAAAAAAAATTGGGATTGCTTTTAAAAAAGCAGTTTGCGGAGCAGTGGGTAAACAGCAATGCAGGAATGTCAGGAAGCCTTAGAAGGCAGCCCAACAACCAACACCACTGATACACCACTATATAGCCTCCCCTTGCACTGCACACACAGTGACTGGTGTGTTGTACAGGCAAAATCGCTAGCAGCAGAAGCAGTTTTTGGTGTCTTCTTCCCTGCCTAACGCTCTCCCTACAAAATCATCAGCAGCAGCAGCTCTCCCTATTCTGAGATCAGCATGAGTAACATGGCGGTCGGCGTGCACGCTCTTTTATACCCCCTGTGACGCCCCCCAAAGCAAGCCAATCACTTGCATGCCCTTCTGAAAGATGGTGGTGACCCGTGCCTATGTCATCACGTTGCCCTCAGTGTCCGTGGATCCTGATTGGCTGAAAAAGAGCGCAAAACAAACTTTTGAAACGCGACTTTGGCGCGTAAGTCGCCGACCTCGTGTCCGACCTCATCCTAGGGTCGGGTTTCGTTTCATGAAACCCCACTTTGCCAAAAGTCGGCGACTTTTGAAATTTTTCGACCCGTTTCGCTCAACTCTAGTGGCAGAGACTACATGAGAAATTAATCAAAAGGTAAAACATTTTAATTGTGTAAATTATGCCAGAAATGTACTCCAAATCCTGACTGGAGTAACATCTATGGCTGTAGTGCATTGCAATTAAAATGTTTGTCTAATTCGTTAAGCAGTGTGCAACTTTTTACGACTGCATGACTTTAGTCTTATCTTAATACATGTGTTCATGAAGGCTAGCATGCACAATACCAGTCATAATTAATTGGGCTCTTACTAATTACCAGAATATTTAATTTGAATTTTTACCATTGTTTAAAATTATAGAATTAATGTTGATTACACTAAATCTGCAACCTGATGCATCAGGAATTAAACCACAGAAAGATATGTGACTAAAAACTGCATGGAAAAACAGTATTTTGGAAATAATAATATAAATACATTTTTTATATTTAATATGTGAAAAGCAGAAGTAAAGTAATCTAGATTTAGTGGAGCCTTTTTTGTATTACTTCCCGAAATTTGTAGTGAACCACCTCCCTACAAGAGCAATCCACTCAAAGAAGAGGGCCAATGTGATTTAGTAGAAATTTGGGTGGTTTTCACTGTATTTGCAAGGATGTGTTCAAACAGCAGAAAATAACATTTACTAAGACAATCCTGTCAATTTATAGTTTGTGTCGGAACTCTGGTTGCTTTACTGATACTCATGGTGCGCCTATCATTTGTGCCGGAAATCTGATGCTAACCTTTGCAGATTCATCTGCCACAGGAATTGTGTGCGGCTTTTCTCTGGTTTCTGTGCAGAATTCCTTCAACAATATCTTTAATAAGTGACCAGTGTTTTTTCATGTCTGTTCAGAATTCTGAAAGCATTTGGAATGGCAATGTAAATTTTCCTTAAAAATTTGGGGAGTTTTGTTTGTCAGGGCTTTTCACACAGATTTCAGAGCAAATAAACCTCTGTATAAGTATACCCACAACGTAATCGCTAATAATTGTCTTGTAGGATGCAAAAGAGATATTTTTCAGAAAATTGAATTCTCCGGGGAAAGTCTAACAAGTGTTATTGCACCTAATGTACAAATGTGTCAGAAGATATGTACATTTTATCCAAACTGTTTATATTTTACCTATGTAACAAAAGACTCATCAGAAGCCAACCAGAGGTTAGTCGCATGGTTTACTGAAGATTTTAAATATGTTCTTTAAACCCCCATTTGACATAGTCTAATGGAAACCCATGTTTATCAAATGGCAAAATGACCAAATTATTCTACTCTTTAAGATCTTGATAAAGCAGAATAGTTAATGAATATATAGAGCGTATAGATAGAACAAATGCTAATGTGACATCTATGTTAACTGCTTGCGATGTAAGTGCCAGCTCACCGACAAAATAGAACAGAATACTTAGCTTGTGTAATGTACAAGATGCCGTTTGATGGTCAGGTACAATCCCCCATTCTATGTTGCTCCTGATGAACCTCAGAAGAGGGGAAATGCGTTGAGCTGTGTTTCAAACTGGCATTTCACTGGCTTTTATTTTGGCTGTCTTAAACCATCTAATACAGGGGTATCTTACCTGTTATATTATTCGCTTAATTGAGTGCCACCTTATATATAGGAAGCTTTATTGGTGTATATAATGGCCGGTTTAAGTTATACACTGTAAGGCTATCTAACCTTTTGCATTATAAGTTGCATGACTGGATGCAGCTTTTTGTATATATACTGTTTGGTTTGCAGTGATGTATGTTTTTTAGGCACTGGGTCTCTGTTTTTGTTGTCCATGATTATAGATGGGCTTGTTGTATCTTGACTGGATGCTCTGTTTTTTGCTCTGGCTGAAGACAACTCTATACATAGACGTATTGAAAATCATCTGAGTAGGAATTGATCCCTTGTCAATTTGTTATACAAATATATTCTTTCTGTAAACTCCTTCCTGGTCTCACAAACAAGGGGGGGGGGGATTCTTCATACATAATTCTATCAGGAGACAACTAGACTAGATAGTGAATAGAGACCATCGAATTGTCAATCTAGCCTATTTTAGGTCATCACAAGAAGAAAGAAGATATTTGATTATCTAGAACTCAAGCCAAGAAGATCAAGATTACACACCTCTCCTCTTTCTCACCTACCTGTTTCAACCTCTTATCACATCCCTGCCACTATAGGGCCCTATAGGGGTAGCAGGGTGAGCCGTCGTGGAGTGGGGGGGGCAATTGCGCAGGTCCTAGGGCTCCAACCTCCGCTGTCAGGTAGGGAGATATCAGCCAGTGCAGGAACAGGCACCTCCCAGTGGTGATCATCTCTTTTCTTTTGGTATGATGCAATGTTTATATTTTTTGGTAATTAAGTATTTGTAATTTTTGAAATAAAGTTTGAATTTTTAGCAGAGCTACAAGAGAAACTGTGAGCCTTTTTTGAATTTATCTCTTGTTATATAATTTTTTGAGACTGTGATGTCATAGACCTAATGGAAAAGAGAAGAATTAGCTGGGTAGAAGGGCAAAATGAGAAACTGTAAGTTCACTGTGCTATATAATATGATGGCTGCAATATATTAATATTTTGCAAATTTTAATGAGAAGAGTGCTTCTCCAACAGAACAAAATTATATGTCCAGTCCCTATCCCTCTCCATGTTTCATCTAGTAATTGACCTAGGTTGTAGAAGGATTATCTTTCTTCCAAAGAGTAACTGCCATAGTATTCAACAGTACCTGTTTCATGAGGGTGTTAATACATTTTAAAGTACTTGTGCTGGGGAACTGGGGTCCAGGTGAAGGATCGGTTATTTCCTAGCAGCATTTTGCAAGATATGGCATCAACATAGGGAATGTATTGCTGTGTGAGGTGACCAGGGTGTTAGTTGTAGCAAGAAGGTGCTGTTCTTCCACACCCTGGCACCCCACATATAAAAGATAATGTCCTGTCTGTTATGTGGTTTGTTTATAGTGTATAACACTCATCAGTAGTGTAGCTACCAGGGGGCAGAGGAGGCGGTGGCCCCGGGCCCCACGCTCTGAGGCGGTCCACCAAGAGCTACGCTACTATAACTGTTTCGGCGTACACAGCGCCCCGAGACAGTTACATTCTGCGGTAGAGCAGGGAGAATCGATCTCCCTGCTCTGCCGCCCGGCAGCTATGGGGCCCATGAGCAGGCAGTGGGGGGCCCTGTGCCAGCAATGTGCCCCCCGCCCCTCATCGCAGGGTCAGCTGTGTCAGCATCCAGCCCATACAGCTGACCACTTTAATGAGAGAAGGAGCGAGCGCCCCTTCTCCCATCATCCCCCTCTCCCTGACAGCGGGTGTGCTGATGTCACTGCCTGGCGCCCACTCTCAGAAGATGAGGGGGAGAGTAGGTAGCAGCGCAGGAGCTGGGAGGAAGAGAGGTGAGTACTGGATTTATTATTTCTTGTAATGGGGATGCATTATAATAGAAAGGCTGCCTATAGGAGTGCATTATAATAGGCTGCCTATGGGGTGCATTATAATAGGCTGCCTATGGGGAGTGCATTATAATACAAAGGCTGCCTATGGGGGTGCATAATAATAGGCTGCCTATGGGGGTGCATTATAACAGAAAGGCTGCCTATGGGGGTGCATTATAATAGAAAGGCTGCCTAGGGGGGTGCATTATAATAGGCTGCCTATGGGGTGCATTATAATAGGCTGTCTATGGGGAGTGCATTATAATACAAAGGCTACCTATGGGGGTGCATAATAATAGGCTGACTATGGGGGTGCATTATAACAGAAAGGCTGACTATGGGGGTGCATTATAATAGAAAGGCTGCCTATGGGGGTGCATTATAATAGGCTGCCTGTGGGGGTGCATTATAACAGAAAGGCTGCCTATGGGGGTGCATTATAATAGAAAGGCTTCCTATGGGGGTGCATTATAATATAGAGGCTGCCTATAGGGGTGCATTATAATAGGCTGCCTATGGGGAGTGCATTATAGTATAAAGGCTGCCTATGGGGGTGCATTATAATAGAAAGGCTGCCTATGGGGAGTGCATTATAATATAGAGGCTGCCTCTAGGGGTGCATTATAATAGGCTGCCTGTGGGGAGTGCATTATAATATAGAGGCTGCCTATGGGGGTGCATTATAATACAGAGGCTGCCTATGGGGGTTTCATTATAACACAAAGGCTGCCTATGGGGGTGCATTATAATATAGAGGCTGCCTATGGGGGTGTATTATACTACAAAGGTTACCTGTGGGGGTGCATTACAATATAGAATCTGCCTATGGGGGTTTATTATAATATAGAGGCTGCCTATGAGGAGTGCATTATACTATAGACTCTGCCTATGGGGAGTGCATTATACTATAGACTCTGCCTATGGGGAGTGCATTATACTATATTGAGGACTATCTGGTGTAATATGATATGGCTGCTATCTAGAGGGCCATGTACAGTGTGGGGATTATAGTGATGGGGTCATCATACAGTGTTGGAGCCATTAAATAGTTTGGGGATATTAAGGGGTCAGTATATATACAGTGAGGAGGCATTATACTGTGTATAGAGGAGCTGTACAGGGGGGAGACTTGGGACATTGTTAAATGTAAAGTGGGCACTTTTTGTTATAGGGAAACTCTGGTTACTGTGACTGTCAAAGGGGCACACACAGGGCAATATTACATTCTAGTGGACAAAATGTGGGCCCTGTTTTATAAACCACTTGCACCCGGCATTACTATTTTCTAGAGAGTTGCTTTAGAATTTAGAGGTCACACAGAACCACATAATAGGTGCAGTAATAGGGACACATACAGCAGCAGCGGCTCAGTATTGGGGTATCAGCAGGATGAGCAGTTTGTGCAGGTTGAGAATAGTCCAATTGGTGACAGTACTGAAAATATGAGAAGTGAAACGTGTCTTTGTTGTATTCTCTGCAGCCGAGTCCTGGCTGGAGGAGTCGTCATGTCGGTCTGGGCCAGATGGAAAAGACGGGAAAAGTGAATGGTTCCATCAGAAAGAACGTCAGTGGTAAGTCATTATCTGTAACTCTGCTGTAGGACTGGCATTATTTACCACTGACCATACGGCGGTAATATCAATACTGGTCTTTTTATATATAGATTATTTTTGGCAACAGCACGGTCATCTGCTTAGGTTCTCTGGTTAGGGGCCCACTCAGAAGTTTCACCCCCCCTGAACCAAAACCCTAGCTACACCTCTGACACTCATGTTTGAGGTTGGAGATTCCTCTGGTCCTGCGATCCTGGATCTGCATCCCACCACACATTCAATGACAGACTCTGTTTCCTTTTTCAGTAACTCAGCTTTACTTAACATCAGATGATTAATTGCAGATATAGCCCAGTACATGTCCATTTGTTCATCCTTGCCTATGCTTTCATTTTCTGGCATAACTGGCCCCACAGACGCTCTTTCCAGCCCTGCAGCTTCCAAGCTTTCGGGCCCAATCTTCTGACACGGTTTCCCATCCGGCTTCCCCTTACGGAAGGTGCAAAAGGCATATGCTTTCCTGTCTGATTAGGGCTGTAGGCTCTGGATATCCTTGGAAAACCCACTGAAGTTAGTAGCGACCGCCCGTATGTTGCTTCCTTTGGAGTTCAATACTCTTCAGTGATATCCAGCCCCTTGGATTATTCATATCTGCACTACTCACTTCCTGACTCTATAGTGCCCACAACTGCACTGTTTGAAATCCTAGCTATTATCTATTGCTAATCCTACATCTTATGTCCTATACTTTCCTTATATCTGACACATCAGACATTATGCATTTTTCTGAACACATATTATAACATTACATTAACTATGCACCTTGGGGCCTATAAGGTTCTATGCAATATAACACACTCTTTTGTAAACCTAGGTTACAACTGTTTTATTCACAAGTGGAGACATATGACCATTCCGGTCACCCTCTTACATTTCCTATACATATGATATGCCATATGATGATAATAATAATAATAATAATAATAATAATTTTATTTCTATAGCGCCAACATATTCCTCAGCACTTTACATTATAGAGGGGACTTCTACAGACAATAGACATTACAGCATACCAATAAACACATAGATCAAAACAGACACCAAGAGGAATGAGGGCCCTGCTCGCAAGCTGACAATCTAAAAGGAGAAAGGGGAGACATGAATGGTGGATGGTAACAATTGCTTTTATTGTTCGGACCAGCCATAGTGTAAGAATCGGATGTTCCTGTGATGATGTATGAACCAGTTAACAGTCTAAATATGTAACAATACAGACACAGAGGGCTATTAAATGCATAAAGCATGTGAGAACATGATGCAAGGAACCTGGTTATGGTAAAACATTTTGTATGAGCCACACAGGGATATTTAGGTTAATGAGTTGAGGCGATAGGCCAATCTGAACAAATGCATTTTTAGGGCATGCTTAAAACTGTTGGGATTGGGGATTAATCATATTAACCTGGGTAGTGCATTCCAAAGAATTGGTGCAGCACATGAAAGGTTCTGATTATTGCGGATGTTAACCTCAGGTCATTAGCAGAACGGAGAGCATGGGTAGGGTGGTAGGCTGAGACAAGAGAGGAGATGTAGGGTGGTGCTGAGCCATGGAGTGCTTTGTGGGTGAGGATAATAAGTTTATACTGAAATTTGGAGTGGATGGGTGTTACACCGCTCCGCCATACTCACCCGGCCTCCGCTCCCACACCGCAGTCGCCCTCCGCTCCCACGCCGCAGCCTCTCTCCACCCGACGGCCGCGGCGGTCACCTGAGACAGGTCCGCGACCGATGCCTTCCCTGCATGCTATGCGCATGCGCCATAGGCCGCGGCCGCGCCTCCTTCCTGCTTCTTATGCTCCAGCTGTGCCCTGACCCGGAAGCACCTTTGGACCAATGGCTGACCAGACGGGGCCATATCAGGCCGCTTCCCCCTGAGGGAGGCGCCTGATCGTTGTGTTTCCTGACACTCTGGCCTCGCTCCATCGTGCACACTCTGCTCCTGCAGTTCCAGTCTCGGCTGCTCCTCACAGCAGCTTCTCCGTCCTGCTATCAGCGTTCCTGTCGTCCAACTCCAGTCCTGCCTTGTGTTCCTGCCATCCTACTCCAGTCCTGCCTTGTGTTCCTGCCGTCCTACTCCAGTCCTGCCTAGTGTTCCTGCCGTCCTACTCCAGTCCTGCCTTGTGTTCCTGCCGTCCTACTCCAGTCCTGCCTAGTGTTCCTGCCGACCTACTCCAGTCCTGTCTTCAGTGTTCCTGCCGTCCCACTCCAGTCCTGCCTTCAGTGTTCCTGCCGTCCTACTCCAGTCCTGCCTTCAGTGTTCCTGCCGTCCTACTCCAGTCTCAGTCTTACTCCGGTCCATCCTGAGCCGCCCCTCTCGGTACCGGCTACCGTGGTACTCGAACCCCTGGGCCTGCTCCTAACGGTCCCTGTATAGGGGTCGGTTCCACCTGGCAGCTCGCCCGGGGCCCCTTGGTGCCACGGTCCAGAGGGTCCACTCTCGGAGTTTCCCGCTCCAGACCACCCGCGCTAACAGTACGATCAGGCCATGGACTCCGCCGGTACTACGGCTGCTACTCAGAAAGAGTTGCTATTCCTACAGGAGAATCAGGGGAGCATTATGTCAGTCATGAGGTCCATGGACACTCGTTTGTCGACCTTACAGGTGGCCGATCCTGGAAATGCCACTCAGCTGGCCAGTCTCCAACAGGAGCTGGGTCAGCAGCAAGATACTCAAACCCACATTCTGTCCTACATGTCCTCCTTTGATAGTCACTTGTCGGCCCTCCAGGTTGCCACTGCAGTGCCGACTCCTCCCCCTGCGTCTTCTGCTCCTCCGACGCCCCACCTCGCCAAGCCGCCTCGTTTCACCGGGGATCCCAAGCTCTGTAGGGGGTTCTTAAATCGGTGTAGTCTCCACTTTGAATGGCTGCCGCAGCAATTTCCCTCAGACCGGGCCAAAGTGGCCTTCATCATGTCCCATCTGGAGGGAGAGGCCCTGTCTTGGGTAAACCCGCTCTGGGAACGTGGCGACCCGGTCGTTTCGAGTCTCCCGGTTTTCCTGGATACGTTTCGTAAGGTTTTCGATGAGCCGGGTCGGTTAGCCACTCTCACTGAGTCACTCTTTAACTTACACCAGGGCTCTCTCACGGTCGGACAGTACGCTATTCGCTTTCGCACTATTTCCTCCGAGCTTGGCTGGAATAACGCAGCTTTGGTGGGGGCATTCTGGCCCGGTCTTTCTAGTAAAATAAAGGATGAACTCGCAGGTCGAGATACCCCGTCCACCTTAGAGGATCTTATCTCGCTGGCTACCCGCATTGACCTGCGCTTCCTGGAGCGCGCTCGGGAGTCAGCGAGAGACAGGCGCTCCTCCAGGTCAGTTTCTCCTTTCACCCAGTCTGCCAGCTCCCGTTCAGTCGGATTCTCTTCCCTCTCTTCGGGTGAGCCCATGCAGTTAGATCATCTTAGGTTGGCCGAGTTACGTCAGAGAGAGAGACGGGCACAAGGTCTGTGCCTCTATTGCGGTCATTCGTCACACTATATCCGCACCTGTCCTAAGAGACAGGGAAACGACTCCACCTAGGTCAGGTAAGAGAGGCCTTCCTAGGTGATGATGATTCCTCTCAACCCCTTACGATTTCTGTGCTTTTGGTTTCAGGAGGGAGGCGTGGTTCCGAGGTGGCCTACGTGGATTCGGGCTCAGCGGGTAACTTCATTCGGCCGGAAGAGGTAGACAAATACCAAATTCCTGTAGTCACTCTATCTAACCCAATTCAGATTGCCACCGTGGATGTCAAACCGCTACAGGTGACCGTCACCTTGGTCACTGAAGAGGTGGAGTTGCAAATCGGAGCCTTACATCGAGAGAAGATAGCCTTTTACGTTTTACCTAAGCTCTCTCACGCCATTCTACTCGGTCTTCCATGGTTAAGGATTCATCAGTCTGTTCTCGACTGGTCTTCTGGGGAGATACTCCGCTGGGGGCACCCGTGCCAAGCTCGCGGACCTACTCCAGTCCTGCCTTGTGTTCCTGCCGTCCTACTCCAGTCCTGCCTTCAGTGTTCCTGCCGTCCCACTCCAGTCCTGCCTTCAGTGTTCCTGCCGTCCTACTCCAGTCCTGCCTTCAGTGTTCCTGCCGTCCTACTCCAGTCTCAGTCTTACTCAGGTCCATCCTGAGCCGCCCCTCTTGGTACCGGCTACCGTGGTACTCGAACCCCTGGGCCTGCTCCTAACGGTCCCTGTATAGGGGTTGGTTCCACCTGGCAGCTCGCCCGGGGCCCCTTGGTGCCACGGTCCAGAGGGTCCACTCTCGGAGTTTCCCGCTCCAGACCACCCACGCTAACAATGGGTAACCAGTGTAAGGACTGGCACAAGGTAGAGGCATCGGTATAACGATTGGTGAGGAATATGATCCTAGCTGCAGCATTCAGGACAGATTGGAGAGGGGAGAATTTGGTAAGAGGGAGACCGATTAGTAGAAAGTTACAACAGTCCAGACGAGAATGAATAAGAGAAACAGTAATAGTTTTCGCAGAGTCAAAAGTAAGAAAGGGTCAAATTCTAAAAATGTTTTTTGAGGTGCAGATAACAAGAATGAGCCAGTGATTGGATGTGGGGGGTGAATGAAAGCTCGGAATCAAGTATGACCCCATGACAGTGGACATGTTTCTGGGAAGTAATGGTGGAGCCACACACGGAAATAGCAATGTCGGACATAGGTAGGTTAGTAGAGGGAGGAAACACGAGGAGTTCAGTTTTTGACAGGTTCAGTTTCAGATAGAGGGAGGACATGATGTTAGAGACAGCGGAAATTTTTGGGTAGATTGGATTTTCTCCATAGACGTTCGGTGTACCTGGAGCACCACTGTAGGAAGCGAGTTTGCATCGTGTGTCAGAGTTGTTACCATCTGTTGCTAGTTGTTCTATGTATAGGAGGTGCAGTTTCATCCAGGGCACTTTGAAGTGTTTCATTGTAATGCTTCAGTGCAGAATCAGGACATGAGAAGGAGGAGATAGGGGCTAATCATGACTGCAAGTTCCTCATACGTTTCTGGGTGTTAATGGCCTATATGTTTATAAAAGTGTGGAAAGTGGGGGTGACTTGGGCGGAATGGCAGTTCTTGATAGAGAATGATAGAAGGTTGTGGTCAGAGAGTGGGAGAGGGGAGTTTGTGAAATCATCCACTGAGCAAGGCCGGGAGAATACCAAGTCGAGGGAGTTTCTGTCTTCATGAGTGGGGGAGTTAGTATGCTGTGAGAGGCCGAAAGAGGAGGTTAGAGATAAAAGGTGAGAAGCAGATGGTGAGAGGAGAAGAGCAATGGGGATGTTGAAGTCTCCCATGATGAAGGTGGGGATGTCACAGGAGAGATAGTGTGGAAGCCAGGTGGCAAAGTGATCCAGAAACTGATGGGATGACATTTTTATTCCTGTGCCTAGACCAAAATATTCCAGAATTGTGTATAAATGTTTTGTTGAAACAGAGGTTTGAAAAGACCTTCTCTTTCAAAATACTCTTATGCTATAGGACCTCTGATACTGGTATTCAGGAGCTATTATGCCCTGTAACTATGCCTATTTTGGTTGCATTATTGCAATCCAGAACATGACCTCATACAAAGAGAACTTTGAAAGAATGTCTTGTACTCGTATGTAGGATGCTGAATAGGGTTCACCACAACAGAACTGTTGAAAATGAACACATATTCTTGAGAGCACTTACAATTCATTGCTCTCCCTTGGGAAGAGGTATACCTTTTTATTATGTAATTTTTAGGTCCAAAATGCTGCAACAGTTAATTCTTAATATATAATTAGAGCTTTTATTGCTGCATCTGTACTACCACAGGTGATCAAAGGTTAGAGTGCTGAATGCAGGAAGAGTGTTCACTAGAGATGAGCGACTTTGCCTTTTTTCGGGTTGAGTCGGGTTTCAAGAAACCCGACTTTCTCACAAGTTGGGTCGAACGAAATCGGCCGATTATCGTGAAAAGTCGAAGGCCGACTGAAACACGAAACCCAATGCAAGTCAATGGGGAACCAAGGTCGGCAGAGAGTGGAGGACAGGAAACACACCTACAGTGCCCATTTTAATGCCAAAAACATCAATTCTTATTACTTAAGCTTGTCAACCTTAATTTACTTTATAATAATAGTTAGGCATTGAAAACTGGGGGTTATTTGGCTAAAGTTGTGGAGGGGGGGTAGGGCTGGCTCCAGATTTTCGTGGGCCCAGGGCCAAAGAGTGTCAATGGGCTCCTTTAACACATGTCACAATTCATGATCCTCTGATACGGCAGAGAAATAGCGGTATAGTACAATGAAAAATACTTCACTTCTTACATCTCATGACTAGTGTTGAGCATTCCGATACTGCAAATATCGGGTATCGGCCGATATTCGCTGTATCGGAATTCAGATACCGAGTACCGATATTTTTACAATATCGGATACCGGAATTGGAAGTTCCCATAATGCAATGAGCAAGTGTTGTGGCTGTGATTGGCTGCTGTAATGATGTCATCATGATGCGCGGTGTGTGCGCATCATGATGCGCGGTCTGTGCGGACCTGCCGGGGGTCTGTGCGGGACTGCCGGGGGTCTTTGCGGGCTTCCGGGGGTCTGTGCGGGCTGCTGGGGGTCTGTGCGGGCCTGCCGGGGGTCTGTGCGGGCTGCCGGGGTTCTGTGCGGGCCTGCCAGGGATCTGTACGGGCCTGCCGGGGGTCTGTACGGGCCTACTGGGGGTCTTTGCGGGCTGCCGGGGGTCTGTGCGGGCCTGACGGGGGTCTGTACGGGCCTGACAGGGGTCTGTGCGGGTTGCTGACGGTCTGTGCGGGCTGCCGGGGGTCTGTGCGGGCCTGCCGGGGGTTGTGTGTGTGTGCAGGCATCGTCTGATGGGACTACAAGTCCCATCAGGCTATGCCTGCTACAATGACAGTGATTGACACATTAGCCAATGATGGGACAGTAGTAGTCCCATCATCCGACTAATGTGATGAATGTAAAAAAAACAGAAAAACATGCATACTACATACATACTACATATATATAACTTTCATACAACATACATACATACTACATACATACTACATTCATACAACATATATACATACATACATACTACATACATACTACATTCATGCAACACACATACATACTACATACATACTACATTCATACAACATATATACATACATACATACATACTACATACATACTACATTCATACAACACACATACATAATACATACAAACTACATATATACTACATTCATACAACATACATACATACTACATACATACTACATATATACTACATTCATACAACATACATACATACTACATACATACTACATATATACTACATTCATACAACATACATACATACATACGTACTACATGCTACATACATTATTCATATATACTACATTCATACAACATACATACATACTACATATACTACATTCATACAACATACATACTACATACTACATATATACTACATTCATACAACATACATACATACATACTACATACATACTACATTCATACGTATTCATATGTATGTTGTATGAATGTCGTATATATGAAGTATGTATGTAGTATGTATGCTGTATGAATGTAGTATATATGTAGTATATATGTAGTATGTATGTAGTATGTATGTATGTTGTATGAATGTCGTATATATGAAGTATGTATGTAGTATGTAGTATGTATGTATGTTGTATGAATGTAGTATATATGAAGTATGTATGTAGTATGTATGTTTTTTTTTACATTCAACACATTAGCCGGATGATGGGACTACTACTAATCACTGTCATTGTAGAAGGCATAGCCCGATGGGACTTGTAGTCCCATTGGACGATGCCTGCACACACACACACAACCCCCGGCAGGCCCGCACAGACCCCCGGCAGGCCCGTACAGACCCCCGGCAGCCCGCACAGACCCCAGGCAGCCCGCACAGACCCCCGGCAAGCCCGCACAGACCCCTGGCAGGCAAGCACAGACCCCCGGCAGGCCCGCACAGACCCCCGAGAGGCCCGCACAGACCCCCGAGAGGCCCGTACAGACCCCGCCCGCACAGTGTCCACCCACGCACCGCCCACACTCTTCCCCCCTCCCGAACTGGATGTACAAGTAAAGAAAGGTTTTTTTAATTCCGATATTTCTGTCCCATTGACTTGAATGGGGTTTCCGGTATCGGAATCGGCGATATCCGATACTTTTTGGGTATGGGTCCGATCCAATCCGATCCGATACTTCATGGTATTGGATGGTATCGCTCAATACTACTCATGACTGATATCCATTTTAAATTCTACAATAGCTCCAAAAACGGACAGTATATTACTCCATACAGTATTATGGCCACCGTATAGTGCGCTATACAGAGTAATGAGGCCCATATATTTCTCCATACAGAATCATTGGTCCCATATAATGTTTGAAACAGTATATGATGAGCTCCACATAATGCTACAGTATGTGTTGGTCCCCATGGATGAAGTTCCACTGTGTTATGGGCCCAAATAATGCTCCATATATAATGGGCCCCATTTCTAATGCTCCAGTGCATAATGGGCCCTGTAAATGCTACTCCTGTGTCTGATGTCCACCTTTGGAATGCTCCAGTGTTGGTGGGCCTCATATATCATTCTCCAGAGTATAGTGCTCCCCAAAAATAGCTGTCCCAACATTGAAAACAATTAAATAAGTCTCCTCGCTAGGGAATCCCTGTACTAGTCTGGACTTCTCGTCGTCCCCATCTTCCATCTCACTGCACTTGGACTGTTTAGGCAGAGGTCGTACAGACGGTGATGTCATCGCTCTCTCTGAACCAGAATGTCACTGTCAGGAAACGCGGAAGACGTCAAGTCGGTGGAGCAGGGAGAGGTAAGTATTTCAACTTTGCAAGTGCTGTGATCCTGAGCAAGCAGGGGGGGCCCACTCATTGGTGACGGCACTGGCTCAGGGCCCCTCATAGTATGCCGGTGTGTCTGACGGCGGGTGTGCACCCCCACTGTCAGAGACACTTGATTCTACTATGAGGGACCTTGTGCCAGTGCCGTTGCCAAATAGTGTGCCCACCCACCTGTCCAGGGCAATGGCACTCGCATGGGTGTGTGCGTCAGGTGATGACCCTGGCCCTGTGGGGGGAGGCGGCCCAGTTAGGGAGGTGAAAAAATTGTCATATGTTGATGTTGGACATTCAGCAGCTGCAAATGGAGTAAATGGAGAAGTCCGCGGAAGAGGAGGACAAAAGCCAGCCATTTTTCTGGCAACCTACGTGTCAGCAGGGGAGGGTGGGACAAAATCCTTTGAAACCCATGCATGGTCCATTTTAATGAAGGTTAGATCATCAACATTTTGGGTCGACAGACGGGTCCTTTTTGTTAGGAGTCGGATTTCTGCCCTGACTATGCAGGAATCTAGACATTCACATTCTGCAGTCTCCTGCTCTTTGTCCAGTGCAGAAGAGATTGCAGAGGAGATTGCTTTGCAGCAACTCTCTCCGGAGGCTAAGTCCTTCATTCCGTTCTCTGAGCATGCTCCTGGGACGATCTCCCATTGGAGTTCAGGAGTCAGGTGCTCAGGTCCTGCTCCTGATTCCATTGGTTCTGCTCAGGGTTCTGGAGACTTCCGGAAGGTCCCGTTCGCTATAAAAAGTGTGCATGGCTGTTCCGCAATGCGCTAGTATAGTCTTACTTGCTGCTGTGTGTTTGTTGATGGATGCATGATCTGGTGAATGACTCATTGGAAACCCCTACCCTCTGATAATATTCATGTGTGAGGGAATGTCTTTTGGCCAGTAATTGCGCCAGCACGCTTTGCTCCACAGCAACACCTGCTAGCGCCTGTCACCACGTCTGCTGTTTTAGTGGTGCCTCTCTGCTGCATCTTCCTCACCGCGCTGCAGTTGCAGCCTATTAGTGCATCCGCGGTTGCGACGCTTCGCACACAAGTACTACGGTAGGTCCTTCGGAGATAGTGCCTGTATATTTAACTACTCTGGTGACCAACTAGCTTGTGTGTGCCGCTGAGTCTCTGTGCTGCTAACAGGCTCAGCGTTACTTTATTCATTATTTTTTATAGCAGCTCTGTGCCTACAACAGAGACTGCTTGTTGCACCTGGGTGATTTTGAACCCTGTGCAGATTACCGCCATAGTGCTCTGCTACCCTCTAGCAGCGGTTTTACACCTACCGCACGGTGGACCCCGAGTAGCGAAGGCACTTTATTTATATTTTTTATTTAGTGCCTTCCGCCACTCCTAACATTATACTAGCGCCAGGGTCTGACTAGAGATGGCGGAACAGCAGCAACTCCTGCAGTGTGTGCGGCAGCTCGAGGGTCACTTGGCCACTCTTGAGAGGGCTCTCGCAGCTACGCAAGCCACATATGCTGCTGTACAGGCACTCACAGATGCGGTAGGGCATATGTCCATGTCCGCCCTTGCGCCGACAGTTACCCGCCTCCCGTTGCCCGATAGATACTCTGGGGATGGCGCCTCCTACAGGGGTTTTATCAGTCAGTGCTCAATCCACCTGGAGCTGCTGGCTGCGCAATTCCCTACAGAGCGGGCCAAGGTGGCCTTTATTATTTCCGTACTGTCAGGTAAGGCGTTGGAATGGGCTATGCCTTTATGGGAGCGTGGTGACCCAGAGATTCGGACCAGGGCCCACTTGCTAACAGCCATCAAGCAAGTCTTTCTTGGTCCACGGGTCACCCATGATACCTCTCTACAATTGCTTGCCTTTTCCCATGGATCCCTCTCTGTTAGCCAGTACGCCGTCCGTTTTCGGACACTGGTGTCCGAGTTGGAGTGGTCCGATAAGGCACTTATTCCCGTTTTTTGAAGAGGTTTGGCGGAGCACGTGAAGAATGCTCTCTCTACCAGAGAGATCCCTACCACTCTGGAGGAGTTGATTTCCATCTCCACTCGCATTGACCTCCGCTTTTCGGAGCGAGGTTTGGAGCGTGCTCACTCCAAGCGGAGAGGTACTCCGGCTCCCAACTTTTTTGAGCCTCTGGAGCTGCCCGAGCCAGAGGTTCTACCTCCAGAGCCCATGGAGGTGTCTCACGCCATTTTTGAGACATGCTCGGCTCAAGTGTCCATGTGCGGTTGTCAACATCTACACGCTGCTTCCCAGGAAGACAGCGCCCCGCAGTGGTCTGACTGTGAGTCGGTCGGCGAGACTTTTGTCTCTCCTCGCCTGCGGCCTAAAATTCTCGCTTGGGCACACGCGTCAATGCGGACGGCCATCGTGGCTATATGCAGACCACGAAGTATCTATCCGGATCGTATTGGTGGCCGCACAGGGCTCGGGACGTGAAAAAGTTTATTTGGGCATGCACCTCATGTGCGCGGGAAAGTCTTCCCAGACAGAGTGTGGCGTCGGCCGTCGATACACGGCGGCGTTCGCCTGAAACTTCCACTCCCATTATCTCCTGGGTGTCCCTTCTGAAACATGGCGACCTGACCTCCACTGGTGCCGTCCGTGTGTCTCAGCTTTCCGTTTCACCTACCAAGACATCAGGCTCATCCTTTGACGAGTCTGGGACCTGTGCCAACTGTCGGGCACAGGCTGGTGGATCGGAGGGTTCAGGGAGGAGGGGGCCATAGGAGGGGGGGTTATGTTAGGAGTCGGATTTCTGCCCTGACTATGCAGGAATCTAGACCCTCACATTCCGCAGTCTCCTTCTCTTTGTCCACTGCAGAAGAGATTGCAGAGAAGATTGCTTTGCAGCAACTCTCTCCGGAGGCTAAGTCCTTCATTCCGTTCTCTGAGCATGCTCCTGGGATGATCTCCCATTGGAGTTCAGGAGTCAGGTGCTCAGGTCCTGCTCATGATTCTATTGGTTCTGCTCAGGGTTCTGGAGACTTCCGGAAGGTCCCGTTCGCTATAAAAAGTTTGCATGGCTGTTCCGCCATGCGCTAGTATAGTCTTACTTGCTGCTGTGTGTTTGTTGATGGATGCATGATCTGGTGAATGACTCATTGGAAACCCCTACCTTCTGATAATACGCATGTGTGAGGGAATGTCTTTTGGCCAGTAATTGCGCCAGCGCGCCTTGCTCCACAGCAACACCTGCTAGCGCCTGTCACCGAGCCTGCGTTTTTAGCGGTGCCTCTCTGCGGCATCTTCCTTGCCGCACTGCAGTTGCAGCCTATTAGTGCGTTCGCGGTTGCGACGGTTCACACACAAGTACTATGGTAGGTCCTTCGGAGATAGTGCCTGTATATTTAACTACTCCGGTGACCAACTACTGTGTGTGTGCCGCTGAGTCTCTGTGCTGCTAACAGGCTCAGCGTTACTTTATTCATTATTGGTTATAGCAGCTCTGTGCCTACAACAGAAACTGCTTGTTGCACTGGGAGATATTGAACCCTGTGCACATTACCGCCATAGTGCTCTGCTACCCTCTAGCAGCGGTTCTACATCTACCGCATGGTGGACCCCGAGTGGCGAAGGCACTTTATTTATATTTTTTATTTAGTGCCTTCCGCCACTCCTAACACTTTTTTTTCTGTCAGGATTGATCCAGCAGCACTGAAGACTCGTTCAGATAACACACTAGCAGCAGGGCAAGCGAGCTCCTGTAAGGCATATTGTGCCAATTCAGGCCAGGTGTCAAGTTTACTGGCCCAATAGTCAAAGGGGAATGACCGGTGATGGAGAACATCGATATGGGAGGAGAAGTAGTTTTTTACCATAGTTGACAACTGCTGTCTCCTGTCACTTTCGATCAATGCAATATTACCAGTCGTGTGAGCGGTACTTGAAAAATCAGTCCACAACATGGTCATGAAACTCCTGTGTCCAACACCACTTCGGCTGTGTACACCACAAACACCTATTCCATGTTGCCCCCTATGGCTCGTTGGAAAAACATCACCGCCGCTGTGTGCTGGGAATGCCTCAAACAAACGTTTACCAGAGTTGCTTGTTTGTTAGCCAATATTAGCTCTAGGTTCTCCTGTGGCATGATGTTTTGGAATTTGCCTTTATAGCGTGGACCCAGGATACTGGCCAACCAGTAGTCGTCATCGTTCATCATTTTGACAATGCGAGGGTCCCTTTTAAGGATCTGCAAGGCATAATCAGACATGTGGGCCAATGTTCCAGGTGTCAATGATGCACTGCGAGTGCTGGGTGGAGGAGCACTTTCTGGCAAATCCACACCCCTCCAGTCACGCACAAACCCTGTACCTGACCTTGCCACGCCAACATTTTTTCTTGCCGCCTGAGAAGCATCCTCCTCCCCAAAATAATCATCCCCATCATCCTCCTCCTCTTCCTCTTCTTCCTCCACCTCGTCCACGAGACTTCCCTGAGCAGACAATGGCTGACAGTCATCAAGGCTTCCCTCCTCCTCGGCTGCAGACACCTGCTCCTTAATGTGCATCAAAGTTTGCCTGAGCAGACGCATAAGTGGGATGCTCATGCTTATGATGGCGTCGTCTGCGCTTACCAGCCGTGTGCATTCCTCATAACAATGAAGGACTATACAGAGGTCTTTCAGCTTCGAACACTGCACACCAGACAACTCCATGTCTGCCTGCAAACTGCCTGCCCATGTATCTTCCCACAAATGAATTACAGCCTGCCTCTGTTCGCACAGCCTCTGAACCATGTGCAGGGTGGAGTTCCATCTTGTTGCAACGTCGATAATTAGGCGGTGCTTGGGAAGGTGGAGCAATCGCTGCAGCTTCTACATACGACTGGAGTGTACGGGCGACCGGTGGATATGTGAGCACTGTTTTTGCACCTTATGGAGCAGGGGTGTTAACTCCGGATAATTATTGAGGAAGCTCTGCAAAACCAGGTTCAAGGTGTGAGCCAGGCAAGGTATGTGTCTGAGTTTTGAAAGGACTATGGCTGCCACAAAATTCCGGCCATTATCACTAACTACCTTGCCTGCCTCAAGATGTAGACTGCCCAGCCATGACTCAGTTTGTTGCTGCAAGTAGTCGGCCAGTACCTCTGCAGTGTGTCTGTTGTCGCCCAAACACATCATCTTCAACACAGCCTGCTGACGCTTACCACTAGCTGTTCGATAGTGGGACACCTCGTGTGCAACACTGGCAGCTGCAGATGGAGTGCTTGTGCGACTGCGCTCTGTGGACGAGCTTTCGCTTCTGGAGGAGGAGGAGGAGGGTCGAACGCCTACAGCCAACTGTTTCCTATACCATGTCCTAGGCAGCACTGTCCCACCGCCGCTGTCCCCTGTGGACCCTGCATCCACCACATTAACCCAGAGCGCAGTGATGGACACGTAATGGCCCTGGCCATGCCTACTGGACCATGCATCTGTTGTGAGGTGCACCTTTCCACTCACTGATTGCTTGAGTGCATGGACAATGCGGTCTTTCACATGCACATGGAGGGCTTGGATGGCTTTTTGCGAAAAGAAGTGCCGACTGGGTAGGTCATAGCGTGGTACTGCGTAGGCCATGAGCTCGCGGAAAGCTTTGCTTTCAACCAACCGGTAGGGCATCATCTCTAACGAGATTAGTTTGGCAATGTGGGCGTTCAAAGCCAGTGTACGCGGATGAGAGGATGAGTACTTTCTTGTCCTAATCAGAGTCTCTGGTAGGGTGAGCTGGACTTGAGAGCTGCATATGGTGGAACTAGCGGTGGACATGGCGGACTGAGAGAGGGTTGGTGATGGTGATGGTGTTGGTGGTGTTGCTGATGGCCTAGATTCAGTCTTTCGTAGCAATAACATTGTGATTCCATGACTGCTTTGCCATTGCGACGACACCTCGACATTTGCTGCTGGTGGTGTGCTAACCGGTGGGCTTACAGTGGGGGAAGCGATGTAGCGCTGCTGACTACCTTCATTCGGAGCAGGTGCACATGTGGTACGTGAGGTTTGGTAGTCCGTCCATGCTTGCAAGTGCATGGTGGTTAAATGTCTAAGCATGCAACTGGTATTCAAATTTCTCAGATTTTTCCCTCGGCTAAAGGTCTTTGCGCACTTCTTACAGATAACTTTTGCCTGATCATTAGGATTTTGTTCAAAAAAGTGCCACACTGCACTCTTCCTACTATGGAAGACATTTTGAGACCTTGCACGCTGTGCTAATTTGACGGTCTGGCCAAGCTGTCCGGCAACTCTTTTGGTTTTTGTAACACGTTTTTGGACTGCTACGGTCCTGCCAGATAACAGCTGTTGTGATGTCGTTGCCTGCTGCAGATCCTCCTCCTCCTCTTCTAAGCTATTGGCAGCCACACCCTCTTCTCCCAGTGGATGCCAATCTGGGTCAACAACTGGGTCATCCATCACCTCCTCTTCAATTTCATGTGCAACTTCCTCTGTGTCACCGTGTAAGGTGGTATAGTATGTGGGAAGGGGCACCTGAGTTTCATCAGGGTCTGCTTCTGCTTCAGTACACTGCGAGGACAATGTAGTGCTCTGAGTGAATGTACCAGCAGAAAAATCTAGCAGTGGCTGTGCATCAGTGCACTCCATGTCAGATTCATCTTTGACTGGGGAATTCACGATTTGACTTGCTAATCCAGGCATGGTATGTGAAAAGAGCTCCATGGAGTAATCGGTAGTGTGGCCTGCCACATCCTTCACTTTTGGTAGGGGTGAAGGACACAAGGAAAAATGTTGTTCCTGACCAGGAGCCTCCAATGACGACTCAGTGCTTTTATTTTTTGAAACTTCAGAAGAGGAGGCGAGAGAGCTGGAGGCTGTGTCAGCAATGTAAGCCAAAACTTGTTCCTGAAGCTCCGGCTTTAAAAGTGGTTTATCTACTCCCAGAAAAGAGAGCCTTCGAGGCCTTGTGGAGCCAGATGATGATGCAGGCTCAACACCTCCTGACTTAGGTGCTATTGTGCTTTTGCCACTACCAACAGATGCAACACCACCACCACCATCGGGACCAGCTGGCAACCCCCGCCCACTTCCATGGCGTCTTCCACCATACTTGCTCACTATTGTAAAAAAGTACCCAAAATACCACCAGCTATATGGTACTGTAAAAGAAGGTAGAAGGTTTATCTACTATTGTTGAGAATCTGAATCTCACTAGAGATTTGAGGACGCAGAACTATTGTCTCTGGCCCAGTAGAGATTACACCTCAATGTAACAGGCTGAAATTGGATGGTGTATGACAAGGTGTAGGGTGTCTATAGGATTGGTGAGAATTTGGATCTCACTAGAGATTTGAGGATGCTGAACTATTGTCTCTGGCCCAGTAGAGATTACATCTCAATGTAACAGGCTGAAATGGATGGAGTATGACAAGGTGGAGGGTGTCTATAGGATTGGTGAGAATTTGAATCCCACTATAGATTTGAGGACGCTGAACTATTGTCTCTGGCCCAGTAGAGATTACACCTCAATGTAACAGGCTGAATTTGGATGGTGTATGACAAGGTGTAGGGTGTCTATAGGATTGGTGAGAATTTGAATCTCACTATAGATTTGAGGACGCTGAACTATTGTCTCTGGCCCAGTAGAGTTTACACCTCAATGTAACAGGCTGAAATTGGATGGTGTATGACAAGGTGTAGGGTGTCTATAGGATTGGTGAGAATTTGAATCTCACTATAGATTTGAAGACGCTGAACTATTGTCTCTGGCCCAGTAGAGATTACACCTCAATGAAACAGGCTGAAATTGGATGGTGTATGACAAGGTGTAGGGTGTCTATAGGATTGGTAAGAATTTGAATCTCACTATAGATTTGAAGACGCTGAACTATTGTCTCTGGCCCAGTAGAGATTACACCTCAATGTAACAGGCTGAAATTGGATGGAGTATGACAAGGTGTAGGGTGTCTATAGGATTGGTGAGAATTTGGATCTCACTAGAGATTTGAGGATGCTGAACTATTGTCTCTGGCCCAGTAGAGATTACACCTCAATGTAACAGGCTGAAATTGGATGGTGAATGACAAGGTGGAGGGTGTCTATAGGATTGGTGAGATTTTGAATCTCACTATAGATTTGAGGACGCAGAACTATTGTCTCTGGCCCAGTAGAGATTACACCTCAATGTAGCAGGCTGAAATTGGATGGTGTATGACAAGGTGGAGGGTGTCTATAGGATTGGTGAGAATTTGGATCTCACTAGAGATTTGAGGACGCTAAACTATTGTCTCTGGCCCAGTAGAGATTACACCTCAATGTAGCAGGCTGAAATTGGATGGTGTATGACAAGGTGGAGGGTGTCTATAGGATCGGAGAGAATTTGGATCTCACTAGAGATTTGAGGACGCTAAACTATTGTCTCTGGCCCAGTAGAGATTACACCTCAATTTAACAGGCTGAAATTGGATGGAGTATGACAAGGTGTAGGGTTTCTATAGGATTGGTGAGAATTTGGATCTCACTAGAGATTTGAGGACGCAGAACTATTGTCTCTGGCCCAGGAGAGTTTACACCTCAATGTAACAGACTGAAATTGGATGGTGTATGACAAGGTGGAGGGTGTCTATAGGATTGATGACAATGATGCTCTCAGTCCAAGTATGGACGCAGACAGCCTAATAAGCAGGACTGCTGCACAGTGCACACAAAAAAGGCTGGAAAAATGAACGCTTGGTAACTGTGCAGAAAAGAGGAAGAAAAGTATTTTTGCTTTAAAAAAAACAGTTTGCACAGCAGTGTACAAACAGCAATGCAGCTATCAGGGAGCCTTATAAGGCAGCCTAATAACCAACAGAGCTGATGCACAAAAAAATTGAGCCTCCCCTGTCACTGCACACAAAGTGTTGTGTTGTAAGTGGAAATTGCTAACAGCAGAAGCAGTTTCTTTGGTTCTTCTTCCCTGCCTAACGCTTTCCCTACAGAATCAGCAGCAGCAGCAGCTGTCCCTATGATAAGATCGGCATAAGTAAGATGGCGGTCGGCGTTCACGCCCTTTTATAGCCCCTGTGATGCCACACAAAGCCAGCCAATCACTTGCATGCCCTTCTCAAAGATGGTGGTGACCGATGCCTATGTCATCACATTGCCCACAGTGTGCATCCTCTATTAATTATTAATGGCTGAAAAAGGCACTGGCAGCATCTTTTGAAACGCGACTTTGGCGCTCTGGTCGCCGACCTCGTGGCCGACCTCATGCTATGTTCGGGTTTCGTTTCATGAAACCCGACTTCAGTGAAAGTCGGCGACTTTTGAATATGACCAACCCGTTTCGATCAACTCTAGTGTTCATGCATGGCTGTGAACACATTACAGGCAGATTTCAGCTATATTGAGGAATTTAGGTTACAGGCACAAGGTGGTTTCCAAAGAATATAGTGGAACAAAGCAAGAACCTTCAGTGTGCTTGCTGTGAGACATGCATTTATAATGAGACTTGATATTGGCGGAGTGATTGCAGTAGCATGCAGTTCAGTTCTGAGGTGTTTGAGAGAGATTGTTGTTTATAGAAGCTTTTGACTATACACGGTGTTATGATTAAAGTATCATAATAACTCCTAATTAAAGGGAATTTGTCACCCCCTATGACCAGTATCTGCATTAATCTTCTGCGCAGGCACGGTGAGTCACTGCACAGTGGCAGAGACTCGCCATCGCCTGCGCAAAAGTTCAAAGCAGAGACTGCCCATAGAAGGGCGGAAAGGGTTCGCGTAAATCGGGCACATGCATACTGCATGCTCGGGATTACAGCGCCAAGCAGGTAAGTGTTACTCTGTTGGGAGGGGAAGACCATTATAATGAAGTCAGGAAGCAGTGATTTCTTCCGGGCACTGCACTCCCCGTAGCCTCTAAGAAATGATTAGCATATAACAATATAGGCAAATTTCTCAAGATCTATACCGCAGCTATGAGGCTAAGACTGATTTAACCATTCTATTACCTGTATGGCCATAGTAGTAGATCAAAATCATCCAGGGGGTGACAGATTCCCTTTAAGTTCAGCACTGTACTGAGAACTGGTTGCCTCATAGCCAGAACAAGGATGATTGTTATGGTGAAGAGTAAAAAAGTGAATCAGCTCTTCAGGTGGCTGTTTATGTAAGATTTTGTAATGTAAATCAATTATTTTCTAGTCATTAGTAGTGATTAGTGATGAACGAGTATTCTCATTGTTCCGGTTTCCTCCAAGTATTTTAGCGTGCTCGGAGATTTATTGTTTGTCGACACAACTGCATGATTTAGGGCTGCTAGACAGCCTGAATACATGTGTGGAATTTCTAAAAAACAGGAATCCCCACATATATTCAGGTTGTCCAGCAGTCGCAAATCATGCAGCTGCGTCGACACAAACTAAATTTCCGAGCATGCCAAAATACTGGGAGGACACCCAAATATGCTCGGGGAAACCCGAGTAACAAGTATACTCGCTCATCACTAGTAGTGATGCAAAAAAATGAAAAATAAAAGTAGAAAGCAGGGGTTCAAAACCTGTAAGTACTTAATATTTTCTCTACTTTTTATTTATCTTCAATTTATTTTTGTGTGGTGTGGTACAGCGAAGATTGTTTTGCTGGATGGGAGATACATTTCTCCCAGCAGGTTAAAGTTTGGACAGGATTTTCCCTAAAGACAAGGACCTGCAATGATCACGGTAATGTGATCAGCCCATGTGATGTTGACCTCACCTGTGGGTGAGGTTATGGGCTATGTAATGGAGGTTGGTGTTTGGCACATGGTGAGTGTGTGTTGAAGATACAGGAACTTGGCTGGAGTTAGCCTGAATTTGTTAGCAGGATTACCCACGCTGCAGAGCTATAGCAGCAAGACTCCAAACAACCCTGGGAATGGCACCCGGCGAATGCCGCTGACCTGGCATCCGCTTAGTTAAGCCCGTCCCGTGCAAGGATGAGTCTGGAACCAATGGTTCTTCAAGCTGGAGTATGCTTATGTTTTCCGTTACTTTCTGTTAACCTGCTGTTTTCCAAAGTGACATTAAACCACTGAATTTGGACTTTAAGCCTGTGTGTTGCCTCGTTACTGCGGCCCTGCCATTGCCTACCAGAGCAAATCCCTACAATTGGTGGCTTGAATGTGGGCATACGCAGTGAGACCGGGCTGTTTTTTGCAGATATTTTGCTCGGCACTCCAGCTTATGTCCTGGGTGAAAAGAGTGCCGCAGACCCAGGTGGGGAACTTTCCAGAAATGGAGACAACAGTAAAAATGCATATGGAGACCATGCTACAGCAGCAGCAGGCTACCCAGCAGCAGCAGGAAACTGGCTGTTGATACAGCACATCACGAAGGCACATACAACAGGAACTACCCGGGGAATCTATGATGTCGGGAAAGTGGTTCGTACAGCAGTTCCCAAGATGGAGAAGTCTGACGATGTTGAGATGTACCTGGAGATGTTTGAAGAAGTGGCTGAGAGGGAGAAATTTCCCCAGGACAAGTGGGCAGAAATAATCTCACCGTTTCTGGCCCCAGGATGGCAGAAAGCCTATATGGACTTACCCACTGAGCAAAGGGCGGACTGCATGATCGTCAAGGGTGAGATACTGGCACGTCTTGGGGTAAATGTGTTAGGCTGGGCCCAATAGGTACACCAGTGCGAGTTTAACTCCAAGCCGGCTCAGTCCCAGTATTATGACCTGGTGCACCGGTTACAAAAGTGGTTGCAGCCTGAGGTATTGTCTCCCATGGCCATGCTGGACCGCATAGTGACTGATACATTTTGGAGGGCTTTGCCCCACTCCCTCCAAACATGGGTCATACAGGCCTCCCCTACTAAGGCCTTCAGATGAAAGACCTCATAGAGAGATATGGGGCTACCAAAGGGAGGGACTTCCCGGAAGGTAACAGGAAGGTTCCCTAAGTCTCCACCCCGGACTAGGCGAGCAGAGCCCAGGAAGGCTGCTCAGGACTTATCTGGGAAAAGAAGGAGCCCCATAATCTGCTGGCGGTGCCAGGAACCAGGTCATATGAGAGCTGATTGCCCCCTCCTGGCTGAGCCCATGGACACAAACTTTGGGTACCGCCAGTCACACTATGTGGATCCGATGTGTGCAATGGGCACCCCGAAGGGTCACAATATTGAACATTTGTGTAAGGTTGACGTGGAGGGCACCCCGGCTGTGGCCTTACTGGACTCAGGGAGTCTCGTAGCCCTGGTACGAGCCACTCTGGTACAAACCAGCGAGTATACTGTTCGGAATATTGGGGTGTTGTATATACATGGGGATCTGAAAGACTATCCTACCGCACTAGTGGTGATAAACATACAAGCGGGGAGGCAGTGCCACGAGGTGTGGGTTGTGATTAATTTGCATTATGAAGTGATAATTGGAAGAGACTTTCCTTTGTTTTCTGTGCTGTGGCCAACTGTTGTCCCACTCTCTGAACAGCTGCTGGCACCAGGGGCAACCAGGTTACATTCTCCAGAAGTAGGGCATGAACCTGGTGGCCCAGAGGAAGAAGTGCTGGCGGTAGGGCTAACCTTCCCTTCGGTGGAGGAGGGGAAGAATCCTCCCATAGAAGTGTTGGCTGGAGAGGTGGAAGATTTGCCGCCGGGACCTGAATTGTCAGACTTAAATGTTTCAGGTGACAATTTTGGTACAGCGCAACTCAGAGACCCTACTTTGGCTAGAGCCAGGGAGAATGTACAGTTTGTCAATGGGGTACCCCAAAACCCTGAGGCAGCTACAGTGTTGCCACGCCTTGAGCTGAACTGAGACTTGTTGTATCGAGTCGAGAAAATACGTAGGGAAATGGTAGAACAATTACTGGTACCTCAGGCATATTGTAGGCTGGTAATGGATTTAGCGCATGCTCATGTACGTGGTGGGCATTTGGGCCAAAAGAAAACCTTAGACCGAATTCTGCAGCGGTGTTATTGGCTAGGGGTCCATGCAGAAGTTAAACGGTACTGTAATTCCTGTCCAGTATGCCAGGTAACCAGTTCCCAGCCTCACTTCCGCAGTCCTTTGGTGCCATTACCAATTATAGAGGTACCTTTCGAAAGAGTGGTAATGGATCTGGTAGGGCCTGTCAATAAGTCAGCAAGGGGACACCAACACATCCTTGTAGTTTTAGATTATACTACCCGGTATCCTGAGGCCATTCCACTGCACCACACGTCAGCTAAGCTCATAGCAAAAGAACTCATGGGTATGTTTTCGCGGGTGGGAATTCCTCAAGAGATTTTAACGGACCAGGGAACCCCATTTATGTCAAAAATTATGAAGGAACTCTGCCGCTTGTTAAATGTTAAACAATTGCGCATGTCGGTCTATCATCCCCAAACAGATGGTCTGGTAGAAAGATTCAATAAGACACTGAAGAGCATTTTAAAAAAGCAATTTCCAAAGATGGGAAGGATTGGGATCTCTTTCTGCCATATTTGTTGTTAGCAGTGCGGGAGGTGCCCCAGGCATCTACGGGGTTCTCGCCCTTTGAACTATTGTATGGCAGGCATCCATGGGGCTTACTCGATATAGCCAAAGAAGCATGGGAGAATCACCCCCCCATAAAAGTGTGATAGAACATGTTGCAAAAATGCAAGAAAGAATGGAGACAGTCCTACCGTTAGTCCAGGAACATATGGAGGCAGCACAATGGTTGCAGAGTCGGGTCTATAACCGGGAGGCTCGGGTAAGAACCTTTAGTTCTGGGGATCGGGTGTTGGTACTTGTGCCTTCAATGGATAGTAAATTTCTTGCAAGGTGGCAGGGGCCACACAAGATTATGGAGAAGGTGGGGCCAGTAGACTACAAGGTACACCAACCAGGTCGGAGGAAGCCAGAACAGGTTTACCATGTTAATTTGCTTAAACCATGGAAAGATAGAGACCACCTTGGTGGGGATAGTCCGCTGCTTGCATTTCAGATGGAGAAGGCTCCATTAACTCTGGGGGAGTCAGGAGAAGCCCTCTCCATAGTCAAAATAGCAGATACTTTGTCTCCAGGTTCAGGAGGTCCGGGAGTTTGTTAGCCGAAATACGCTCCCTGGACACACCTCCTTAATCCAACATGACATTGTTACGGAGCCATAGGCCAAAGTCCGACTAAAGGCATATCGGGTGCCTGAGGCCTGGCGACACTCCATCGCGGAGGAGGTAAAACCTATGCTGCAGTTAGGGGTCATTGATGTTAGGAACGGCGGAACGTGCTAAATAAAAATAATAATAAAGTGCGGTCGCCGCTCAGGGTCCATCGTGCAGTAGGTGATATAACCGCTGCTAAGTGGTGGCAGGAGCAATATGGTAGAAATGCGCACAGGGTTAAACTTCACCCAGGTGCGCAGAGCAATCTCAGTTAATTCACAGAGATGCCAAAAAAGTACTAACACAAAAAGCCTGTTGAGGTCGCAGTACTCAGTAAAAATGCACACACGGTATCAGGTCACAGGAGTAGCCCAAGACGGCGGCATTACGTTCGTCTAGACCTACCATGTGCGGAGCATCGCAACTGCGGATGCAAAGGGGCTGCTACTGCAGTGCGGCGTGGACACTGCTGATAAACGAAAAGGCTAAGACACAAGCGCAATGTCGGATGCTAGCAGCTGTGGATGTTGCAGCAGAGGAGTGCCTGGAGCTGATTCTAACTCAGTCCCTAACCACATACGTAATATCAGAGGGAAGGGATTTTATAATGAGTCATTCACCAGAATCATACATCCGTCCTCATACACACACAGCAGCAAGTAAGTCTATACTAACGCATGGCGGAACAGCCATGCGCGCCTTTTATAGCAGCCAGGACCTTCCGCAAGCTTCCAGATCTCTGGGATGGAGCAATGAGATCTGGAGCGGGACCTGAGCACATAACTCCCGATCTCCAATGGGAGATCGTCCCATGAGCATGCTCAGTAGGAGGACAGAAGGACTTAGCCTCAGGAGAGATTTGCTGCAAGGCAATCTCCTCTGCAATCTCCTCTGCAGTAGATAAACAGCAGAAGACTGCAGAATGGGAGGGTCTGGATCCCTGCAGAGTAAACGCAGAAATCCCATGCCTAACATTACCCCCCCCTCCTAGGGCCCCCTCCTCCCTGAACCTTCTGATCCACCAACTAGTGCCCATCAGAGATTTAGGCCTCAGACTCGTCCGAAGGGAAGTCTGATGTCCCGGTAGGTGACAGGGAGGCCCGGGACAAATGGAAGGCATCAGGGGCTGCAAGATCGCCAGGTTTGAGAAGGGACCCATGGGAGACAATGGGAGCAGAAGTTAAAGTGGAATGCCACTGTGTGTTGGCAGGCGTCTCCACCCTTCGTTTAAGGAGACTATTCCGAGCACAAAAGGCGCAGACCCGAATATATTTTTTAACATCCCGAGCCCTGTGCAGCCACCAGTAAGACCCTGCCAGGAGTTTTGTGGTCTGCATATAGCCACAGGGACCACACCTCCTGGACGCGTGTGCCCATGCGAGAACCTTCGGCCGAAGACAGGGAGGAACAAGGGTCTTGCCCGGCGGCACAGAATTTGGCTGTTGCGGGGCACTGTTGTTCTGAGAAACTGCGTGTTGACAACTATAACCGCAACTGGAGTCTTGTGCAGGACGCGCCTGGAGAACGGCGCAAGACACCTCCATGGGCTCTGGGGTGGAACCTCTGGCTCGGGTAGTTCCAGAGGCTCAAAAAAATTTGGAGCCGAGGTAACCGTCCGTTTGGATTGAGCACGCTCCATACCGCGCTCCGAAAAATGGAGGTCAATGCGGGTGGAAATGGCAATGAGCTCTTCCAAACTTACAGGAACCTCTCTGGTAGAGAGAGCATCTTTAACATGCTCCGCCAAACCTCTCCAAAACACAGGGATGAGGGCTTTATCAGACCACTCCAGCTTCGAAGCCAGTGTCCGAAAATGGACGGCATACTGACTAACCGAGAGAGAACCGAGTCAAAGCAAGAAGCTGAAGAGAGGTGTCGTGCGTAACCCGTGGACCGAGGAAGACCTGCTTAATAGCTGTTAGAAACTGAGCAGCAGTCCGAACCTCTGGGTCACCACGCTCCCATAATGGCATAGCCCACTCCAATGCCTTGCCCGACAAAAGGGAAACAATAAACCCCACCTTGGCCCGCTCCTTAGGGAATCGCACAGCCAGTAGCTCCAGCTGAATAGAGCACTGGCTGATGAAACCCCTATAGGAGGCGCCATCGCCAGAAAATTTATCGGGCAACGGGAGGCGGGTAACTGTCGGCGCAAGGGAGGACGTGGACATACGTGAAACGGCGTCTGTGACTGCCTTTACAGCAGCTTCGGTTTATTGTGCAGCTGAGAGAGCCCTCTCAAGAGTGGCTAACCAGCCCTCAAGCTGCCGAATACGCTGTAACAGTTGCTGCTGTTCTGCCATCACTAGCCAGACCCTGGCACTAGTATAATGTTAGGAATGGAGGAACGCACTAAATAAAAATAATAATAAAGTGCGGTCGCTGCTCGGGGTCCACCGTGCAGTAGGTGATATAACCGCTGCTAAGTGGTGGCAGGAGCAATATGGCGGAAATGCGCACAGGGTTAAACTTCACCCAGGTGCGCAGAGCAATCTCAGTTAATTCACAGAGATGCCAAATAAGTACAAACACAAAAAGATTGAGCCTGTTGAGGTCACAGTACTCAGTAAAAACGCACACACGGTATCAGGTCACAGGAGTAGCCCAAGACGGCGGCACTATGTCCGTCTAGATCTACCGTGTGCGGAGCATCACAACTGCGGATGCAAAGGGGCTGCTACTGCAGCGTGGCGTGGACACTACCGCTAAACGACAAGGCTAAGATGCAAGCGCAATGTTGGACGCTAGCAGCTGTGGATGTTGCAGCAGAGGAGCGCTGGTGCTGATTCTAACTCAGTCCCTAACCACATACGTAATATCAGAGGGAAGGGATTTTATAATGAGTCATTCCCCAGAATCATATATCCATCCTCATACACACAGCAGCAAATAAGTCTATACTAGCGCATGGCAGAACAGCCATGCGCGCCTTTTATAGCAGCCGGGACCTTCCGCAAGCTTCCAGATCTCTGAGATGGACCAATGAGATCTGGAGCGGGACCTGAGCACATGACTCCCGATCTCCAATGGGAGATCATCCCATGAGCATACTCAGTAGGAGGACAGAAGGACTTAGCCTCAGGAGAGATTTGCTGCAAGGCAATCTCCTCTGCAATCTCCTCTGCAGTAGATAAGCAGCAGGAGACTGCAGAATGTGAGGGTCTGGATCCCTGCGGAGTAAACACAGAAATCCGACGCCCAACAATTGAAGAGTCCCAAAATGAGTGGGCCAGCCCACTAGTCCTAATACCCAAGTCTGATGGGACGCTACGGTTCTGTAATGACTTAATTAAATTTCAAAATTTGACACCTACCCCATGCCCCGGTTCGCTGAGTTTGGGCAGGCATGGTATTTTTCAACCCTTGACCTCATAAAAGGTTATTGGCAGGTACCCTTAACAGAGGCAGCAAGGGAAGAAACAGCGTTTGTAACACCCGAGGGGCTGTTCCAATATAAAGTATAGGGCTAGGTGCCGTGCTGTCTCAGGAGGTTAATGGGGAAGAGCATCCCGTTAGTTTCCTAAGCCGGAAGCTTACTCCAGCCGAAAACAGGTACAGTATTGTGGAAAGAGAGTGCCTGGCCATTAATTGGGCACTGGAGTTATTGTGCTATTATTTGCTGGGGAGATCGTTTCATTTGGTGACAGATCATTCCCCTCTTACATGGATGAGTCAAGCTAAAGAGAGGAATGCATGAGTCACCAGGTGGTTTCTGTCCCTGCAAAATTTTAGTTTTTCAGTAGAGCATCGGTCCGGCAGACTACAGGGGAATGCAGATGCCCTGTCCAGAGTTCACTGTATGTCATGTGTCCACCTCCCTAGGGTTGAACAAAGGAGGGAGGTATGTGGTACAGCAAAGGGTGTTTTGCTGGTTGGGAGATACATTTCTCCCAGAAGGTTAAAGTTTGGACGGGATTTTCCTTAAAGACCTGCGATGATGTCACGGTCACGTGATCAGCCCATGTGATGTCGACCTCACCTGTGGGTGGGGTTAGGGGCTATGTAATGGAGGTTGGAATTTGGCACATGATGAGTGTGTGTGGAAGATACAGGAACTTGGCTGGAGTTAGCCTGAATTTGTTAGCAGGATTACCCATGCTGCAGAGCTATAGCAGCAAGACTCCAAACAACCCTGGGAATGGCACCTGGCGGATGCTGCTGACCTGGCAGCTGCTTAGTTAAGCCCGTCCCGTGCAAGGGTGAGTCTGGGACTAGTGGTTCTCCAAGAGAGACAGATGGCTAGGACAGAGCCTCGCTATCAAGGACATGTGTATACCGCGGAGCAAAGTCCCGTTCCAGCGGTTCCACACACTAGACTCAGTACCGTGCTAGATACGTTTGAGCACAGGAAATCTTCCTGCCTCCCAGAGACTTCGCCAAGACGTCCCACGCTATCGTTGGATCCTCGCCTGTTACAGACCTCACCGAGACAATATAACTAAACATCAGCCAACAGCATTTCAATATGGGGATGCACGTTCTAGTCCAATGGCCCAGTTGGAGAGTGAACAGTCCAGCATAGAAAAGGAACAGCATTCCATCCAGATGATTGAAAATTTCATAAAGACTTTATTGCAGAATAAAGTCTTTATGAAATTTTCAATCACCTGGATGGGACGCTGTTCCTTTTCTAGGCTAGACCTCACCAAGACATCATGTGCTGATGTTGTCGGTGCCACCATTGGAACCCTGAGGAACTGCATGCAAGACTATAGACTGATAAGTTTGACCTCTTTATTACTGAACTTTCCTTTGTCACTGACCTCTCTGAGTCTACTCAACTTAAGGGTGTGTGCACATGCTGCAGATTCTGCTGCGGATCCGCAGCGGTTTTGGTCCTGCGGATCTGCAGCAGAATTAGCTGTGCTGTACAGTACCTTTATAGCCTATGGGAATTGAAACCCGCTGTGCAGACGCTGCGGAATTTTCCACGGTTTTCAATCCGCATAAAGAAAAGACATGTCAATTCTTTCTGCGGATTCCGCAGCGGTTTACCATCTCCTCCATTATAGAGGTGATAAACTGCAGGGCAAAACCGCAGGCTAATCCGCAGATAAACCACAGGTCTTTTGACCTGTGGATTTACCTGCGGATTTTGCAAAACCAGAATCCGCAGCGTGAGCACACACCCTAAGTGTTCCACCTTGTATATGTATCCAAACTGTATTTAGCGGTGGTGGTGATTGACTAGCTCTCATCCTCTATCCATTACAGTAAATGGCTGCCCACTCTCCCCAGTCCCACAAGCTCGCTGCCTCGGGGTAATCCTTGACGCTGATCTCTCCTTCAAACCACATATCCAAGCCCTTTCCACTTCCTGCCGACTTCAACTCAAAAATATTTCACGGATCCGTTCATTCCTCAACCAAAAATCTGCAAAAACCCTAGTCCATGCCCTCATAATCTCTCACCTTGACTACTGCAACCTCCTGCTCTGTGGCCTCCCCTTGAACACTCTCGCACCCCTCCAATCTATTCTAACCTCTGCTGCCTGACTAATGCACCTGTCCCCCCGCTATTCCCCAGCTTCTCCCCTCTGTCAATCCCTTCACTGGCTCCCCATTGCCCAGAGACTCCAGTACAAAACCCTAACCATGACATACAAAGCCATCCACAACCTGTCTCCTCCATACATCTGTGACCTCGTCTCCCGGTACTTTCCTGCACGCAACCTCCGATCCTCACAAGATCTCCTTCTCTACTCCCCTCTTATCTCCTCTTCCCACAATCGCATATAAGATTTCTCTCGCGCATCACCCCTACTCTGGAACTCTCTACCACAACATATCAGACTCTCACCTACCATCGAAACCTTCAAAAAGAGCCTGAAGACCCACCTCTTCCGACAAGCCTATAACCTGCAGTAACCACCGATCGACCAAACTGCTGCATGACCAGCTCTACCCTCGCCTACTGTATTTTCACCCATCCCTTGTAGATTGTGAGCCTTCACGGGCAGGGTCCTCTCTCCTCCTGTACCAGTTATGACTTGTATTGTTTAACATTATTGTACTTGTTTTTATTATGTATACCCCTCCTTACGTGTAAAGCGCCATGGAATAAATGGCGCTATAACAATTAATAATAATAATAATAATAATAATAATAATAATTCTGTCCTTCACAGTGCAGGGCTTATTGCCAGGGTCATGCAGAGATTAGGTATCCTGCGTGGTGATAGGTGCGGAACCTATATAAGGATAATAAGGCAGAAAAGGTGATGTTAAATCTGTCTAGGGGTCTCCACTCCCCTTTCCCTAGTGTTTTGTTCCCTTTCCCATATCCCTTCATGTTGCACTTAGCCTTTCCTACACATTGCGTGACATCATGTATCATGTACATCATAGAAAAGACAGTGGAAACTTTGGCACATAAATATGTAGCTTAAAGGAAACCTGTCTGCAGGATTGTGCACAGTATCGTATAGACAGTGTCAGGTCGACGCCGTTATACAAATTAAAATGATACCTGGTGATGAAATCCGTCTTATGACTGTAGTTTAATCTTTATTTTCAGTTTTGAGTTAATTAGATTCTCATGCTTCAAGACAGGTCTGTGGGGTCTTCATGCGGTGCTCTGCTTATGTATTCATAATGCAGCCTGCTGACAGGTCACTGATCCCTCAGTGATCTGCCCCCTAGTTTGCATAATGAATATATATACAGTACATAATACAAAAAAAAAAAACGTTCTGCAGGTCATCTGCATTCTAAAGTAGTTTGTGTTGCAGAGACGTGGTTGGACTCTTTATATTACATTTTTCTTTTTTTATGTATTTGGAAAGATATGGCAAACAGAAAAGGGGTGATATAAAAGCAAGCTTCACAGTGGAAATAAAGGGGAAGATTTGGAGGAAGTTCAAACCATATGTGTGGAATTATGAAGGAAGGTAAAGATTGAAAAATTAGAAAATTAGTTTTTGGTTTGATCTATATAATTCCCAACATCACTGAGGTCAGAAGTTGGAAGGTCGATTGCATAATCATATTTCATGGGCTGTGCAGGCTGGTACATAATGATATGGGAAATATTTTTCACTAAACAGTTATTGACCAGTATCATCATACTATCTCAACCGCAAAGGGGAGAAAAATCCTCAGAATATTGCAAGATATTTTTATAGGCCAGATTGTGTAAGACCCAGTAAGAGGTGATGCTCTATTGGATCTTGTCATTTCTAAAAATGCAGAGCTTGTTGGAAATGTCATTGCTTGCAGAAATTTGTACAAGGAGTCCCTTTAATGGATGTCATGCATGTACAGTATTTAAAAGAATGACCTGTTTAGAAGAATACGAATGCGACCAACCAATAATAGAAAAGTTACATACTTTATTGAAAAAATAGTAATAAAACCATTTTAAAAAGTATAGATATAGAAACAATATACAGAACAAGAAAAACGGGAAAAAAGGGGTGGGGCAGGTTGAAGACAACAAGGTTTAGTTATCTGCTCATGTCAATATCAATAGAGATAAAAATCTATAGGCATAAATATATGTACAGTTGTGGCCAAAAGTATTGACACCCCTGCAATTTTGTCAGATAATACTCAGTTTCTTCCTGAAAATTATTGCAAACACAAATTCTTTGTTATTATTATCTTCATTTAATTTGTCTTAAATGAAAAAACACAAAAAGAATTGTCCTAAAGCCAAATTGGATATAATTCCACACCAAACATAAAAAAGAGGGTGGACAAAAGTATTGGCACTGTTCGAAAAATCATGTGATGCTTCTCTAATTTGTGTAATTAACAGCACCTGTAACTTACCTGTGGCACCTAACAGGTGTTGGCAATAGCTAAATCACACTTGCAGCCAGTTGACATGGATTAAAGTTGACTCAACCTCTGTCCTGTGTCCTTGTGTGTACCACATTGAGCATGGAGAAAAGAAAGAAGACCAAAGAACTGTCTGAGGACTTGAGAAACCAAATTGTGAGGAAGCATGAGCAATCTCAAGGCTACAAGTCCATCTCCAAAGACCTGAATGTTCCTGAGTCTACCGTGCGCAGTGTCATCAAGAAGTTTAACGCCCATGGCACTGTGGCTAACCTCCCTAGATGTGGATGGAAACGAAAAATTGACAAGAGATTTCAATGCAAGATTGTGCGGATGTTGGATAAAGAACCTCGACTAACATCCAAACAAGTTCAAGCTGCCCTGCAGTCCGAGGGTACAACAGTGTCAACCCGTACTATACGTCGGCGTCTGAATGAAAAGGGACTGTATGGTAGGAGACCCAGGAAGACCCCACTTCTTACCCCGAGACATAAAAAAGCCAGGCTGGAGTCTGCCAAAACTTACCTGAAAAAGCCTAAAACGTTTTGGAAGAATGATCTCTGGTCAGATGAGACAAAAGTAGAGCTTTTTGGGCAAAGGCATCAACATAGAGTTTACAGGAGAAAAAAAGAAGCATTCAAAGAAAAAAACATGGTCCCTACAGTCAAACATGGCGGAGGTTCCCTGATGTTTTGGGGTTGCTTTGCTGCCTCTGGTACTGGACTGCTTGACCGTGTGCATTGCTTATGAAGTCTGAATACTGCCAACAAATTTTGCAGCATAATGTAGGGCCCAGTGTGAGAAAGCTGGGTCTCCCTCAGAGGTCATGGGTCTTCCAGTAGGACAATGACCCAAAACAGACTTCAAAAAGCACGAGAAAATGGTTTGAGAGAAAGCACTGGAGACTTCTAAGGTGACCAGCAATGAGTCCAGACCTGAATCCCATAGAACACCTGTGGAGAGATCTAAAAATGGCAGTTTGGAGAAAAATATTCAGGATTGAGAGTCCTCAGTAGTTGATACCTTTTAATGGCTAACTGAAAAGATGGTAACACATTGCAAGCTTTCGAGACTACTCAGGTCTCTTCATCAGGCTAGACTAATACAGATTTTAGTAGACCTTTACAACTATGTTAGTCAGACTGCAAGATGTATAGACAATATGTATAGACAACTAAACTTAAATCCCACATGGCTTACACCTGCTGTTAGGAAATCAATTAAATCTCAAGGATTAGCTCTAGCATTTCAAAAATACAAAAAACTGAAAAGCATCTGTCAAAACACAAAATAAATGGCAGAACAGGTGGATTCCCTAAATAATAGTAACAGAAAGTTGCTCTTAATATGTCAACCAATATACACGGCTCAATATAGAGTGGGTACAGAAAGTATTCAAACCCCTTAATTTTTTTTCACTCTTTGTTTCATTGCAGCCATTTGCCAAATTAAAAAAAGTTCATTTTTTTCTCATTAACCCCAAGGGTGGTTTGCACGTTAATGACCAGGCCAATTTTTATAATTCTGACCACTGTCCCTTTATGAGGTAATAACTCTGAAACGCTTCCATGGATCCCGGTGATTCTGACATTGTTTTCTCGTGACATATTGTACTTCATGTTAGTGGTAAAATTTCATTCAAATAACTTGCGTTTATTTGTGAAAAAAATGGAAATTTGGCGAAAATTTTGAAAATTTCGCAATTTTCCAAATTTGAATTTTTATGCCCTTAAATCACAGAGATACGGCACACAAAATACTTGATAACTAACATTTCCCAAATGTCTACTTTACATCAGCACAATTTTGAAACCAAAATTTTTTTTTGTCAGGAAGTTGTAAGGGTTAAAAATTGACCAGCGATTTCTCATTTTTGCAACACCATTTTATTTTTACGGACCACATCACATTTGAAGCCACTTTGAGGGGTCTATATGAAAGAAAATACCCAAAAGTGACACCATTCTAAAAACTGCACCCCTTAAGGTGCTCAAAACCACATTCAAGAAGTTTATTAACCCTTTAGGTGCGTCACAGGAATTTTTTGAATATTTAAAAAAAATGAACATTTTACTTTTTTTCACTAAAAAAATAATTCAGGTTCAATTTTTTGTATTTTACCAAGGGTAACAGGAGAAATTGGACTGCAAAAGTTATTGTGCAATTTGTCCTGAGTACGCTGATACCTGATATGTGGGGGGGAACCACTGTTTCGGTGCATGGCAGACCTCAGCAGGGAAGGAGCGCCGTTTGACTTTTTCAATGCAAAATTGGCTGGCATTCAGATTGGACGCCATGTCGCGTTTGGAGAGCCCCTGATTCACTTAAACAGTGGAAACCCCCCCAAGTGACCCCATTTTGGAAACTAGACCCCCCAAGGAACTTATCTAGATATGTGGTGAGAGCTTTGAACCCACAAAGGCTTCACAGAAGTTTATAACGTACAGCGGTACAATTAAAAAATCATATTTTTTCCTCAAAAATGATCTTTTCACCCCCAATTTTTTTTTTTCCAAGGGTAACAGGTCCCTAAAAGTTATTGTACAATTTGTCCTGAGTATGCCGATACCCCATATGTGGGTCTAAATGACTATTTGGGCGCATGGCAGAGCTCGGAAGGGAAGCAGCGCCATTTGACGTTTTTGGCTGGAATTGAGATCGAACACCATGCTGCGATTGGAAAACCCCTGATGTACCAAAACAGTGGAAACCCCCCACAAATTACACCATTTTGGAAACTAGACCCCCAAAGGAACATATCTAGATGTGTGGTGAGAACTTTGAACCCCCAAGGGCTTCACAGAAGTTTATAACATACAGTCGTACAATTAAAAAATCATATTTTTTCCACAAAAATGATCTTTTCACCCCCAATTTTTATTTTTCCAAGGGTAACAGGACCCTAAAAGATATTGTGCAATTTGTCCTGAGTGCGCTAATACCCCACATGTGGGGGTAAGCCACTATTTGGGTACATGGCAGAGCTCGGAAGGGAAGCAGCGCCATTTGACGTTTTTGGCTGGAATTGAGATCGAGCACCATGTCACGTTTGGAAAGCCCCGATGTACCAAAACAGTAGAACCCCCCCAAATGACACCATTTTGGAAACTAGACCCCCCAAGGAACTTATCTAGATGTGTGGTGAGCACTTTGAACCCCCAGTGCTTCACCGAAGTTTATAACGCCCGGGCGTGAAAATAAAAAAATCGTATTTTTTCCACAAACATGATCTTTTAGTCACCAAATTTTTCATTTTCCCAAGGGTACAAGGAGAAATTGGACCCCAAAAGTTGTTGTCCAATTTGTCCTGAGTACGCTGATACCTCATATGTGGGAGAAAACTACTGTATGGGCACACATCGGGGCTCGGAAGGGAAGTAGTGACGTTTTGGAATGCAGACTTTGTCTGTGGGTGTCATGTTGCTTTTGGAGAGCCCCTGATGTACCTAAACAGTGGAAACCCCCCACAAGTGACCCCATTTTGGAAACTAAACCCCCTACGGAACTTATCTAGATGTGTGGTGAGCACTTTGAACCCCCCAGTGCTTCACAGAAGTTTATAACGACCGGGCGTGAAAATAAAAATATCGTATTTTTTCAACAAACATCATCTTTTAGTCCCAATTTTTTTTATTTTCCCAAGGGTAACAGGAGAAATTGGACCCCAAAAGTTGTTGTCCAATTTGTCCTGAGTACGCTGACACCCCGTATGTGGGAGAAAACTACTGTATGGGCACACGTCGGGGCTCGGAAGGGAAGTAGTGACGTTTTGGAATGCAGACTGTTGAGAGTTCATTTTCCCCTTCACCGTTGATGTCTGATGAACTCCCTCTGCTGGTGAAGAGAGGTAGTGAAATTGATTGGGTTGGGAAGAACCTGTCATCTGAACAGGTGGAGCCTGATTGGACACCCGGAATCACTGAGTGGATATAAGGCAGTCGACGCCCTACAGGGGTGCTGGTGATCCTTTCTGCTCTGAGCTCTTGCAACCAGTTTAGTCCTGTTTACTGAAAGCTAAGTTTTTGCTCTCTTATTTTTCCATGAGATTTTGTCTGTTTGCTTAGTGTTTTGTGTTCAGCCTGCCTTTGTTGGGACGGGCTGAGCTCCATCTTTGTCTCTGATCAAGTTGATCTCTTTGTTCAGTCTTCAGAATATACCTGAGTGCTGATATAGTTATTTTAAAGTCTAGTGACTTCAGGGCCTTTTTCTATCAGACTTGTTGGACATTACTTTTGGCAGAATTTTTGCGGATTGCAGCCAGCATCTTTTCTGTCCTTTCCTATTTAGTTAGTTGGGCCCCATCGTTTGCTAAAACCTGTCTTTCTGTCTGTGTTTGTGTTTTCATCTGCTTTTCACCGACAATACATGTTGGGGGCTGTCTATTGCTTGGGGTCTGCTCTGGGGCAGTTTAGATTTCCCCTTTCTTTCTTTAGGCTTATTTAGTTCTCCGGCTGTGAGCGAGGGGTCTAAGGCACCGTAGGAACCCCCCACGGCTACTGTTAGTTGTGGTGAATAGGATCAGGGGTCTGCAATCCGATAGCTACCAACCTCTCCGGTTTTCTGGACTTAGCTTGTATTTTTGTTTTTTCCTCCTTTGGTGACTCATTCATAACAGCAGACTTTGATGGAATGGTCTGCGGGTGTCATGTTGCCTTTGGAGAGCCCCTAATGTACCTAAACAGTGGAAACCCCCCACAAATGACCCCATTTTGGAAACTAGACCCCCTAAGGAACTTATCTAGATGTGTGGTGAGCACTTTGAACCCCCAAGGGCTTCACAGAAGTTTATAATGCCCAGGCATGAAAAAAAAAAATCGTATTTTTTCCACAAACATGATCAATTAGTCTCCTTTATTTTCCCAAGGGTAACAGGAGAAATTGGACCCCAAAAATTGTTGTCCAATTTGTCCTGAGTACGCTGATACCTCATATGTGGGAGAAAACTACTGTATGGGCACACGTCGGGGCTTGGAAGGGAAGTAGTGACGTTTTGGAATGCAGACTTTGATGGATTGGTCTGCGGGTGTCATGTGCGTTTGGAGAGCCCCTGATGTACCTAAACTATTGAAACTCCCCACAAGTGACCCCATTTTGGAAACTAGACCTCCCACGGAACTTATCTATATGTGTGGTGAGCACTTTCAACCCCCAAGTGCTTCACAGAAGTTTATAACGCCTGGGCGTGAAAATAAAAAAATCATTTTTTTCCACAAAAATGATATTTTTGCCCCCAATTTTTTATTTTCCTAAGGGAAACAGGAGAAATTTGACCCCAAAAGTTGTTTTGCAATTTGTCCTGAGTATGCTGATACCCTATATGTGGGGGTAAAAAACTGTTTGGGCGCATGGCAGAGCTTGGAAGGGAAGGAGCACCATTTGACTTTTTCAACGCAGAATTGGCTGGAATTGAGATCAGACGCCATGTTGCATTTGGAGAGCACCTGAGTGCGCAAACAGTGGAAACCCCCCAATTATAACTCCAACCCTTACCCCAACACACCCCTAACCCTAATCTGAGCCCTAGCCCTAGCCCTAACCCTAACCCTAGCCCTAACCCTAACCCTAATGGGAAAATGGAAATAAATACTTTTTTTTAATTTTATTATTTTTCCCTAACTAAGGGGGTGATAACGGGGGGTTTGATTTACTATTTATGGCGGTTTTTATGTTTGGCGGCTGTCGCACGCTAAAAGACGCTTTTTATTGTAAAAATAGTTTTTGCATCACCACGTATTGAGAGCTACAATTTTTCGTATTTTGACCCACAGAGTCATGTGAGGTCTTATTCTTTGCGGGACGAGTTGACGCTTTTATTGATACCATTTTCGGGCACGTGACTTTTTTGATCGCCTTTTATTCCGATTTTTGGGACACAGAATGATCAAAAACCAGCGATTCATGAATTTCTTTTGGGGGGGGTGAGTTTACACCATTCCGTGTGCGGTAAAATTGATAAAGCACTTTTATTCTTCGGGTCGGTACGGTTACAGAGAAACCTCATTTAGGTCTTTTTTTATGTTTTGTCGGTTTTTTGCAATGAAAACAATTTTATATAAAAAATAATAATTTTTGCATCGCTTTATTCTGCGAGCTATAACTTTTTTATTTTTTTGCGGATGATGCTGTATGGCAGCTCGTTTTTTGCAGGATAAGATGATGTTTTCAGCGGTACCATGGATATTTATATGAGTCTTTTTGATGGCAGGTTATTGCACTTTTTGTTCGGTGGTATGATAATAAATCGTTATTTTTTGCTTCGTTTTTTATTTTTATTTTTTAAGGGGTTCGCTAAAGGGGTTAACTATCAGGACAGTTTTATAGGGCAGGTCTCTACGGACGCGGCGATACCAAATATGTGTATTTTTATTTATTTTTTTGTTTTTTTGTTTTCAAAAAATGAATTTATTGGGGAATATTTTTTTTTCTTTTACTAATTTATTTAGCGATTTTTTTAAAATCATTTTTACACTTTTTTTTTAACTTTATTACACAGTCCCAGGTGGGGACTGCGCTTTGCAGGCAGTGAGGAAGTCAGCTCCCTACAGGCCCCCGAAGGCCCCCATCGCCATCTTGGATCCGGGGCCTGTAGGGAAGGAGTCCCCAGCAGCAGCACTGCACATTGCGCTGCCGTGGGGGGCTGTTGTGAGTTCATTTTCCCCTTCGTCACTGAGGTCTGTGAACTCCCTATTCTGGTAAAGGAAGGTAATGAGCCTGATTATCAGGCACCTGAGCCTAATGATGATGACTGGCTGAGTGGAGTCACGGACTGGATATAAGGCTGCTGACGCCCTTCTGCCCTGCGGGTGATTACTCTGTGGACTTCTAGGAGACCAGTCTGATTCCTGCTCCTCTAAAGCTAAGTTTTCTGCTTTGCCTTTTAGCATTTTTGTTTTGTTTTTGTTTGCCTTGCTTTTCTGGATTCTGCCATTCCCTGCTGGGGTGAGCTGAATCTCCTTTTGCCGGTTGCTCTGTCTTCAGAATATTCCTGAGTACTGACATAGTCTTTTTGAAGCCTAGCGTCTTCAGGGCCTTTTTCACTGTCAGTCTGTTGGCTCTTATTTTCATAGGGTTTTTCACAGATTGCAGACAGCAGCCTTCCTGTCCTTTCCTATCTAGTTAGCTTGGGCCCCGTCTTTGCTCAGTCTATCTTTCTGTCTGTGTTAGTGTTCTTTCTTCTTGCTTCACCGTCATTATATGTTAGGGGCTGCCTTTTGCTTTGGGGTCTACTCTGGGGCAGTTTAGATTTCCCTTTCTGTCTTTAGGCAATATAGTCCTCCGGCTGTGATCGAGGGGTCTAGGGCATCGTAGGAACCCCCCACGGCTACTGCTAGTTGTGTTGATAGGTTCAGGGGTCTGCAATCCGATAGCTGCCAACTTCTCTGGTTTTCTGGACTTAGCTAGCATTTCTGTTTTTGCCTCCTACGGTGACTCATTCATAACAGAATCACCCGCCATACCGCAGTTCCTAGGGTACTCAATAGCAGGAAAGAATTGTGTTTAAAAAAAAAAAAAAAAAAAAAGTGTGTATATTCTTTCCTCTATATCTCTGAGGCCGTAGGGGGAATTTTTTTTTTTTCTCTCAATGGAGATAAAGCAATTATCTGATCGTGTGGAGCAGCTCGCTGCGGAAGTGCGGGGAATTTCCGCCTACCTTTGCTCATTCGCATGCTGTTGAACCAAAGATCCCTACACCTGATGTATTTTTTGGGGATCGATCTAAATTTTTGAGTTTCAAAAATAATTGTAAATTATTTTTTGCCTTGAAGCCTAACTCGTCAGGGAGCTCCGTGCAGCAGGTTAAATTTGTCATCTCTTTGCTGCGTGGCGATCCCCAGGATTGGGCGTTTTCTTTGAAACCAGATGATCCTATTCTGACTAATGTGAACGCATTCTTTCAAGCCTTGGGGTTGTTGTATGACGAACCTAATGCTATTGATCAGGCTGAAAAGACCCTGTTGGCATTGAACCAGGGTCGAGATTCTGCAGAGTTGTACTGTCAAAAGTTCCGAAAGTTGGCGGTCCTTACTACCTGGAAAGATAATGCCTTGGCTGCTCTCTTTCGGAAAGGTTTGTCAGAAGCCGTAAAAGATACTATGGTGGGGTTTCCTGTTCCCTCCGGTCTTGACGCTTCTATGTCATTTGCCATTCAGGTTGATCGGCGTTTACGTGAACGCAGGATTGCACGATAGGTGTTGCCACCGGTTGAACAGACGTCTGAACCTATGCAATGTGATAGAGTTTTGTCGAGGGCGCAACGTCAGGAGTTCAGAAGGCGTAATAAGCTGTGTTTTTTCTGTGGAGATGCCTCGCATATTATTTCTGTTTGTCCTAAACGAGAGAAACGCTTTGCACACACGTTTTCTGTTGGTGGTGATCAACCTAAGTTTCTTCTGGCAATTACTCTGATCTGCTCCCTGTCCACATTTTCCGCCAAGGCTTTTGTGGATTCGGGAGCAGCGCTAAACCTAATGGACTTGGATTTTGCTAAACGTTGTGGATTTCCGATGACACCTCTGCAGACGCCTATCCCTTTGAGGGGGATTGATGCTATTCCTTTGGCGAAAAATAAACCTCAGTTTTGGACCCAGGTGGTCATGCGGGTCACCCCAGACCATCAAGAAAATTGCAGATTTTTGGTGTTGCAGGGTCTGCATGATGCCGTTGTTCTGGGGTTTCCCTGGTTGCAAATTCATAATCCAGTTTTGGATTGGAAATCTGTGTCTGTGGTGAGTTGGGGTTGTCGGTGTGCCTTTAGTGAGGCTCCGTTTTTTTCCACCTCTCCTCAGTCGCATGATGTTCCTGACTATTTGGCGGACTTTTATGATGTATTTAGTGAGAATGAGTCTGCATCTTTGCCTCCTCATAGGAGTTATAACTGTGCAATTGAACTGAGCCCGGGGTGTAAATTTCCCAAGGGTCGGCTCTTCAATTTATCTGTACCCGAGCACGAGGCTATGCGATCCTATATTAAGGAGGCGTTGGAGAAGGGTCATATTAGACCATCCTCTTCACCCTTAGGTGACGGGTTTTTTTTTGTGGCCAAAAAGGATGGTTCTTTAAGGCCTTGTATTGATTATCGTGCCCTCAACAAAATTACTATTAAATATCAGTATCCGTTACCCCTGATTTCGGATAAATTCTCTAGAGTTAGAGGTGCTTGCTGGTTTACCAAGCTTGACCTCAGGGGGGCGTATAATCTTATCCGCATTAAGCATGGGGATGAATGGAAGACGGCGTTTAATACTCCGGAGGGACATTTTGAGTGCCTGGTGATGCCTTTTGGGCTCACTAATGCCCCTTCTGTCTTCCAGTGCTTCATGAACGATATTTTCCGAGACTTTGTAGATAAATTTTTGATTATCTATCTGTATGATATTTTGATCTTCTCCAAGGATTGGGATTCTCATGTGGAACATATTCGGACTGTGTTCCGGATCTTGAGGGAGAATTCCCTGTATGTCAAAGGATCGAAATGCCTTTTTGGAGTACAGAGGATTTCATTTTTGGGATTTATTTTGTCTCCGTCAAATATTGAAATGGACCCGGCCAAGGTACAGGCCATTTATGATTGGGTTCAGCCCACTTCTTTGAAGGCCCTCCAGAAGTTTTTGGGTTTTGCTAATTTTTATCGGAAATTTATAGCAAAATTTTCTAGTATTGCCAAGCCATTGACTGATCTGACTAAGAAAGGTGCTGATGTGTTGAATTGGTCTCCGGAGGCTGTTGCTTCCTTTCAGGAGCTGAAGCGAAGATTTACCTCTGCCCTGGTTTTGCGGCAACCTGATGTCTCACTCCCGTTCCAGGTAGAGGTGGATGCTTCTGAGATTGGTGCAGGAGCTGTTTTGTCCCAAAAGGATCCTGTAACATCTAAAATGAATCCCTGTGCTTTCTTTTCCCGAAAGTTCTCTCCATCTGAACGTAACTATGATGTGGGGAATCGGGAACTGTTGGCCATGAAATGGGCATTTGAGGAGTGGAGACATTGGTTGGAGGGAGCTAAACATCAAGTTGTGGTCCTCACTGACCACAAGAATTTGATTTACCTAGAGTCGGCTAAACGCTTGAACCCTAGACAGGCTAGGTGGGCCTTGTTTTTTACACGTTTTGATTTTGTGGTCTCTTTTCTTCCTGGAACTAAGAATGTCAAGGCAGACGCCCTCTCTAGGAGCTTCTTTTCTGATTCTTCTGTGGTGACCAAGCCTGCTACCATCTTAGGCAAAGGGGTAGTTCTTTCTGCCATCTCGCCCGATTTGAGACTTGCTCTGCAAGAGTTCCAGGAGGACAAACCTGAGCGTTGTCCCAGTGGAAAGTTGTATGTTCCTGACCAGTGGAAGAAGAGAGTGATGTCTGAAGTTCATTGCTCTGCATTGGCTGGTCATTCAGGTATTTTTGGTACTAGAGATCTGGTGAGTCGCTCTTTTTGGTGGCCCACCTTGTCTCATGATGTCAGGAATTTTGTGCAGTCCTGTGGGACTTGCTCCCAGTCTAAATCTTGTTCTCGCTCTAGTGGGTTGTTGATGCCCTTGCCGGTCCCCAGGAGGCCATGGATCCATATTTAAATAGATTTCATCTCTGATATGCCGGTTTCTCAAAGAATGACTGTTATTTGGGTGATTTGTGATAGGTTCTCTAAGATGGTTCATCTTGTACCACTGCCTAAGTTGCCGTCTTCCTCTGAGTTGGTGCCCCTGTTTTTGCAACAGGTGGTTCGCTTGCACGGGATTCCTGAGAACATTGTATCTGACAGAGGAGTTCAGTTTGTGTCTAGATTTTGGAGGACTTTCTGCTCCAAGCTGGGAATTCAGTTGTCCTTCTCCTCTGCTTTTCACCCTCAGACCAATGGGCAGACAGAGAGAACAAACCAGACCTTGGAGTCGTATTTGAGATGTTTTATTTCCGCTGATCAGGATGATTAGGTTTCATTTTTGCCCTTGGCTGAATTTGCTTTAAATAATAGAGCTAGTTCTGCCACTTTGATGTCACCTTTTTTTTGTAACTTTGGGTTTCATCCTCGATTTTCTTCAGGGCAGGTGGAGACTTCTGCCTGCCCAGGTGTTGACACTGTGGTGGAGAGAATGCACCAGATCTGGGACCAAGTGGTGGATAAGTTATCTCTCTCCCAGGAAAAGGCCCAGCGGTTTTCCAATCGACATAGGACCATTGGTCCCCAGATTAAGATTGGTGATATGGTGTGGTTATCATCAAAAAATATTGCTATGAAGGTGGCTTCTCCTAAGTTTAAGCCTAGATTTATTGGACCTAACAAGATTTTGGAGATTATTAATCCGGTCTCTTTTCGTTTGGCTCTTCCTGTCACATTTAAAATCCATAATGTGTTCCATAAGTCCTTGTTGAAGAGGTTTGTTGAACCAGTTGTTCCTGGGGTGGCACCTCCGGACCCTGTATTGGTTGAAGTTAACATGGAATATGAGGTAGAGAAAATACTGGATTCCCGTCTGGCTAGACGGAGACTCCAGTATTTGGTTAAGTGGAAGGGTTATGGTCAGGAGGATAATTCCTGGGTCTCTGCCTCTGATATTCATGCCAAAAGATTGGTGCGTGCCTTTCATCGGGCTCACCCTGATCGCCCTGGTGGCGTGGTTGAGGGTTCGGTGACCCCTCCTCAAGGGGGAGGTACTGTTGTGAGTTCATTTTCCCCTTCGTCACTGAGGTCTGGTGAACTCCCTATTCTGGTAAAGGAAGGTAATGAGCCTGATTATCAGGCACCTGAGCCTAATGATGATGACTGGCTGAGTGGAGTCACGGACTGGATATAAGGCTGCCGACACCCTTCTGCCCTGCGGGTGATTACTCTGTGGACTTCTAGGAGACCAGTCTGATTCCTGCTCCTCTAAAGCTAAGTTTTCTGCTTTGCCTTTTAGCATTTTTGTTTTGTTTTTGTTTGCCTTGCTTTTCTGGATTCTGCCATTCCCTGCTGGGGTGAGCTGAATCTCCTTTTGCCAGTTACTCTGTCTTCAGAATATTCTTGAGTACTGACATAGTCTTTTTGAAGCCTAGCGTCTTCAGGGCCTTTTTCACTGTCAGTCTGTTGGCTCTTATTTTCATAGGGTTTTTCACGGATTGCAGACAGCAGCCTTCCTGTCCTTTCCTATCTAGTTAGCTTGGGCCCCGTCTTTGCTCAGTCTATCTTTCTGTCTGTGTTAGTGTTCTTTCTTCTTGCTTCACCGTCATTATATGTTGGGGGCTGCCTTTTGCTTTGGGGTCTGCTCTGGGGCAGTTTAGATTTCCCTTTCTGTCTTTAGGCTATATAGTCCTCCGGCTGTGATCGAGGGGTCTAGGGCATCGTAGTTACCCCCCACGGCTACTGCTAGTTGTGTTGATAGGTTCAGGGGTCTGCAATCCGATAGCTGCCAACATCTCTGGTTTTCTGGACTTAGCTAGCATTTCAGTTTTTGCCTCCTACGGTGACTCATTCATAACAGGGGGCTCAGGGAAGCACGGAGGGAGCCCCCTCCCTGCCGATGCTTCCCTTTAACCCCCGGTACACCGCGATCGTGTTTGATCGCGGTGTACAAGGGGTTAACGTGTTGGGGCGGTCTGTGACCGCCCCTGACACATTGTGCCGGGTGTCAGCTGTGATAATCAGCTGACACCCGGCTGCGATCAGCGGCGCTCACCACGTGGGCGCCGCTGATCGCATTAGATGTACTATCCCGTCCTTAGGAATTAAGTCCTAGGGCACATGGTCGGGATAGTACATCTAATAGCAGAAAGGGGTTAATGTACACTCTGCACCCTATCTTGACTGAAAAACACCCAGAAATGTATAAATTTTTGCAAATTTATTAAAAAAAGATAAACTGAAATATCACACTGTCATAAGTATTCAGACCATTTGCTCAGACACTCATATTTAAGTCACATGTCCATTTTCTTGTGATCCTCCTGAGACAGTTCTACTCCTTCATTGAGTCCAGCTGTGTTTAGTTAAACTGATAGGACTTGATTTGTAAAGGCACACACCTGTCTTTATAAGACCTCACAGCTCACAGTGCATGTCAGACCAAATGAGAATCATGAGGTCAAAGGAACTGGCCAAGGAGCTCAGAGACAGAATTGTGGCAAGGCACAGATCTGGTCAGACATATGAAAGCCCGCATAGAGTTTGCTAAAAACACATGAAGGACTCCCAGACTATGAGAAATATGATTCTCTGGTCTGATGATATGAAGATAGAGCTTTTTGGTGATAATTCTAAGCGGTATGTGTGGAGAAAACCAGGCACTGCTCATCACCTGCCCAATACAATCCCAACAGTGAAACATGGTGGTGGTGGTGGCAGCATCATGCTATGGTGGTGTTTTTCAGCTGCAGGGACAGGATGACTGGTTGCAATTGAAGGAAACATGAATGCAGTCAAGTACAGAGATATCTTGGATAAAAACCTCTTCCAGAGTGCTCTGGACCGCAGACTTGGTCGAAGGTTCACCTTCCAAAAAGACAATGGGTCTAAGCACACAGCTAAAATAACAAAGGAGTAGCTTCAGAACAACTCTGTGACCATTCTTGACTGACCCACCCAGAGCCCTGAATTAAACCCAATTGTGCATCTTGTAACAATTATGTAGGTATTAACGAATCTGATAGCGTGGGATAAAACCAGTCTGAGAACAAAGCTGCAGCAAAAAGATGTATTTAAACAAAACAGGACTGCAAACAGAACTAACACAGATATTCCTGCAATTGTAGTGAGGTGCCTAGCACAATATAGAAAATCACAGCAAACTGAAAAGCAAACAGAACTAACACAGACATTCCTGCAATTGTAACGAGGTGCTCAGCACAATATAGTAAATCACAGTAAACTGAATAGCGGGACGCGACCGCTTATACGAACCAGTCCAGCAAGTATATGACGCAGTAGTGCGCAAGACACTTAAATGAGGAAGTCCATTAAAGATGTCAGTGGGTATGCATACAGTACTTAAATGTGGTTATCCAGCAAGGGGGGTAGTGGAAATGCACACAGTACTTAAACAAGGGAGTCCAGCAATAACTTGATCATACGTGGGTACGCCACTTCTTTGTGGGAGTCCAATAAGAAGCGTAGACAGGGGAAGGTCTCTAAAGGTACCTTTAAGGGCTGACAAGTCCCGCTCAAGTCCCGCATACAGCCCAACAAATGTAGTCCAGAAGATATGAAGTTACCTTTCTTACTGACCACAGCAGCTTCTGAGGTGAGAGGCAATACCCAAGTATTCAGGTCAACAGGCAACCACGGTCAGGATCAAGGAGCACACAGAAAATGGAAGGCAGCTGAATGAGGCGAGGCAGACCACCGAGTAATGAGCAGCAGTAGCAGGGAGTTCAACAGCACAATGGGCAGGAGCTCTGGAGCCAACAGCACAAAATACTCAGGCAAAGAGGAATATACAACCCGGTCTTAAATAACAGGACAGACAGGAAGTTCCATAACAGGGTGAGATACAAGACTCCATCTTGTATAAGGGCAAACAGGCACAAAGGAAAGTCCAGAATCCTTACACATCTCTGTTGTGACCTGAAAATGGCGGTCCACCAACGTTCAGCATTCAACCTGACGTAACTGGAGAGGATCTGCAAAGAAGAATGGCAGAGGATTCCCAACTCCAGGTGTGAAAAACTTGTTGCATCATTTCCAAGAAGACTCATGGCTATACTAGCTCAAAAGGGGGCTTCTACTCAATACTGAGCAAAGGGTCTGAATACTTATGACCATGTGATATTTCAATTTTTCTTTTTTTAATAAATTTGCAAATATTTTTAAATTTGTTTTTTTTTTCAGTCAAGATGGGGTGCGGAGTGTACATTAATGAGGAAACAAAGGAGCTTTTTTAAATTTACCAAATGGCTGAAATGAAACAAAGAATGAAAAATTTAAAGGAGCCTGAATACTTTCCATACCCACTTTAAGTGAGTACACCCATTTGTAAAGCAAACTTTTAATCAATTTCTCATTAAATATAAGAACAATTTCCAAAATTGGGTTTCATAGGACATTTTTAGAACCCATAACATGAATGTAAGATTAATAATGTAACTTTTCAAAATTTTCAGTTTTATTTAAATTATTTGATGTGAAAATGAAATCACCCCACATAAAAAAATTACTTTGTCTAATATTTTAATATGACCTCCATGATTTTTAAGGGCAGCACCAAGTCTGGGCATGGAATGAACAAGTTGGTGACTTATTGCAATATCTTTTTCCATTCTTCAAGAACAACCCATCTAGATTCTACAGTCATGGCCAAAAGTATTGACACCCCTGCAATTCTGTCAGATAATATTCAGTTTCTTCCTGAAAATGATTGCAAACACAAATTCTTTGGTATTATTATCTTCATTTAATTTGTCTTAAATGAAAAAAACACAAAAGAGAATGAAGCAAAAAGCAAAACATTGATCATTTCACACAAAACTCCAAAAATGGGCCGGACAAAAGTATTGGCACCCTCAGCCTAATACTTGGTTGCACAACCTTTAGCCAAAATAACTGCGACCAACCGCTTCCGGTAACCATCAATGAGTTTCTTACAATGCTCTGCTGGAATTTTAGACCATTCTTCTTTGGCAAACTACTCCAGGTCCCTGATATTTGAAGGGTGCCTTCTCCAAACTGCCATTTTTAGATCTCTCCACAGGTGTTCTATGGAATTCAGGTCTGGACTCATTGCTGGCCACCTTAGATGTCTCCAGTGCTTTCTCTCAAACCATTTTCTAGTGCTTTTTGAAGTGTGTTTTGGGTCATTGTCCTGCTGGAAGACCCATGACCTCTGAGGGAGACCCAGCTTTCTCACACTGGACCCTACATTATGCTGCAAAATTTGTTGGCAGTCTTCAGACTTCATAATGCCATGCACACGGTCAAGCAGTCCAGTGCCAGAGGCAGCAAAGCAACCCTAAAACATCAGGGAACCTCCGCCATGTTTGACTGTAGGGACCGTGTACTTTTCTTTGAATGCCTCTTTTTTCTCCTGTAAACTCTATGTTGATGCTTTTGCCCTAAAAGCTCTACTTTTGTCTCATCTGACCAGAGAACATTCTTCCAAAATGTTTTAGGCTTTTTCAGGTAAGTTTTGGCAAACTCCAGCCTGGCTTTTTTATGTCTCGGGGTAAGAAGTGGAGTCTTCCTGGGTCTCCTACCATACAGTCCCTTTTCATTCAGACGCCGACGGATTGTATGGGTTGACACCGTTGTACCCTCGGACTGCAGGGCAGCTTGAACTTGTTTGGATGTTAGTGGAGGTTCTTTATCCAACATCCGCACAATCTTATGTTGAAATCTCTTGTCAATTTTTCTTTTCCGTCCACATCTAGGGAGGTTAGCCACAGTGCCATGGGCTTTAAACTTCTTGATGACACTGTGCACGGTAGACACAGGAACATTCAGGTCTTTGGAGATGGACTTGTAGCCTTGAAATTGCTCATGCTTCCTCACAATTTGGTCTCTCAAGTCCTCAGACAGTTCTTTGGTCTTCTTTCTTTTCTCCATGCTCAATGTGGTACACACAAGGACACAGGACAGAGGTTGAGTCAACTTTAATCCATGTTAACTGGCTGCAAGTGTGATTTAGTTATTGCCAACACCTGTTAGGTGCCACAGGTAAGTTACAGGTGCTGTTAATTACATAAATTAGAGAAGCATCACATGATTTTTCAAACAGTGCCAATACTTTTGTCCACCCTCTTTGTTATGTTTGGTGTGGAATTATATCCAATTTGGCTTTAGGACAATTCTTTTTGTGTTTTTTCATTTAAGACAAATAAAATGAAGATAATAATACCAAAGAATTTGTGTTTGCAATCATTTTCAGGAAGAAACTGAGTATTATCTGACAGAATTGCAGGGGTGTCAATACTTTTGGCCATGACTGTAGATGCTGGTTGGAGAGTGATGCTCAACTTGTCTACTCAGAATTCTCCGTAGGTATTTCGGTTTAGTTCAGATCAGGAGACATAACTGGCCACTGAATCTCTATCACCCTGTTCTAATTCAGAAATGTAACAGATGTGTTTTCTGGATCATTGTAATCTTGGAAAAGTACATATCTACGAATGGAACGTAGTGAAGGTGGCATCTTCTCTTTCAATACAGAACAGTACGTCTGTGAATTCATGCCATCAATGAAATGTAACTCTCCAACACCAGCAGCACTCATAGAGCTCTACATAAGGACATTGCCTCCACCATGTTTCACTGTAAGCACCATGTGTGCCAACACTACAGCTACAACAAATTACCAATTGAAGAGCAGCAGTTTCAGTGTATATGACATGATGGACTAGATGTTTTATCTGCTGCTGTACTAAGCAGATGCACCTCAGCTAACAGAGTCACACCACCTGAACAGCCAGGGCCAGTTGTATCTGTACTTTGTCTTTTTTCTCTGGCAGATACTCTGAGTCTTGATCCTATGGACGTCTGGCTCAGCAGATTAGACAAGTGGCAAGAGTTGGCCCAGTTTGATATTGGTGTCATGTCCAGCATCCAGTGCAATGTCTGAGAGGGGATTCAGCATGGCATTTCACCTTGTCACACCCAAGTTGACCAGGTTAACTGCAGGAATGGTGGAAAACCTTCCATTTGTTAAAATGAATCAGTTAGTGGATCAGCGCTAACTTGCATTCACCTACGAATGATGCCAATGATTACATTTTCTATTCCGTCTGCCTGCCTGTTCCTTAAATTTCTTTTATACAGTTTTGCTGCCACCATTGCCGATTGCCTATGCTAAGCTAGACATCTACTCCTTGTCTACCATGTGATCAATACTGTAATACTCCTTCTGAAGAAACTGCCTTTGCTGGCACTACATTACCTGCCCCTTCATGTTTTTTACCACTTGGTTTTTGCTGCACACCCATGCCAGCCACACACACATGTTTTAGCTGCCCACTGTGTTATATAGCTAAAATGTACTGCTGCTGGTAAGAGTGCTTTCTCGAGGGTGCACAAGCCTGAAACTGCTGCAAATGTAGGGCTAACTTTTGCACAGCTTACTTCATTGTTTCTTCAATTTGAAAACAGCCCATGTATATTGGGAAGTAAATGAGTGCCAATCGGCTAATATATAGCCATTCTACAGACTGCCATTCAATTCTTGCTGACCAAACCGCAAGGAGAATGTCCAGTATAATGTTCTCGGAAAAGTTTTGATTTTGCAAATAAATTAGTTATAGGAACCTGCTTGGGACAATAGGAAGAGACAAGATTAGTATGGCACCACCCATGGTAGGCTTTTCCCAGTGCCACGCCGAGTGATTGACAGACATAAATAATACTGGTGACCTTAGGCAGAAACAAAACTACTGTTGCGCCACACCAAGTGCTTCAAACTATACTTTCTTTGAGATGCCGAAGTGTTTAGGAAAAAATATACCTAAATACACATGGCTTCAGTTGTGCAGATAGGCTTTGATTTGTGCTGCCCATGGTTTAGGCAACATGAATCAAGTGACAGGTTCCATTTTTAAGATAAAAAATGGATCTTTTGAAATGGCCTTTTTTAAAAAAGAGTTATCATATCTCAAAAAATTATCACTTAAGCACAGATTAGATGATAGTTTGCCAATTGTTGGGGGTCTAATTGCTGGAGCCCCCTCTAAGTAGAATACTTTGTAATGGAAAGTGACTATGGAGGCGTGACAGCTCAGGTCTGTGGATGGCTGTGTGTGGATTATGTGCCTATTCTACTGCAATAGTTCAATGAGACCTGTATCAATTTATTTATTCATGTTTGCTTTAGAAATCGCTGTTACTTAAAGACATCCAAACTTTTGCCGCCAACTGATATCCTACCCAAAGACAATGTTTTTTCTGGATTTAGCCTTCTGTCATGTAAAACCCCCTTTTCAGGTAAAAAAAAAAAAGTAAATACAGAAGATTACAGAACTGTACTGGAAGATATAAATTAATTATATTTTGCTCCCTATCTGTAGTATGTCCACTGCAAGTGCAGAATGATTCTGTCTTTCTTGGTACCGATCTTCATGCTGAAGAAGTTAATGGCGAGAAGGATTGTCAGCAACTTTGCACAAATGACATCCGATGCCAATTCTTTACCTACAATCCACATGATTGTAACCGAAACAAGTAAGGTCAATCACTTCTTGCTATGCATGCTATGGTTTGTTAGGCTGTAGAATATTAAATCTAAATCAGCCATCAATAAAAAAGTATGACATTTTAATTGTTTTTTATATTTAACAGTAAAATAATAGGTATGTGCAGTATTTGATTACATGGACGCCATCATATTAATGAACCATTTTTTTCTGTAGGTGTAAATGCCTCTTGAGGATGTCATCCAATGGCTTGCCGACTGCCATAGAGAATGGGAAAGGAGGAAATTCAGGCTTTTCTTTAAGATTGTGTAAAAACAGAATAGTTGGAGGTAAAATGAGCCTATTCTATAAAATAAATTTGAAAACTGTGCAGTTTGTCCATATATGATCTGAAATATATTTGGTATACTGTATACTGGGCTCTGTTTGCCTCACATGAGGCTTCAGTCGACATTATGTCAGCAGCATTTTCTGATCTACACCTTTTAAAAAAATGACTGTATGGTATGCCATTGCATCGTCCATGATGTTAGAAGAATATGAGAATGAGTGTCTGACACAGAATTCTGTCCAATGGCAGGTGAAGGAGATAATGTGATTTACTCACCTCATGGAGCAGAAATTCTAGATACATTCAACCTGCATAGAGATACATTGATCAGCCAAGATTAAAAACACTAGCCGGTTAGAGGGAATTGCGAATTATCATGTAACAATAACTTGGCTTAAGAAATGGGATAAATAGGGAAACTGGGTTGCCAACCATCCTGAAATTCAGCATAGTTTGTAAAAATAGGGCACTTTTTTTTGCTCTGTCTGGGGAAAAAATTTAAGAAGTGATTTTTTTAAGTTGAATAAACTTCTACTGATTTTAACTGTAAGTACATAGAATCATAGAATGTTTAATAATTTGTTCAAAGAGCTTTCCTGGTATAGAAGTCAGACTCACCAGCTTATAGTTCCCTGGGTCCACCTACTTCCCTTTTTTGAAGATAGGAATAATAGTTGCTCTTCTCCAGTCTTTTGGGACTTCTCCTGCTCTCCAAGAATTTTCAAAGATTATGGAGAGTGGTTCAAAAATTTCTTCTGCTATCTCCTTCAGTACTCTGGGGTGTAATTCATCTGGACCTGGAGACTTAATTTATATTAGCTAAGTGTTTACTCACCATCTTTCTGTTTATAGATATCCTGGATTCTTCTATTCCATTAATATGTCAGTGAAGATCAGTTGATGTTAAAATTCTTTTACAGTCTGCAGTTCATGCAGCTAATAAAACAAAGTCATAGAATCATAGAATCATAGATTCGTAGAGTTGGAAGGGACCTCCTGGGCCATATGGTCCATCCCCCTGCTCAAAGCAGGATTCGCTAAATCATCCCAATCAGATGTCTGTCCAGCCTCTGTTTGAAGACTTCCATTGAAGGAGAACTCACCACTTCTCGTGGCAGCCTGTTCCACTCATGTACATCCCAGACAAAGAAGAGATTCAAAAATTAAAATATTACCAGTTATTTCAGTATTAAAAAAGAAAAAACACATACACATAAAAAACAAGATGTCTCAATACAAGAAGACGTCATCACAAAAAATTCTCTAGTGATTCTTGAAAATATATTCGTAATATGGCAGCATAACCCCAATAATGGTCAGATGAGGTTTACAAATAAGGACAGATGAAAGTGCAAGAAGTATAAAGTGCACAGTGCTATAAATTAAAAAACCTACTGTATAATCAATAATGCTAAAATATCACAAAAACTATATCAGAAATATGTTTGAAAAATATTAGTGAAGTCACAAAGAAGTGTGCAGGGGCCCCCGGAAGAAGCAAGTAGCGAAACGCTCGTTGGGGTGAGAAGACGCCACCACCTTTAGTCAGATAATGGAGCCCTGTATATGCCTTTGATTACTATGTTTTGGTTTATTCTTTGGTTTACATCCCTCCACACTGTATGGATTAGGGATGGCTTTTAGCACTTAATGATGGGTTATCTGTTACTGCCATTAGTAGCTTGATTTTCTTGTATCACCATTTCCTCTTAGTGGATTCTTTTATTATGGCACTATAGATGACTATATATGGCAGAATAATGCATCACCTGCATATTTCTTTGTGACTTCAATAATATTTTTCAAATATTTTTCTGATATAGTTTTTTGTGGTCACATAATCAGGGGCCTCAGTATGCAGGACTCTGCTTTGCTGGTTGTCATGGTGCTGGATGAGGGGAAGTTTATGTGTGAGGTCAGGAGGGGTTTACAGTGTGGACTTAGCAGAGCTGTGTGTGTACAAGGTGTACAGAGCGGATATGTGCGTGTACAAGGTGTGTAAAGTGGAGCCGTGTGTGTACGGGGTGTACAAAGCAGAGCCATGTGTGTACAAGGTGTACTGAATGGAGTCGTATGTGTACAAGGTGTATGGAGCGGAGCCATGTGTATATGAGGTGTACGGAGCGGAGCCGTGTGTGTACGAGGTATAGAGAGCGGAACCGTGTGTGTATGGGGTGTGTGAAGCGGAGCCGCATGTGTACAAGGTGTATGAAGGGGAGCCGTGTGTATACTTGGTGTATGGAGTGAAGCCGTGTGTGTACTTAGCGTATGGAGCGAAGCCGTGTGTACGAAGTGTACGGAATGGAGCCCTGTGTGTATGAAGTGTACAGAGCCGTGTGTGTACGGGGTGTACGGAACGGAGCCGCGTGTGTGCAGAGTGTTCGAAACGGAGCCCTGTGTGTACGAAGTGTACGGAGCTGAGCCATGTGTGTACGAGGTTTACGGAGTAGAGCCATGTGTGTACTGAGTGGAGCCATATGTGTGCGATGTGTACAGAGCCGAGCCATGTGTGTACGAGGTGTACGGAATGGAGCCCTGTGTGTATTAAGTGTACAGAGCCGTGTGTGTATGAGGTGTACGGAGCGGAGTCACGTGTGTACGGGGTGTTTGAAATGGAGCCCTGTGTGTATGAAGTGTACGGAACTGAGCTGTGTGTGTACAGAGCGGAGCAGAGCAGTGTGTACGAGGTTTACGGAGTGGAGCCATGTGTGTACTGAGTGGAGCCGTGTGTGTGCGAGGTGTACAGAATGGAGCTGTGTGTGTACGAGGCATACAAAGCTGAACCATGTGTGTATGATGTGTGCAGAGCTGTGTGTGTACAAGGTGTATGGTGGGAAGCATTCATACCTCCCAACTATCCCAGATTCAGCGGGACAGTCCCGATTTTAAGAGTCTGCCCCACTATTCCGGCCCGGAGCTTACTTTTCCTATGGACACAGGAGTACATGGTGGAGCCCCGAGGAGCACTTTAAAACTAACACATGACATTCAACCGGAAGTGATGTGCTGGAAGCTGACCGTAAATGAGGTAATTTCGGGAGGAGATTGTGACGGAACCATGGAGGCACTTCAGGGAATGCTTCAGATCCATCACCGTGTCCTCCTCCGACAGCGCTGACAGCGGGATCGCCTTGTAATCGGGGATGCTAGCCATGTGAGCGGATCATGATATGTCCTGCATCGGGAGGCTCAGGTGGGCACTACAATGGGAGCTGGGCTGCTATAGTATCTTTATGGAATCTTTCTTTCTATATCTGTTTTTTCTTTCTCTTTCTGTTCTTTCTTTCCCTCTCTAATCTTTCTTTCTCTCTGTTTCTTTCTTTCTCTCAGTTCTTTCATTCCCTCTCTAATCTTTCTTTCTTTTTCTCTCTGTTCTTTCTTCCTCTCTGTTCTTTCTTTTTTTCTGTTCTTTCTTTTTCTCTGTTCTTTCTTTCCCCTCTTTCTTTCTTTCTTTTTTTCTTTCCCCTCTTTCTTTCTCTATATTTTTTCTTTCTCTCTGTTCTTTCTTTCTTTCCCCTCTTTCTTTCTCTCTCTCTATTCTTTCTTTCTCTCTCTGTTCTTTCTTTCTCCTCTTTCTTTCTCTCTCTGTTCTTTTTTCTGTCCACTCTTTCTTTCTCTCTCTCTGTTCTTTCTTTCTTTTTCTCTCTCTCTCCTTTCTTTCTCTCTCTCTGTTTTCTTTTTTCGCTTTCTCTCGGTTCTTTCTTTTCCTCAGTACCAGTCAGTGTGCCCACAGTACCAGCCACTGTGCCCATAATGCCAGCCACCGTGCCCATAATGCTAGTCACTGTGCCTTCAGTACCAGTCAGTGTGATCAGCAGTGCTAAATGGGTGCTGTTGGGGCGTGGACATGGGTGTGACTAGTTATAAAATGGGTGTAGTTGGGGGCGTGGCCTAAAATTTGCTGCTCTGTGCGCACCGCAGCCTTTGTCCCCCTTTCCCTTCTTCAAAAGTTGGGAGGTATGGGGGTGGTCTTCAAATTTTTAACATGTTCCCTGTTTTTGTTAAGAAACCATTCCCAATTTGAAGCCATATACATTTTTTAAACCACACCCATTTTCCTGCATACTTTCCTCAACCACAAAATACAAGTAGCAGGACAGGAGCTAAAAGAACAAGTTATTTCCTTTTTTCGCCCTTCTTGTCCAGTGCACTTTGTACCAGTCACTTCTTAGTATGATGAAAAGTATGAAAGGATTTTCTACAAGTATTTAAAATTTGTCCTAACGAATTTGCTCAAATTAGAAAGGATGAGCACCCATTTGTCACTTGAACTGTCAGCTGCACTTAATCTCTAGCTTCAACAGCCCCAGGCCAAATATGTGCAAAATACCACCACACCATGATCAGATCACATATTAACACCACATAGTGACCGAATTATATCACATACAAGAAACAAATGACACCACACCATGACCAGACCACATATTACCTCTATATAGTGACCGAATGCTGCAATACTGATCATTAATAAAAACATAATACTAATAACACTAATATTACCATCAGTGTTATTATACGCAGGAGCTCTGAATATAGTGTATAGGTAATACAGTGATCACCAGTGACATTATACACAGGAGCTCTGTATATAGTATATAGTGTACAGGTAATAGAGTGATCACCAGTGACATTATACACAGGAGCTCTGTATATAGTGCCAGTGTACAGGTAATACAGGGATCACCAGTGGTATTATACACAGGGTCTCTGTATATAGTATATAGTGTACAGGTAATACAATGATCACTGGTGACATTTTATAGTGGATCTCTGTATATAGTGTCAGTGTACAGATATTAGAGTGATCACATCTGACCTAATAAATAGATTACCTATATATACTCTATAGCAGGGGTCCCCAACCAGTAGCTTGGGAGCCACATGTGGCTCGCGATCCCATGAATTGTGGCTCGAGGCTGTCTTCCAGCTTGGTGCATTAGCTCCAGGTCTAGCAAATAGGTATGAAGAGCACATCTCCAAATGGTGAATTTTGTGAGTAGCCCTGCACAGAAGAGCAGATCTGGATACACTTATTCTGGTCTTTTAGCTTTAGAGATAATTTAAGTAAGGTACGCTGGAGACAGGATGATACTACCTGTGACAGGAGGTAATGAATAAAAATACCTTTGACAAATATCTGCATTTTAATGTTATGAAATCAACATAATAATTCAATAGCAGACACAAATGAATGGACAATAAGGACAATCGTAATCTACCAAGAGAACACACTGAGCCAAGCTCCAAAAAAGCGACTATAAATCCAAAGTAAAATCAAAGGGTTGCTGTACAGGAGGATGAAGGAGTAACCCTCTGAAACGGTCGTTGGGGTGGGTTGCTGACTGCTGGAACCTTTGCCCGTCATTTCATCAGGTAATTCTCGCTTCTCCTGCTAATTTGCTTTTTAGGCGTCTTATGTCTGTCGAATTATGATGAATCATCACCTGTTATCTCATAAGGACCTGTGTATTTATTTATCTGTTACTTGATGGATGGAACTTGAATAAGATATTTTTTTGGCGGTGCACTCTTATTTGCCATACATTGCCATGCACTATATGTACTGTGTGACAATTTAGGAATTTAATGCATGCATTTCTTGATATTGTATAGGTTCTGATTGTACAGCAACCCTTTGTTATCCATGCGGTGTGCGGTTTCCGCACATTATTGTCCACTTTCCCCCCATTTGTATCTGGATTTGTCTTAACAATAAAATTATTGATTTTACTTTGGACTTATAGTCGCTTTTTTGGAGCTTGGCTCAGTGTGTTCTCTGTGAGAGGAGGTGTCTAAAGCTGGATGAGACAGTGTGCTGGGAGTGCTGGATGGGAGAAAACTGAATGGGGGATTGTGAGGACCGCTGTATCTTGGTATACTGCTTCAAGGTGAATTCTGTGTAAATCCTTTGGTTATCATTATACCTGTAATGGGGGCTGTGAGGGGGGAGGGAGCTGGATGTGGCTTGTGGCCCTCTCTCAGAGCTGAATGTGGCTCTCTAGGTCAGAAAGGTTGGGGAACAGTGCTCTATAGTATACATTGTAATCGTACAGATAATAGGTCTGTATCGATTTAACCTTTCTGTCTGTATGGATGCAGTGAGTTACTGTCTGTCATCTAATTTAGAGGGATATCGGTATGAGATATGCTGAACTGTCAGTATTTGATGGACAACTCAGTTGCTCAATCACATGCTGGAGCTTGTTGAGCTGTCTGTGTCTTGATTGACAGTTTAGCAGTCCAATTGGAGTTTGGGTGTTGCTTGAGCTTCATCCAGCTCTCTGCTCTGCTCCAGACTAGTGTCAATTGTAGCTTCATGCTCACTGGTGTATGTTTGCCTTGTTGCTCTGTGCTCTGATCTACTGCTATCAAACCTTGGACCTGATTCTGACCATCCTTTTGCTTTGACCCTCTGTTTGATCCACTGTCTCTGACCTGACTATTCTTTTATCTCAAACCTCTCTTTATCATATACCCTCCTGGCTTTAGACTCCTGGACTGTGACCTGACTATTCTTTTGTATTATCCCTCTCTATCTTTGATGTACCCTCCTGGCTTCTGACCTAATACCTTTTGATTACACAGCCTCTTGACTTGTCTGTGAGTAGTGAATAGCTCCATATTCAGCTTCTCAGCTTGAGTAGTGACTAGCATCACAAGGTTACTTACCAATGATGTAAAAGAAGGAAAAAGATGCGGCACTCACCCAGATTTGCAGTGCAGTGTTTCTTTATTCAACCATTAAAGGTCACACAATAAAGGACGGGCAGATAACACGAGGCATGCTGGGAAAAAACGGACGACAGCCGTTTTGCGTACACAGACGCTTCAGCAGGAAATTTTTTCAAAGGGAGTGTAAATTTTTGTAATGACAGAAAAAAAAATTTTGCAAAGAGAGAATAAAAAATTTAGTAAAAAAATTTCTTTTGTAAACAAGAAAACTTTTTTCTGTAAAATAAAAAATTGTTTGTAAGGATCTTTATACACTCCTTTTGAAAAAATTCCTTGTTGTGATTGTTCCTGCAGTCAGCATAAAGATGTAATTATGTTACTTGTTTTTAATTGAAAATGTCCATTCATGTTTTTTTTTTTAAATGTTCACCTGTTGTTAGTCATAGACCTATTTAAGGAAATGACATCACATAATTACACACGTGGACCTGTTGAAACGTCTGTGTACGTGAAACGGCTGTCGTCCGTTTTTTCCCCGCACGCCTCATGTTATCTGCCCGTCCTTTATTGTGTGACCTTTAATGGTTGAATAAAGAAACACTACACTGCAAATCTGGGTGAGTGCCATATCTTTTTCCTTCTTTTACAAATTTAGCATGTTTTTTCTGATGCTGAGCACCGTTATTCCCAGCAGTGTTTTACACACTGTGTGCCTGTGATTGATCCTCGACTTGTTGCTGGTGGATTAGAGTCTTGGTGCCGTTCATCTGGGCTTTCTTTGAATTGAATTACTTACCAATGATGTCTCTAGTTCACTTATCCTCTTCATTGGACGCATACTGCTATCACCTCTTCCAGCCAGGAATCATCTCTGCAGAAATTAACAATCATCTATAACTGATCGCTTCTAGAACACTTGCACCACTTTTCCCCTTAAATTCTACACTGTAACAGATAAATAAAAATGGTAAAGTGCTGACCTAAACAGTAACAGGACCTCCCTTTTGTTCCCGCCATGAAAAACAATATCCTCAAAAGTAAGATCTATTATAGCACTAATAATGTGCACTAATTGACCCCTACAGTAATTATGTCCCCCACAAATAAATAATTTATATTCCTTACTCTGGCCCATTCCTGTAATTATGTCCCTTATCTTGGGCCCCTACTTGTAATTATGTCCCCCATCTCAGGTCCCTTCCTCTAATTTTGTCCCCCATTCTGGGGCCCTCCCTGTAATAATGTCCTTGGGCCCCAAATAATCTCACCACCTGGCCCCATATAATCTCCCATCCTTGGCCTCATATAATCTCTCATCAGCATGGTGGATCAGTGGTAAGAACTGCAGCCTTGCAGCGCTGGGGTCCTGGGTTCAAATGCCACCAAGGACAACATCTGCAAGGAGTTTGTATGTTCTCCCCGTGTTTGCGTGGATTTCCTCTGAGTACTCCAGTTTCCTCCCACACTCCAAAGACATACTGATAGGGAATTTAGATTGTGAGCCCCAATGGGGACATTGATGATGTTGTATGTAAAGTGCTGCATAATAATATAGTGCTATATAAGCAAAGCATAATAAATAAATACCTGTCCATGTTCCAGCAGTGTCCTATCCCTGCCTAATTTTTGGCAAGGACACGCTGGTGTATGTCAATGATGTCATATGCTCATGATGTGCATGCCAACATCAGCTGCTGAGCTGGCAGCCACTTTTGGCAAGTACACGCTGGTGTATGGCAATGATGTCATATGCTGATGATGTGCGTGCCAACATCAGCTGCTGAGCTGGCAGCCATTTCAACTACTTTGGTGCGGTAAGAGCTTCCTGTACCGCAATATTTCAGCTGAATGTGTGTCTGACTATCTAGTTGGATGAACACATAGGTGGGCTGTGCTGCTCCAATAAATCAATTCTTTAGAAATGACGGTGAGAATAAGGTTTTTTATTCACTGGATCTCTATACCACCCCCTTGTTGGCAAATCGTATGGCGATGTTGGGGTTATTCTTAATGGATTGTATCACCATTTTTTTCTTCCTTTGTCAGATTGTTTTTGGAATATCCATCTGTATTACTTTTGATGTTTTTAAAATCATCAAGTATCAACTTTAAAAATATATCTAAAAAAATGGCCTTGACCAACACACATTGAATTGTAACTGGCGGTGCGGGCACTGCTTACTGCTACTCTGGGGAACTAGCAGCAATTTTATCAATTGGTTCCCCCAAACCGGTAGCAACCAGCTCCTGGCAGGAAGTGAACAGTCAGCTTTTTAAGTTCAAACTAAAAAATGGAAAAGCGTAAGTTCAAGGCTCATTGAAGCACATGGGTAGCAAAGGCTAGCTGGTTTGGTTCACTGCCACAGAGCTAGTGAAGCATGAATATAGGAAAAAAGTAATGCTAATTATCTTAATAGTTGTCAAAATATGCAATGCATTACTATTTGCTGCAAAGTGCCAATGCCAACTAATAATACCATCAAAAGCCCTACATTGGGCATGAGAAAATCAAACTTGGATCATGGAGCTATGAAAGAATGTAGTCTGCTAAATCTCATTATCTTTTTCATGATGTGGATAGTTATCTGCATGTGGTAAGAATGCAAAATAGCAGAGCTCCATGTAGTGTGGCACTTTGTACAAACTTCTACTGTGAAGTGTTGGCTTCTGGTACTAATGTGGATGTTACTTTACCATGTGCGACCTACGATACTTAAACATTGCTGCAGTCCAAATATTCCCAATTCATGGAGGCAGGATTCCCTAGTGGCATTGACCTCTAACAGCAAACTAATACCTCCGGCCACACTGCAAAAACTGTTCAGAAACAGTTTGATGAACTGCATCTGATCTTGTCTTGTTGAAGACAAGGCTGGTCCATACAGCTCTCATCTCTCAACTTTCAGTAGAAATAAAGCTGGGGATGCAACAAAAGCACAATAGGGTCTTAAACACGAACAATTAAGGGTGCATATAGGTTTTCACCTGATGGGGTTGGGTAATATACAATCACTGTAGAAGCACAAAATCTCAGCTGCTGCAAGCTCATGAGGGATATGGATGTAAAATGGAGAAGGAAAACATGATGTCATGATCCCACCTGGTACCACCAATATGTCACAGACCGGGGGATGTGACCTTTGGCTGCACACGGCTATCACAGGCACAGGGGGGCTTATCTTAGTTATCCCACCGCTGGCACCATGTGATAAAAAACAGCAAGCTAGTCTTGCCCTAACAATTTACCACAGGGGGTTTATTGTAGTTATCTCACCACTGCCACAATATGTTATATGTTACAAGCTGTCGGGATTTATGGATATCCTACTTTTCAGTTCCACTTTGGAACTCACAGCTCTCCGGCGCCCCCCTTACCCTCAGGTCAGTCAGAGAACAACTCCTAGGATAATTGGTCACTGGACAGGCTGCTCACTGTGGACTGGCTATTAGGCACGCTGCAATGAGGAAATAATAAATGCTTTGGCCACAGCCACACAAAAGCTTATAAAACCCCTTCTGTCGCTGCCAGCTTCACCCAACCAATCGGGACCACACTTCGCTGCCACCAGCTAACAATTCTCTTAATCAATAATTTAATTAAGAGGGTCAGTAGCAAACCCCAAATCAGTAGCGTAATTAGCTTACAGGCACATGAATTCGTCACAGAGCAAAGACTAATAAATTTTATAGTTTATTCCCAAAAGGTGGGCAGTGTTTACAGAAGATAAAAAGGTTTTACAATTGGAGACAATTTAAGTATGTACAATATGATTGCAAATAAAAGGGATTTAAAAGCAGAGATAACTTACATATTGCTTAGATCATTTCAGGCGGAACCATGCTGGGGGGAGGAGATAAATGTCCCAATTCATTTGAGATCCTATTGGCACGGCATCCCAGGCTAGAATGAATGGGGGGGTTAGGGGACAATACCCTATAACTTTGGGCTGGTGACATCACCAAAGGGGCTGTCAGGTGACAGTCCTCCGCCCTAGCTCAGAGTTATAGAACTGGTTCCGAAACTTATAATAACCATATCTCACAGAGGGTACCTCGTATAGAAACGTACATAGTACTATCTTTTCGAGCTCATCTCTGGCATTAATTCAAATCCAAACTCGAACTAGTTATTTCACACGGTTCAGGGGAAATCCATTTCTCTGGTTCCGTGGGTGCTAGAAATTAGCAAGAACCACTGTGGTGGAGCCTGATCGAAGCATGTCCCAATGTGTAATTTTCATATTTTTATCATAAACTGGCAGCATTCTATGACCAAATGATTAGATTCACAGTATTGTCTATGAGAGTAGCTGCACATGGTGGAAGTGACAAAGGAACCACCTGCCGTGAGGCAGGAAGCAAGTCACTAGTAATTCAGGCTACACTGATTGTGTGTGTGAGTGAGCTGAGGGGGAGAAACAAGGGGGGTGAGTGGCTGCAGTCTCAGGTTACCGGCTAACAGTGTGCCAAAACTTGCAGGCAAAGGGAAAAGGAAAGGGCGTGGTCAAGCCCCTTACGACATAGCATAGTTCAGTGTGTAAATAGAATATTCTGCAATGTTATAATCTGGGGAATCTCACATCATACTTTACATTACTATTACACATGGATTAACTGTGCTGCAGATGAAAAGTAGAAGGATCCAGGAGGCCAAAGAATATTCAATTCAACTTATCTGTCAATGTGCTTCAAAGTCATTTGACTTCTTCATCAGCATGAACTACACAGGAATTAAATATAGAAAAAAAGGGTGATCCAGCTCACCTAATCTCAATTCAAATTGTGGACACAACCCCTGCAGTGCACAGAATGCTGTGTCAGCAGCTGGAAGATCAGGGAAAAGAAGTAAATCCAGGATGACATCCGTAGAATATATACAAAGGAAAGTCCTCTAGGGAAAGCTGGATGATCCTCTTTTCAGAGCTAAAAAAAAAGGTGGTTACCTTTTAAGGAAAGTCCTTTTGGAAAAGCTGGGTGATCCTGCCAATAAAGGATTACCTTAATGTGAGTTCTGAGACTGAATAGATGAGTGGTAGCCTTTAAAGGAAGGTCCTATTGGGAAAGCTGGATAGTCCTCTTTTCAGAGCTAAAAGGAAAAGTGGTTGCTTTTTAAGGAAGGTCCAGTGAGAAAAGCTGGATGATCCTGCTTCATATGAAAAAAACTCAATACCTCCGTTCACAGAAACTCTGCAGATGGTGAAGTGCTGCAGGAGATGGCCGGTGACAGACGCCCGTGATATAAGATACCAGTGCCCGCTTATGTTCAGTCCAAGCGCCGCGTACAAAATCAAGCTGGCAAGGTGCAGAGTTGCTGCAGGACCTTGCGTGACGTCACGGTCACGTGATACAATCACGTGACTGGCTAGGGAAGGCACAGGGGGCCAAAAAAGTTGTCCTATGCGTTACAGAATGCACTGATTCCTTCGTCCCTGACGAAGCTGATCAGTGCATTCCGTAACGCGTAGGACAACTTTTTTGGCCCCCTGTGCCTTCCCTAACCAGTCACGTGAAAAGAGGACTATCCAGCTTTCCCAATAGGACCTTCCTTTAAAGGCTACCACTCATCTATTCAGTCTCAGAACTCACATTAAGGTAACCCTTTATTGGCAGGATCACCCAGCTTTTCCTACAGGACTTTTCTTAAAAGGTAACCACCTTTTATTTTTAGCTCTGAAAAAAGGATCATCCAGCTTTCCCTGGAGGACTTTCCTCTACAGGCTACTACTCATCTATTCAGTTTCAGAACTCATACCAAGGTAACGTTTTATTGGCACTTATTTTTATTACTAAGCTTTTTATTATCAAGTTTTTTTTGTTTGTTTTTTTGTTTTCTTATTATTATATAGCTGATAGTATTTATTTATTTATTATTTTATTTTAGGGTACATTCATAGCGCAAGTTCTAAACTATACATTTTTTAAAATATCAATATATCCATTCAATAAAATTGAAAAACAAAATACTTTTTCACAGGCATGGTGTACAATTTTTACACATCATATTTGATTCTTTTTTAGGATGTGGAAAACCTGTCGATAAAGCAAGCAGAATTGTAGGTGGCAGTAATAGCTCCCATGGTGAATGGCCGTGGCAAGTCAGCATGCATCTTAAATTATCTTCAAGCAGACATGTTTGTGGTGGATCTATTATTAGCAATCAATGGATAGTAACGGCTGCCCATTGTGTTGCCCCGTAAGTATTCTAAAATATACCTTCAAATATGAAGACCTTAATGTTGTGCTTACTTTTTCACTTATATACGTTTCTGTCGAAATCTGTTAAAATTCCTTGCTCTCCTTCATACAGTAATAGAGTTAAATCTTAAAGGGATTGTCTATTACTGGACAATCCCAGTTTAATTAATTCTGGACCCCATATAAAATAAAATCAGTGTATATTCACCCCCTACAGTGACACTGTTCCAGCAATGTCAGCACCATTCTTCTCAGCAGTGATGTGACATTGTTGCGTCATGTGCTGGCTATAGCTCAGGCATGTCCGCTACTAAGTTATAAATCAGGGTAGACATTGGTTCTGATGAAACAGTAAAGTCTACAGTTTGTACTATAAAGATTCTTTTAGTCATAATAAGTTAAGGAGGAACATTAATTTAATTTTAACAATATTGAGAAAATTCTCAAAATATGTTCTGTGCATACTTGTAAAGCATAAAATGTTGAGTCCTTTTTCTTAGCCTAAATGATATACCAAACATTTTTATAAGTTTGTTTTAGATTGTTGAACCAATTGAAGGTTATGTAGATTAGAGGATATCCAAGCCTCAAAACTTCCACCAATTGCTCATAACACTGTGCAGAAGCCATCAGCTCATCCAGTGAAAGCTCTTAGTTCTTGCATCAGTGTGTACAAAGTGGTCTACAAACCCCTGTGCCCCAATTCATTAAAACAATTGCACTAGAATTTTGGTGTAAATCATTTTGAAAATTCTGAATTTTTTTTGCAAAATGTGGGTTTGCTGAAAAGTGGAGATGGGCAAACCCGAACAGAAGATAAAAATAAAAAAATATTTTTTCTTTTTTTAGCAGTTTGGGTATCCATTATTTTTAATGGGGTTCAGTTTCTGCTGGAAGTTTGGGTACTGTTCTGGCTCCCAAACCAAACTTTCTAAAAAGTTCAGGTCAGGTACCAAGAACCTGAACGTCCACCGTTCTGCCCATCTCTACTGAAAAGTTTACGACTTTCTGCATTTTCACTACACTTTTACCCAACTTTTTCAAAATAGGTGAATCCAGTAAATCTTTCTCCAGTTCAATGGTGCACACCATTTTTAAGATGGTCCAAATTCATTAAGAGGCTTGTACGGAGCTTCTAACTCCCAAATACTACCTCATCAAGACTGATATGGACAATGCTGGTCTTGATGAATCAGGACCCAAAGACTTTCTAATCTACTGTGTGCAGTTTATCTTGGTAACACATTAACCAAACGCATTAATAAGGATGGCTGTTGCCTACCTAAGGCTGCATTCACAAGTTGTGGAAGTTTGGCATTTCTTTGCCACAATTGCATTCTTTGCTGTGATTTTCTTAAACTGCAGCAAAAACATTTTCATTATGCTGTGATCTGTGCAACAAAACACAATTTATTCACAATGTGTGAATGCAGCCAAAGAAGGCAAACAACATCCATTCATCTCTAACACAACTTCACATATTCACTATGATTCGGGCTAAATTCATGACACACACATTAGTTTGTTTAGAAACCTGCAGGAAGTCTGTGAGCTACATAAAAGTTGAGCTACTTAGTTTTAGTTGCCATATGACAAAACTGGTGACAGGTTCCCTTTAGTTACTATCACCGTATTCAACACAAGGGCTGCATTCCATAACTGGCTATATGACCCCCTGACTCCCCCTGTATACACCCAAAAACCTTTTGAAGTTCTCCCATGCTGTATGTTAATCCAGTCAGTCCAGTTTGATGGCCATTCATTGTTTACTCTCTATCATTCCTCCCAGATGCTGCTCCCTGTCCTCTTCCTTTGAATGACGTGGATGACACCTCCTGCATTATCCACATTGCAGGGCATATTTTTCGCCTACGCAGAGAAATCACATCTATGCTTTGCCCTACTGCTAGCATGCGCACTTATAGTTTTTCTCTGCCCAAAGTAGGACAAAGCATAGTGTGCAGGTGTGAAGTGCGTAGGCGCGAGGCACAATTTCTCTGCGCAGGTGCAAGATTTCGCCCGGCAATGGTGAAGGCGCGGAAGGCGTCATCCATGTCAATCGAGGCAGATGAATGGTGAGGAGGGTTGGAGAGGCAGCAGCTGGGAGGTGAGATAGGGAGCACAGAATGGACGCACATTGGACTGGATTAGCATGAGTAACATACAGCGTAGGAGAACTTCAAAAGGTTTTAGTGGGATATACAACCATTTATGGAATGCTGCACAGGTGTTGAGTAAGATGGTAAACTTAGTTGACAAATGACAAAACTGGTGACAGTAGTAAATCCACACATGAATAAAGTGACCGAGCTCAATACATGGTCTGCCTCTGTTGCAACAAATAGCAGCAAGCTTTGCACACTGAGGTATAAAAGTCAGTTCACATAGACCAACTGGTTTATATGACTGCTGATAAACTGCTACTGTTAATCGGTCATTTGACTGTCTGTTTAGACAGGCAGACTAAAGTACACGATGTGCATAGGCAGCTATTGTTATCAACAGTGCAAGTCCTGTTTACAGGATGATGCATCATCGGGAAAAATGATTAGAGATGGGCGGACACCTGGATGTTTGGATCTGGCATGTTTGACTGAACAGTTACAAAAAGTTCGGATACCAAAACAGTAGTTACGGAGCCCATTTAATTGAATTGGGGGTCCGAACCTTCAGCATTTTTTATGCTGTCATGTGCATGACAGAACGGCAAACACCACTTCTGATCGGCAGTAAAATCATCACCGCCGGTCAGACAGCCGGGGTTACCACACTGTCAAAAGATAGCGTAACAATGCAGCTGTGGTCGGACATACAAAGTTTACCTCTTGTCACTGGTGTCAGCTGATGGGACTACTGAACTCATCATCCAATGCCTGTTACAGCTAATAACAATGAGAGCAGGTGCGGATGATGGGAGTATTCATCAGCCGACACCTGCACTGTAAATAAATAATTAAAAAAACACGGTGTTAATTACCTTATATTTTTGATAACCAGCCAGGCAAAACTCACAGCTTGGGGATGCAACCCTCAGCTGTCAGCTTCAGCAAGGCTGGTTATCAAGAATGTAGGGGTCCCTGTTATGAATGAGTCACCGAAGGAGGAAAAACAAAAATACAAGCTAAGTCCAGAAAACCGGAGAGGTTGGTAGCTATCGGATTGCAGACCCCTGATCCTATCCACAACAACTAACAGTAGCCGTGGGGGGTTCCTACGATGCCCTAGACCCCTCGATCACAGCCAGAGAACTAAATAGGCCTAAAGAAAGAAAGGGGAAATCTAAACTGCCCCAGAGCAGACCCCAAAGCAATAGGCAGCCCCCAACAAATAATGACAGTGAAGCAAGATGAAAACACTAACACAGACAGAAAGATAGGTTGAGCAACCGATGGGGCCCAAGCTAACTAAAAAGGACAGGATAGAAAAGCTGCTGTCTGCAATCCGTAAAAAACCCTACCAAAAAATGTCCCAACCGTCTGATAGGAAAAACAGGCCCTGAAGTCGCTAGGACTTCAAAAAGACTATATCAGCACTCAGGTAAATTCTGAAGACAGAGCAAAGAGACAAACTGATCAGAGACAAAAATGGAACTCAGCACACCCCCCAAACGGGGATGGCTGAACTCCAAAAAACAAGGTGAACAAAGCAAAACTAATAAGTTCAATAGCAGAGCAAAAACTTATCTTTGGGAAGCAGGAATCAGACTGGTCTCCAAGAATCCAGCAGAGAAATCACCAGCGACTCAGAAGGGCGTCGGCTGCCTTATATCCAGTCAGAATTTCCTGCTACCCAGTCATCATCTACCAGATCAGGTGTTTGGTAATCAGCCTCACTACCTTCCTTCTCCAGAAGAGGGAGTTCATCAGACATCGATGGTGAAGGGGAAAATGAACTCACAACAGGTCCCCATGCCCCATTTTTTTATTATTTAAATAAATCATTTTAAAAAACAAAGTTGGGTCCCCCTCATTTTTGACAACCAGCCAAGGTAAAGCAGACAGCTGGGGGCTGGTATACTCAGGCTGCTAAGAGGCCATGGATATTGCCCCCCCAGCCTAAAAATACACAATCATACTTAAATAATGCCTAATTCCACTGAATCCCTCATCTCCTGTAATAAAACAAAAATTACAAACAACAATATCCCTCACCTGTCCTTTGCTTGTGTCACGCCGTAATCCATGTCTGAGGGATAAACAATTTTCAACTTGGATGCTGCCAAGATGTGACTGTTCAGGCTGAGAACCACTGGTGAATAAGCTGCTGTGAGCGCAGCATCAGTGACTAGCAGTGATGTCATCGAGGTTACTGACGTTCACTAAGGCTGCATTCTCAGCCAGTCTGAACTGAGGTGGCCTTGGTGAGATCTCTGCTAGCACTGTGAGAAAGTCTCACGGTGCAGAGGTATGTTCACCACAGTTCAAAATCATTGCAGTGAAATTCTTCCAGTGAACTTGCCTCTGCTCCGTGATACCTTCTGATGGTGCTATTGGGGATCTCACTGAGGTTGCCGCAGTTCAGCCGAGCTGGGAACACAGCCTCAGTGACCGTCAATAACCTCAATGACATCACAGGTAGTTACTGATGCTGTGCTAGTGGCAGCTCATTCACCAGTGGTTCTCAGCATGGACGGTCGCATCTTGGCACCATCCAGGTTGAAAACTGTTTATCCCCCAGACATGGATTATGGTGTGGGACAGAACAATGGACAGGTAAGGGATTGTTGTTTTTTTTTTGTTTTATTACAGGAGACAAGGGCTTCACTGGCGTTAGATGATTATAACTGCATTTATTATTGTTAAATAAAAAAATAAAAGTGTTTTGTTTTATTTCACATAAAATTTTTTTTCTGGCTTTGTCTTTATTTACCATATAACTATAGGATTAGTAATGGATAGGTGTCTTATAGATGCCTCTTCATTACTAAGCAGTGGACTTGATGTCACCTGACAATATAAAGAAGACATCAATCCCACAAATATGATCCTCACTTGCCACTGCTACAGGGCAAGTGGGCCTGGCAAAGCACCAGAATTGGCGCATCTCATAGATGCACCTTTTTTGGGAGGCTGCAGGCTGCTATTTTTAGTAAAATGTTCATTTTTTTTTTGCTTCTACATTGCTCTAGTTCTTTTGAAGCACCTGAAGTGTTAATACCCTTTTTGAATGTGGCTTTGTGCACCTTGAAGGGTGCAGTTTTTAGAATGGTGTCACTTTTGGGTATTTTCTGTTATATTGAACCCCCAAACTCACTTCAAATGTGATGTGGTCCCTAAAAAAATGGTTTTGTAAATTTAGTTAGAATAATCAGAAATCGCTGGTCAAATTTTAACCCTTATAACGTCCTAACAAAAAAATTATGTTTCCAAAATATTTTATTTGACAGGTCTTAGAAAAAAATGAACTCTACAATTGCATGTGTTTAAAAATGTTTTTCCTGCACTGAGATAATCTTATAAATGTGCCCCTGCTGTGTACTGTGTAATGGCTGTGTCTGACAGTACAGGAACATGGTCTCACCATATCACAGCTAGTGGCTAGGGGTGAAAGCAAAAAAGAGTATACAGACAGGACTGCAGGGGATCACAGCTGATTCTTTATGTAAGTAAAGGATTTCTTTGCCTGTTTTTAAACAATATTTTAACTCAAAGGAAGAATCAGTTCTGATTCCATGCTTTAATGTCTGTATACTCTTTTGCTTTCTTCCCTTGCCAGTAACTGTTATATTCGACCCATTCCTGCACGGTCATACTCAGCCCTTCACTGGGGCACATTTACAAGATTACAGGACTTTTTTAAACACATCCAATTGTGGAACCTATTATTATTCCAAGATTTTTTGATTAAAACATACTTTTGCTCATGGCACAACCCCTTTAATTAGTAGTAATGAGTGAGCACTAAAATACTTTGGTACTTGTTACTCGAATCGAGCACGTCGGACTGCTCGGGTGCTCAACTCGTGGAGCGGGTATAATGGAAGACCCTCCTCGGAAGCCTGGGGAGCAATAAGATCACTGAAATGGATGGAAAAAGTGCTCAAATAGAATTGGGACAGAATGAGGAAGATGCCTGGATGCACCTCTGACTCCCAGGTCACTGCTGGGAACAATGTTGTCATAGTATTATGCCACTTTTACGGACTGACAATAAAACATACCAAACCGAATATAAAATGGATTTTACAGGAAAAAAAATGTTCAGAAACATTCTTTCCTGTATAATGTTCACACGTAGCATTTTTGTTCCTTTTTTCCACTTTCTCAAAAACCCTGAAAGAATTGACATGGTCCTTCTCCAAAATTGTAGCAGTTTTCCATTTCAGTCAGGAATAAAAAAAAGAGTCGTGTGCATGAGATTTCTGAACTTTTTTTCCCATTTGTAATTTGAAGCCTATCCATTAAGTGCAAGACCTATCAAAAAATGAAAGGAAGGATTGTAATACACCCTGGAATACAAGTAGAGGATGGCCTCAGAAAATATTTTTTCCCAATTTGGATAAAGTGAGTCTCGACTGGTAGAGTGTATGCATTATGTGCAAGGGCTTCCAAAAATTAGAAGGAGGCACTGCGGCACACCCTGCAACAATGAGGAGTCCCAGATTCAAGGCCACTACTCAGTGTAAAACTGGCACAACAAGGACCTTCAGGTATCCAAATCCAATTTTGCTTCAGCTAAGGTGGACTGCAGTTCCTCCTGTGATGACTCAGGGCATCAGGCAGCCCTGAGGCTACAAACAGATTGAAGCAGGGGCGTGGCCTGAGCTGTGATGGTGTGAGGAAGTGTCTGCTCAGGGCTCCTGCTCAACTACCTATATGAAGCGACTTTGAAGCGACAGGAATCCTCCAATCAAGAATTCCTACTCACAACAAGAATCTAGAAGTCGCCTGGAGCATTTTGATACCAAGAATGTGAAGATTGGACCAAAAATAATGGAACTACAGCTACTGAGGAGGAGCGGTGTTGTTTTCCTGTGCTGAGCAGAGGAGAGGGGCCTGTAGCTGACTCCTGCAGAAGAAGAAAGGAGGTGGAGGAGTTTCACATCTACCGAACAGCTATCCTGTTGTATCGGTGATCAGGAGGAGTGGAGGTGACCGGGCTGTTTGTGTGCAGAGACCAGAGGACTGGCGCTTATCCGTGGGTCCTGTTCAGGCCCGCGTTCTACACTACCCCCTGTTGCCTGCCTGTTGGAGAAGGAAAAGGGCTTCAGGAGAGAAGCATACTGCTGAAAAGTGCAAGCCGCCGGTGTTTGGTAATATTCATGGACTCTGAGGTGGCTACGGAAGACCAAGGAAGGAGAAGAGCAGGACTTGGAGTGTGACGTTAGCAGCCGCGGCATCCACAAACCCGCCGCGGTTTTCGGGGTTTTGTACCACGCCGGTGGACCTGATCCCGGGGGACCCTGCTTAGTAGGATCCGGAGAGATATTCTGAGCAGATCAAGACCGGGCACGAAGAAATCTGCTGAAAATTGGAGGAGTTATTGGCTAAAATCCTTGGCGGGGCAGGAGAAGCAGGAGCAGGCAGATGATTGACAGCTGCTGCCAGTGCGCAGATTCAACGCGGTCTAAGGTTTGTTGTGAGCCCTTGCCGATCCGGATCTCCAAGTCCTTTCTTGAGTGGGCCCCTGGGGAGGAGAAGAGAGGGTACTGGCACTGGATTTGAGTGACTGCCATACTCCCAGATTTGTCGCGATCGCTGTGGTGTTGCATTCCTCTTGCTGGCTTGATCCGCGGGAAATCCCTTTCTTTGGCGCCAAGGAGACTTTAAGGAAGAAGACGGAGTCCTGATATATTGGAATACAAGGAGAACTTTGTAATCCCTGATAAGCAGATATTGGTGGGTCAGGAGAGAGTGGAAGTTGAGCTTTACTGAAAGCGGCTGTTTGATATTTGAGTGGAAGCTGAGCTTTACTGAAAGCGACTGTTTGATACTTGAATGGAAGCTGAGCTTTAAATGATCATGGCTGTTTGATAGAGCTTTAAGTGTTCACGGCTGTCTGATACTTAAAACCATTGAGGAAAAAGAGTGGAAGCTGAGCTTTAAAAATTCTCGGCTGTTTGATACCTAAAGTTAATGAGGATAGAGAGTGGAAGCTGAGTTTTAAACGATAGCGGCTATTTGATACTTAAAACCACTGAGGATAGAGAGTAGAAGCTGAGCTCTAAACGATCGCGGCTGTTTGATATTTAAGGCCACTGAGGATAGAGAGTGGAAGCTGAGTTTTAAATGATAGCGGCTGTTTGATACTTAAGACTGCTGCGGATAGAGAGTGAAGCTGAGCTTTAAACGATCGCGGCTGTTCGATACTTAAGGCCACTGAGAATAGAGAGTGGAAGCTGAGCTTTAGATGATCGCGGCTGTTTGATACTTAAAGCCACTGAGGATAGAGAGTGGAAGCTGAGCTTTAAATGATCGCGGCTGTTTGATACTTAAGGCTACTGAGGATAGAGAGTGGAAGCTGAGCTTTAGGTGATTGCGGCTGTTTGATATTTAAAGCTACGGCGCTCCTGAACATAACTTATATTTTATTACTTAGAATTTGGTACCTGGATAGCAGTACAAATTATATACTTTTTTACTATTAATCACCAGGCTCTAATAACCCAATCGACATTAGATATATATTATATGCTATTGTTAGATGCTTACTTAATTACTGTGGTTGTATATACTATATATTATTTCTATCCTCATAACTAATATTTCAAATCATATACAATAATCTTTGGTTTAGCTGCTTATTAGCAGTATATCCTACACAACTCTATATATAGGCTTTTGTTTTTTTTTCTCTTTTTAGGAAACATATAGGATATAGAGATCTATAGGAAATCTTTAGTATTATTGTTGATAGGCAACGATACATAAGCCAGGTATTATTCTAACTTAGGCCTTTTTGAGGTTATAGAGTTTGTTTTTGTGACATCTCTATCTCGTAACTAATTTAATAGGATAATAATCCCTGTTGCCAATTTGGGTAGACCCTTGAGTGAATTCAGGATTCTAACTATCTGATTCATAGATACTATTATAAGGTGATTATTCAATTACAAATAATCAGGAATTAATATTCTGTATATTAAACTGTCTTAATTCATAAGATGACCTCTTCAAACAGAAATCAAAAAGGAAAGCAACCTCCACATAGGTCTTATAATAAACCTAGGGAAGACTCCCCCAACATATTAAGTCCTATGAAATCAAGGTCTCCATTAAAGAGGGATCCACAGGCTAGTCAGGTACCTACAACAGCTCAGAGTAAACCACCAAAAAAGGATATAGAAGGTAAAGGACTAGAGCCTAATCATCCTAATCAGGTGCCCACAATTAAAGAGGTTAACTCTGACGCAATGGATACTTCCAAATCCACAAAAAGAAAAGAACTTGAAAGTTCAACACCAGCCGAATCTGGAAACAATTCAGAATACTCTTCACCTGACAGTAGTCCAACTAGACAACGTACTAAAAAAGATCGATCTTCATCTCCTCAACCTTTAAAACAAGGGCTAGCTCCCACTGATCTAGATATACTTTTAGCCTCTGAAAAGGTAGTGACAGAAGGCTCTATGGCTAGATTTTGTAAAATGCTTAGTGACTCTATTGCTTTGGGATTTGAAGCTCAGAATAAGAAAATGGAAGAAGTGAGTGACAAAATCACTAAGAGAATAGAACAGAATGAAAACAGGATCTTAGTTGTTGAAAATAAAATGGATACTTTGCTTAAACAGAATTCTAAATTGAAAATGGAATTACAGACATTGAAAACTAAATTGATGGATGTGGAGGATAGGAGTAGGAGGAATAATCTTAAAATAAGAGGTATCCCTGAAAATATCTCACAAGATGAGCTTTCCAACTACACAAAAACTATATTTAAAAAGGCTTTTCCTGATCTTCCAGATTTTGAATTCAGGATTGACAGAATCCACCGTCTTCCTCGTCCTAGAGGCTTGTCTGTTGATAAGCCGAGGGATACTATCCTCCATATGCATTATTATGAAACAAAGGAAAAAATTTTACACTATATCAGAGACAAGGGAAACTTTCCAGATCCTTATACCAAAATAAGAGTTTTTGGAGATTTCTCCAAGGCAACCATGGAGTTCAGAAAATCCTTTAGAAAAGTAAATACAAAAATAAAAGATCTTGGCATTTCATATAGATGGGGTTATCCTGCTAAACTTTTAGTGTGGTGTAGGGGGAAGACAATCCCTTTTTTTACACCAGAAGAAGCAATGCTTTTCGTCCAATCATTCCAGGATGACATTGGCTGAACTTATTGTCAAGAAGTACTGGGTTTCATTTTCATTATTTAGAATGTTTATAATACTTTAAAATTAGAAGGATTAATAGAAATATTAGGTGTAAGGGTAGGAGTTGAACCACTTTTTTTTATATAACCCCAAACTAGGTGAGAATCCTTCTAGTTTGGATTCCTCCAGGGGAACTCATTCGAGTTTATTTTTTGATTTTTTATTTTTCTTTTGTTTCTCTCTTTTTTTTTTTTTTTTTTATTGTTGTTTGTTACACAGACTTATTGAAGTCTTATTTCTATCACTTGGTATTTACAGTGCTGTAGTTAGGAGTCTTATTTGGATTTGTTCCACTTCCTACTTTATTTCACAGCAACATAAACATGAAGCTTAAAATGTTGTCTTTCAACGTTAGGGGCCTAAATATCCCTTATAAAAGACATACACTTTGGAGGGAGATAAAATATAGCAAAGCGGACATTGTATGTCTACAAGAAGTCAAGTTTACTATGGAAAATCATCCGTTCTTTCAAAATAAGAAATTTCCACATATGTTTCAATCCCTGAAAGGGAAAAAGAAGGCCGGGGCCATTACACTTATAAAAAATAATATTCCATTTGAATTAATAGAAGAAATCACAGATCCACAAGGGAGATATCATATCCTCATATGTCAACTCAATCATAAACTTTGCACAATAATTAATGTATACGCTCCAAATAAAAAGACCATTTCATATCTAAATAGATTAATGGATAAGATCAATAAAGTTAAGAAAGCTATGCTTATGTTCGCAGGAGACTTTAATATAGTCCCTGATAGTACAATGGATTCTTCATCGCCAGTACGCCATAAAGCACCTTCTCTTAGTAAATGGTTAATTTCTAATGAACTCTTTGACATTTATCGCTGTCTGAATACTTCTTCGTGTGAATACACGCACTATTCGGACATGCACAAAACATCATCGAGAATAGACCTAATATTGACAGATGTTTTTGCTATTTCTAAATTCAAAAATATTAATATCTTGAGCAAATCTATATCAGATCATGTCCCTGTGTTGGCGGAGTTTGAATTGGGATCCTATTCAGAAAACATGTTTCTCTGGAAAGCTAACTCCACTTTATTTAAAAATCCCGAATATAAGGAAATAATTTCAAATACAATCTCTAACTATTTTAAAGAAAATGACGTTGGTGATATAAATCCGTTAGTTCTTTGGAACGCTCACAAGGCGGTCCTGAGAGGCCATTTGATTCAACTTTCGTCCAAATCAAAAAGGATAAAAAGACAGACATTCACAAATTTACAGTCTCAGATAAAACTGAAAGAAGAGTTTCAAAACAGTTTGCCGGTTCCATCCTCGAGTGTTCACTCGGAAATACTGAAATTAAGGCAGGAATTAAGAACTGCAATCATTTCGGATTATGATGCAGTTATCAAAAATTCAAAATTTAATTTCTACTCATCTATTAACAAACCAACTGCATATATGATGAAAAGATTCAAACAAGAGAGAATTAATAAGAGAATAGTTAAAATCAAAGACAACAATGGAAATGTTAAGACTCATCCTCGGGATATTGCAAACGCCTTTGCAGAGTTTTTTCAAGGCTTATACAATTTAGCTTCGGACGCTGAAACAACACAACCAGATGTTAAATTGATAGATACATTCTTAGACAAATTAGATCTCCCCCGAATTGATCCTTTAGAGTTGGAACATATAAACAGACCCATATCAACAGAAGAAATATTTGATGCGATTAATAAACTTAAAGCCCAGAAATCACCGGGGCCTGACGAGATTACCAATGAATATTATAAGACCTTTCAAACTATCCTAGCTCCTTATCTGGAAAACATATTTAACTTGGCTACCTGTCAGGGTTCCTTTCCAAAGGAAATGTTAGAAGCTACGATTGTTATGATACCTAAGGAGAAGGGAGACCCTGACGAGGTTTAGAGCTACAGACCAATTTCACTCATTAATGGGGATGCAAAGCTATACTCAAAAATATGGGCTGAAAGACTTAAAAAGGTTCTACCTTTTTTAATAAAAGACGATCAAATTGGCTTTGTAGAAGGTCGTCAAGCTGCTGATGGGACTCGAAGGATCATGAATATAATTACCGCTACTAAATTTTCTACAGATCCTTCAGTTCTAGTTACGCTAGACGCTGAAAAAGCCTTTGATAGGCTAGATTGGGTGTATCTAAAGAAAGCATTATTGAAATTTGGATTTAATGATCACTTCATTTCTTCAGTTATGGCCTTGTATTCAGAGCCTTGTGCAAAAGTATACACGAATAATCATTTATCAAAGTCATTTCCTATTTCAAATGGTACAAGGCAGGGGTGTCCCCTTTCTCCACTTTTATTTGTTTTGGCAATAGAACCCCTGGCAGAAAAAAATCAGATCTAATCCTAACATCTTTGGCCTTGAAACTACTCAACGCACATTTAAAATCAGTCTGTTTGCGGACAATATAGTGCTGACACTCTTAAACCCAGAGATTTCTATCACAGCATTGTCATCAGATTTAAAGCTATTCTCAAATATATCTTATTTTAAAATAAATCATTCAAAATCAAAGATTTTACCCTTTAACTTAAATCCTCAAGAAGTGGAACGTTTAGGAACTCTCTCAAAATTTTCAGGCAAGGAGGAGGAAGTTGGATATTTGGGGATGAAGCTGACAAACAAATTACATTCAACTATCTCAATTAATTTTAACAACTTAATTCACAATATCACCACAGATTTTGTAAATTTTAAACGTATTGGTTTATCCTTGTTCGGGAAAATATTGGCTGTCAAGTCATTTGTTTTACCTAAGATATTGTATTTGTTTAGGATCCTTCCAGTATACATTCCTTCAGCGCAATTGTCAAAAATTCAAAAATTAATAAACTCCTTTGTTTGGGATGGCAAAAAATTAAGAATTGCGTCGAACATCCTTTATAAAAGTAAAAAAAATGGAGGTCTGGGGCTACCGAATGTAACAGCTTATTACCAAGCCTTACTGATTAAAGCTAGCGTTTATTGGTTTAGTCGTAATACAACACCTGCGTGGATCGCCTTGGAAGAAAGTCAAAGTAATAATGACATATTCCACAATATTTTCTTTGCTAATGTATTGGGTTCCCGACCAAGTTTGCCTTCTCATCCCATATTCCAAGCCATACTCTTGGCTTGGAAAAATTTTATTAGACCAGGGAGAAATTGGAACAAAGTGAGACAAATGTGTAATTTTCCACTAAACTTAATATCTATCTTTTACAAGTGTACTATTCCAGAAATTTGGACTACATGTAATATTAAAAAAATAGGAGACATATACAATGGTACCTTCCTTTCCTTTAGTGAGATTAAAACAAAATTTAATCTTCCCTCCGCAGAATTTCTCTTTTTCACCATTCTAAAAAGCTACATTAAAAAATTCTCCCAAATTAAGCCACTAAATTTGGACATTATATCTTTATACTTGGGAAATATAGAGAAAAAGAACGTTTGGAGCTTAAAGAACATATATAACATTTTCAATAAAGACACGTTTATACTAAAGAGCGCATATATGAAACGATGGGAGTCAGAATTAAACATTACACCCACACTGGAACAATGGCAAGATGCCTTGAAGTTTTCTTACACAGCAACAATCTCAATGACACTACAAGAATCTTACTACAAAATGTTTGTGAGATGGTATTATAACCTTTCGAGGCTGAATTTTATAAATCCAGGTAACTCCAACTTATGATGGAGAGAGTGTGGAATGGTGGGAAACATATATCACATATTTTGGGAATGCCCTAATGTTAAGAGTCTATGGAAGGAAGTATCTGTTCATATAAACACCTTTTTGGGAAGGAAATTGGTTATTTCCCCTAGTATGGCTCTTCTTTTATTAGATCTAGAAAATTTAGACTTTTCAGGTACATTAATGATAGTACATATTTTACTAGTAGTTAAAAACTCAATAGCAGCACACTGGAAAAAAACCGATATACCAAAATTCGAAGATATTTTTCACAATCTTCTGATACATAGCTCATTAGAAAGACGCTTTGCTCTACATAATAAATTCTTGGACAAATATAATAAAAAGTGGGAAGTATGGAATAAAACTTTTCTTACAAAAAACTAGTTTTGTTGTCACTGATGAATCCAGATAGGATCTTATTTTTCTTTTCTTCTGTTTATTTTAGATTTTAGACTTCAGATGTTAAGTTTTAGTTATATTCTTAGCTTTTAGCTTTAAGATGCTTATGGAGTAATGGCTATAAATGATCACTCATTGAGTTTCCTATTGCATTTTCTTTTCCTTTCCCTTTCCTTCTGTATCCTATTTCCCATACCCTTTTTTCCTATGTTTGTTAAATTTGAAATACCTTAATAAAAATTATTGGAAAACAAACAGATTGAAGCAGTAGTTTCTAAACATTTTTTATCTCCTTGTAAAGCTAGTGAAAATTCATAATCCATGTGGGGAAAGCTTCTCCAACCCATCCTGGGGAAAGCACCTCATAAGTCCTTTGTCCATTTATTCACACAAGAGGTGCATTTGGACCTTTCTCCGATTGCATGATTGCATCTATATTTTTTATTTTACACAGAGTTGAGGAAAATCTAAGGCATACAGGTCGCAGTTGGGTCGCCCTCCCAGGGATGTGGGGTACTCGGTACCGGGCTGGTCTCTCAGAGGGAGATGTCAGAGCAGCGGTGACCGGGTCCCTGACCCTGGGCGCCCTTGTAAAAAGGGTTGAGTGATGGAATAAAGTTTATTCGTGATTTGTGAGGCCACCTGTGGTGTTCGGCAAGGGAGGTGTTAAGCCGACGCTGCAGACAGATCCTCTGGGACAGATGGTGGGGTGCAGCAGTGATGTTATAGCCCTCCACAGGCAGGGCTGCAGTCCCAGGGCAGAGTAGATGAAGAGAATAGGTGTTGAGGAAGAGGGTGCAGTGTCTGGCACAGAGATGTAGCAGTGCTGAAGAAGTTGCAGAAAGAAGGCAGGACACAGCAGAATGTAGTTTCTTTACCTTTACTTTGTAAGTGCAGTCCAGGGTCCAGATTACAGATGGCACAGGAGCTGATTAGCCTGGAAGCAACTTAGGAATGTATCTGTCAGACGGGTTGTGTGGTCTCCTCTCTAGCGCTTATTTTTAGGTACTTGCAGTACGGTGTTACACTGAAGTTCCACTTGCTTATTCTCTTTAGAACTCCCTCGTATGGCAGACAGCTGTAGCCTTCTATCTCCTTTGGCTCACACATCGCTGTGGTGCCTCCGAGTCTTAGATGGGAATAGAGCATTTACAGCTTCCTATTCCTCTGGTTTCTGTTGCAGGACTGTCAGTATCCATACAACCTTGGAGACCAGGCTCCAGATCATGCGCTCTAGCTGTGAATGAGCCTCAACTCTCTGCTCAATCTCCCCGCTCTCCTTACGTCCACACACTTCGCCCTCCTCACAGAACTAACTCAATTTCCCCCTTCCTGGCCCCCAGACAGCAACTCTTCCCCCAGTTTTGGTTCAGAGCTCCCTCTGCTGGCCTGGAGTGGGAACTGTGTTGTGTGTATTGATTAACTGCTAGTGAGACCCTTCATTGCTTCCAGGCATGACATCACACTCCCTAGGATGAAGGTAATGCCATTGTGGCAACCATACTCCTGGGGGCGCCACACAGTCACTGCTCCCTCCCTGCTTAAGTTGATCCTGTGGGTTTTAAGTGCCGCTGCGGGCAAAAGAACTAACTTGTTCTCAAAATGGATAAGGCCTCTATTGACCAAGACTTCTCAACTCCACCCGATGAGAGCAGCAGAACATAAATGGAAATTAAAATGTTCTTTCTTCATAAATTTTGGAGGGCCATCAGGCAGCCCTCATTCTTAAATTTTGGAGGGTCATCTACGTACCTCGGTTATACATTTTGGAGGGCCATCAGGCGACCCTCAGTCATACATTTTGGAGGGCCATCAAGCAACCCACAATCATAAATTTTGGAAGGCCATCGGGCAGCCCTCGCTAATAATTTTTTGCGACCCAGCAGGTGGCCCTCTCGCTCAATTCATTTTCAGTGCTACATATTTTACATTAAAAAATAACACCATACAGTTTGCAGGCTGCAGCACAACAAATGTGGTCATCCATGTGCTCTAGCTTTCTTTGCCGCTTTGCATGGGGGCACAGGTGCAAACAGGTGGTCAGTTAGATGGAAGATAATGCTTCCAGTTTGTTTCACAGCACCACCCTGTCCAGTCTCTCTAGAAAAGAGTCTGAACCACATAATCCTCACCCTGATCCTCCTTCCTTTCACCATAGTGATGCTGTAAGGGAGGGAAATGACTGTAGCCATGATCCGGATAACCGCAATATCGAGGTCCAATCCTTCCCCTACAGAAAACGGTACTCTTCTCTCTTGCATACCTGCATTTCCAGATTCAGCTTCCTCTGGGCACTTCCCAGGCAATGACGGTACCTGTCTCAGGTGATCCACATCAATGGAGACAGAGTCCAAATTAACTTTAACACTTTCTTTACTGAGTACTTCACACGTTACATCCACAGTTGGTACGTTATGATATTTGCTTGTTTCCTCATCTTTCCCTTTCTGGCTGTCACTTCTGTGCAATACACGCCCGGACTGGACCGTCCTAGACTGCTCCCCAGTTCCTTCCTGGCCTAACCTCGCCACGATGACAATTCTTTCTGCCTGTTTCGCCCAGACTCAAAATCATCAGCCACCAGGTTTGGTTGCTTCTGGTAGAGCATCTGACCTGTCTGTAACAAACTTGTCAAAGCTCCAGCTCCCTTCACTTCGGCTGTCCAGCTGACTCCTGCCCTAAAAGCATCGGCCAAGGCGACAAGTCACTACATCTTTCCATTTCTGTACTGGCCCACTGCTATGACACACACAGTGGCCATGGATAGTGTGGGCTGCAGTGCTTGAACATTTCGTGGCTGCCAAGCTGTCCGGGCCTACAGTCCGTGTGGACACTAGGGCACGCGGCCCCGTCTGACCTAACTTCTTACAAGGTTCCTCACTAACTACCCGGCAGCCCCTCCTACACTTAACCCTCTATGAACGTCCTGTCAGCTATACGTATAAAGCCCCCTAGTATGCCCCCATCTAGTGGCCCATAAGAGAACTATACTTACCCATGACTATGTAAACTATATACTAAAGTGCCCTCCTCTAATGTCCCCAAAAGGATGCACTAACTTACCCTATCTGTACATGCACAACAGACACACTATATTATGTAATATTATAATGCAGAAACACAAGACAATGTTACAGCGTTCTGCACAATGGTAACACATACATGTGGCAATGCCATTAAAAACGAGCGATAATACATATTTTCTATGTAGCAGTACCGCAGACATTTATCATAAACATTATCACTTAGCAATATATATCAATAACATAGGAGGGACAATCCGAGGAAGGGAAGCAAGAAAGACATAATTTCTCACTCCCTTACAATGCCACACTCGGACACTCCGAGGAGCTCTATACATTTACATTTATTATTTCTGGTTAGAGATGGGCAGACACCTGGATGTTCGAGTCCAGCAGGTTCAGCCGAATAGTTACAAAAAGTTTGGGTTCGGGTACCAGAACAGTACCCAGTCCCAAACCCAAACATGGACCCCATTCACTTGAAAGGGGGCCCGAACATTCAGTGCTTGCCATGCTGTCATGTGCATAACAGCACAGCAAACACCGCTTTTGATCGAAGGTAAAATCATCACTGCTGGTCACACAGCCATGGTTCCCACACAAAAGACAGTGTGAGTGTGTAGCTGTGATCATAGGTATAAAATTTACCTCCAGTCACTGATGTCAGCTGATGGGACTCCTGCTCCCATCAGCCGACGCCTGCTGCCACTAATAATAATAAGAGCAGGAACGGCTGATGAGAGTATTCATCAGCTGGCTCCAGCGTTGTAAATAAATAATTTACAAAAAAAAGGCGTGGGTTCCCCTTTATTTTTTATAAACGCACAACTGGGGGCTGTCATCTTTATCAAGGCTGATTATCAAGAATAGAGGGTTCCCCACGCTATATTTTTTAATTATTTAAATAAATAATTGAAAAAAATGGAGTGGGGTGCCCACCATTTTTGACAACCAGTCAAGCTAAAACAGACAGCTGAGGGCTGGTATTCTCTGGCTGGTAAGGGCCCATGGACATTGCTCCCCCAGTCTAAAAATAGCAAAAAAAGCCACATCTTTTAGATGTGCCAATCCCGGCGATTTGCCTGGCTCTACCCACTTGCCCTGTAATGGTGGCAAGTGGGGTTCATGTTTGTAGGGTTGATGTTACCATTGTATTGTCAAGTGACATCAAGCCCACAGATTACTAATGGAGAGACATCTATACCACACCTATTCATTACTAATGCTATAGTTATATGGTAAATATAATGTAGACTGTGAGCCCTTGCGTGCAGGGTCCTCTCTCCTGTACTTGTTTTGCTCATGTTTATTGTACTTGTCTATATTTGCCCCGTTCACATGTAAAGCACCATGGAATAAATGGCGCTATAAAAATGTCTAATAATAATACAGCATGTAACAGAATGACGGACAGGTTAGGGATATTGTTGTTTTTTATTTTTATTTTATTACAGGAGACGAACACATACAGGTAGCCATTATGACAAATACACAAACACTATCAGAATCAATTCAGTTTATTGTTAGCAAAATAAGGACCTTCACCTTTGCGAGTCACTACCAGAAAAGTGATCAGTAAACCAGTGCTTTTATAAAATAGACCCAATCAAAAATGTATTATCATGTGTTGAAAAAACAATGAAAAGAAAAAAGGAAAATAAAATAACCAAAATTAATTACAATTAATGTGCCCTGCTTTATAGAAACTTAACTATTGTTTTAGAAATTAAAACGGACAAATAGACTTTGTTCATTTTATTTCTTTTTTGTGTTTTGGTACCTTTTGATTTCAGCTTGGAGGTAAGAATCTAAAATATATAGTTTCTGTTCGTCCTAGTTCTTTATTTTCATGTAACATTTTGACCCACGAACAACTTCTTTTAAAGAAATTCACAGAAGATCATTTAATCTCATGTGGTTTGTCCTGATCTCGCACTTTTCTCCATATAAACTTCAATTGCCTTCATTTAAACAAACTCTTCTGGGTTCTTAGAGGGTCAACGTTAAAACTTTAGAGAAAACTTCGTTGTATTTGAACTGTAACCATTTAGAATTGTAGCGCAGCTAAAATAGTCTTTTTCCTTGTAATAGTTCTTTGTGAAAGTAAATCAATAATCTTAAACAATAACATTTCTTAGACCTTTCACACCACAGGAACTTGGGGACAATTTGGAATTGGATGTTTTATTTTTAATTATTGTGGTTTATCACATCTGATTATTCCACAACATTATTGTCTGCGTAAGTCTGCAATCACACCAGCGTATGGCCTCCTCCGATGTGAGCATTGGATGCGATATACTAATGACACTCGGCTCTTGCTCTTCTCCGAGCGTGACCCGAGTGTCAGTGCTCTGTTCCCCGATCCCCTCACATGACAGGATCGCAGCACAGATGTGGAGGAGATAGAGAAAGTTTCAGAAAAATTCTTCATCTCCTCTGCTGCCGGCGTTGGGGGGGTATCACACCGCACTCAGCTAATATCCAAGTGCAGCGCGATGTTTCACATGCACCCATAAACTTGTATCGGTGCGATTGAGCCGAATCTCAATGCCAATCGCATCATGCTGTGTTTGTTCTCATGCAGAATCAACATGAGAAAATAATCGCAGATGTGAACTGCCCAATAGTATAGCATTGGGCTGAGTGCTATGTGAGGTTTTATCACATATCACTCTGCCGTGTTGTACGGTAGTGTGACTCCGGCCTGTGTAAAACATTCGTATATCAAAAAACTGACCATCACATCCAAACAAAAATCAGGTAAAAAAAATCGCAGAACACTGCTGTGACTTAATTTTGGCATATAAAGAGTTAAACAGCTGGGATCAGAGCTTTTTTTAATCCTTGATATTAATGCAGAATAAAAAAGGATTAAAGTGTTCCAGCTCCTTTAGTAAAATCCAGACTTTATCCATTTAAATCAACGGAAGAATGCGATCCATATATTTTATAGTGCTACTAAGACATAGTAAACCAGTCTGAGTTAGTATGTCCCTCCATATAAGGGGAAATAGAGTGGCCAGAAATGAGCACACTGACCAAAAAATATCAATTACAATATTTATTAATACACAAAGTAACACAAAAAATATATTGAATAAAACAAATGCTTCTAATGTGAAAGACACATATGGCTAGGGACCCCATTAAACATTTTATAAGAAGATTACGGTATTATGATGTATAGGTTGTCAGTAGATAAGTAGAGTTTTCCATGTATGAAGGGGGTAGGCAAATTGCATATCTATGTAAATATCTTCCCCTTGAGAAAAAAAATTGATTTACCTCAAGAAGTATTATAAAGTGCTTGTGAAAGTGAGGGTAATTTCATAATGTATAAACAATCAGTATGCTAATAATGCTTCACAATATAGTGTGTAAATGGAGGCTCAGTCTACAATCCTCAATCCGAGATTCAATCAAACAGGTGTCCTAAGTGAATCACAGCTCGCATTGATGTGCCATCCTGGATGAGCTGCACTACCTGAGCCACTTGTGTGGGTTGTAAAGTCTGTCTCATGCTACCATGAGTGTGAAAGCACAACCAGCATTCAAAATTGACCAAAACATCAGCCAGAAAGCATTGGTACTGAGCTGTGGTCACCACCTGCAGAACCACTCCTTTATTGAGGGTGTCTTGATAATTGCCAATAATTTCCATCTGTTATCTATTCCATTTGCACAACAGCATGTGAAATTGATTGTCAATCAGTGTTGTTTCCTAAGTGGACAGTTTGATTTCACAGAAGTTTGATTCAATTGGAGTTATATTCTGTTGTTTAAGTGTTCCCTTTATTGTTTTGAGCAGTGTACTTCTAAACAAGTAAGAAGAGTTAAAAGTGGCATAATACTAAAACATGAGGATGCGATAATAATAATGAAGTGGAAACTTGAGGGTTATATAAGTGGCATTGAAGATGAACAAGTATTAAAGGGAATCTGTCATCTGTTTTTCATAAAAGTATACAGTATATCATCTCCTGACTTCCCCTCTGAACACCTCAAAAAAATACTTCCTCTCTGCTGTATTTATATGAGGATCGTCAGGTCGGATGGGCGTCATCATTACAGTGTCTGTGCCTCCTCTCTGCTCTTAATTGCCATTCTCCAGTTCAGATTGATGTGCAATGCATGACCTGCATCATCCACATAGTGCAATGTAATTTTGTCCCTGTGCAGTAACATAGCAGGTCCGAGCAGGCACTCTTTCGCTGAAGCTGCTGGAGCCGAAATGATGTCTTGTGTCGTATGCGCAGTGATATCCATTGCTCTGCCTGCAAAAAGCGCACCTGCGTGGACCAGTGATGCTACTGCATAAGGGTAAGATTTCTTTGCGTCATGTGAATGATGCAGTGCGTGCCATCCACATAAATCAGTGCCTGAGGACGGCACTTAGGAGCAGAGGAGGCACAGATGCCACAGCAATGATGCCCATCGATCGAGGGGGAGTCAGAAGATAATGTACACTTTTGCGGAATGCAATACAGGAGCAGATAAAGATGATGGCATTTGCTGAGTGACTCAAAAAATGTTGACAAGCCCCCTGTAACTTCTAGCGACTTGAGCAAACTACAACTACTAGTGCAGAAATGACATCTACATCAGTTGAGATTGAGAATAGGGCATGCAGGTGCAATGGAAAATTACATGGTTTCTCCAAAGGGTCAATCAGAGTAATTGCACTTTATCTGTACAGGATTGACTTTGTAAAACACTTAGAAGAGAAGGTTTCTTCTAAATATTTTGAGTTGAAAAAATTTACCAAAGGCTACTAAATCAAGATTTTTGGGAGTTAGCCCTAGGTCAATAATTTGCAAATGTTTACTTTGGATTTCGTCATAAGAAACAGAAGTTCAATAATGGCTAAACAGTAGTTCTTCAAAACAGAGAACGTCTGATATAGCAGATCTCGATTATCAACAAGTATAGGACCCTGATAGAAAATAAAAGCAGCTCAGAATTTTCAATGGTTAGGGTGGTGGTGAAGTTTTTGGGGCCCACAAGTTTATTTTTTTCTTTAAATTTTTTTCTAGAATAAGAATATAAAGAGTATGTAGAGTATGAAGCCTCACTTGCTGAGGCCTCTGATAAGTGTTTTTCTAGCTCTGGATTTTTATGGAATTGGGTAGATTTAGTATTTAGTATTTCCTCGCCTCCATTGAAGGTGTTATTACTGGTCCTTAGACAGAATAACAGATTAGTGCTGAGATTGGATAAAGCAGGGTGAAGTTCAAGAATCAGCCAGAGGCAAGAGGAAAAGAAGGTGTCAAACAGTCCTGGATCAAACCCACTAAGACAACCAAAGGTTTATCAGCAGAGTAGTAAGTACAATAGTGGAGTCAGGACACAGAGAGCCAAACTAATGCAAAATGCACCAGGAGCGGAGTATACAATCTAATGGCTGCTAAGGAACAGGTGTCACATGATTTATTAGGGTACATGACATCCTCATTGGCCATCAGAACTGCATGCCCTGCTGTAGGTCCAGTGACTAAATCACCCGGCCAGTCACCAAGACCTTATTACCTTAACATAAGATGTGTGCATCACCCAGCTGGATGGATGACTATTTGCGACGGGTTGGGCTGCTAGCATGCCTGGCTGAATGGATGAATTTTCCACTAGTAGAGGTATAACAAAACGTATTACTTGTGATTGCCAAGACCCACTGCCCTCTCCACCATCAGTACATCTAACCTTGAAGGAGAGCAATAATGGAGCAGGAGCAGGAACAGGTGAGTATGATGCAGAAAGTCTGATAGTTGAAGGTCCCCCAGGAGGAATCTATGCATCACAACTGCACTGGTCTTGGAATGATAATTTGAATAGTATGTTAAGTTTATTGTTAAATTAAATTCCATGTGCTTTCAAAATGTCAGTGATAATAACTTGAAATATAAACTGGAATGATGTGAATACAAGTTCTGCATATTTTTCCCAAGACATACACTTAGTAACCTCTCCTTGGTATATGTATTTTGTGTAGATGGCCCATTCCAAGACTTTGGAACATCTACATAGGCATTTTAAACCAATCAGAAATCAAACCAACGACACCAGTATTAGATATTGAACAAATAATAGTTCATCCCGAATACACTGGAGCAGAAGCCGGCAATGATATTGCGTTACTGAAACTAAAAACACCCATTGCGTACAATGGTAAGTACTCTGCTAATGTGATAAGAAGCTGTTCACACACTGGTCAATGTGATCTTCATACAACAGATTATTTGTTTCAAAACATCATCATAAAATTATATAATAATTATATTTTATTTCTTGTGACATTGATTTTCTTCCAATAACTTATTCTATATTTTTTAATAAATTGGCTGCTTATGATTAGCCATGAGATGAATATATTATTAAATATATTATAAACTTATACTATTCACACACTTTAAAGAGAATCTATCAGAAGGAATTCACTTTCCCCTAACTATTTATATGTAGCTCTTCCAAAGACAAGTCCAGCAATAGCTTTACATGGCCAGTCCGATCCTCTGTTACTTTGAAACCAGCATTTGAACTGATATGCAAATGCAACTGTACATCTGAAGTCTCTGTCACTCCAGCTCTATTCCCCATCTAACACACCTCCTCCTGCTTTATTGACAGCTCCTTTACCTGGAGTCACAAAGCATAGAAACTGCCAGCCAAGAAAGAGGAGGCACTGTGTGGGAAATAGAGCTGGAGTGATAGAGACTTCAGATCTACCATAGCTCTAATTTACATATCAACTCAAACACAGATTCATGAATAACAAAGGACTGGTTGAGATCTAGATGGTTTGATTAAATTGTAGGGAAATAGACCCTCTTTCTTTTGAGAAGCTGTAATTGTGAGTGCCCTTCCAACCACTAGTATGTTATTGTCATGGCTGGATTTTGTTGGAAAGGATATGGACATCATGATGAGGAGTAAAGGAGTTGGAAAAACAGGTGGCTAATGCTTAATTTGGTTGGTCTTGGTTGAGCTAGGAGGTGAGTGGAATGTGATAATATTAGTACCTGCAGTGGAGGGCATATGATTAAGCCATCTGAATAATTCAGTGCACCCTCAAATTGATTGGCTATCTGAACAATCCGGGGCACCTTCACATTTACTGTATCTCTCTTTAGGATGTTATTTTACCAATAATACACTACTTGCTAATGTTCACTGCATAATGCATTATATTCTAAGTAAATTCCAATATTTAATAGTGAATCATTGTTATCTCTTAAAGGGGGTATTCTCGATTTATTAAATTGCTTTACTTAGTTATGAAAGTAAGTAAGTTTGGGAATACCTTGCTTTTTTACCTGCTGTCATTCTCCTGCTTTTTTATCTTTCATAGTGTACATCTGGTTTCCAAGGAGCTTGTCCACCTGGGCCAGGCCAGATCCAGGCCAAAAGTGCAGTGCACAGCAGTAATATTCCAAGAGAGAGGTTAACTCATAATATACTAGTCACCTCTCTCCATCCTATTGATTTCTATACAGCAGTCAATTCCTTATCACCATCCCTCTCCCTCTCAGCTCCTAATAAGCTGCTGTTATAAATCTTGCAAAATATCCAGCCCCCACCTTCAGTAGGTCTCCTAATCACAGCCCTCAGTGGGCAACGTGCTTCTTCAAATGCCCTGTTATCCCTATATGCAAATATTGGGATAGCAGTGCAGACTCAAACCAAAAAAAACACTGGTGAATGTATTACAGCAGAACTTGTGCTGAGCTTTATAGTTCTGCTAATATTATAGCTCTGCTATTCACCAGAACTGTATCTCCAAGAGGACTACCGAAATCAAGGAAGGAGACTGCACAGAGACCGCATAGCTCTGAGCTGCTCAAGACACAACTTGAGAATAACCCAAAAACCCAATATCATGCCTTACTTGTGTGGCAATGTATCACTAATCCCTTACATGACGAGGATGGCTTAAGCTGTTTCTAAATGTTATAGTATTTGATTTTTAATTTTAAATATACACTTTTTGGATACTTCTTCATAACACAAAACGGATGACATATACTGCAATTTAATTGCAAGGATTAACGTAACAATGTCACTTTGTCATTATGGTTCTATTATTGTTTTTTTTTTTTCAAGAATATCAACAAGCCATCTGTCTACCACCAAATCGAGACTCTTTTAGGCTTCCTAGTACATGCTGGATAACAGGATGGGGATTCACCAATGAAACTGGTAATTTTTTTGCAGTCTCGTATTTGTACAGTAGTGGAGAGTCGGTATGTGAGTTGGATATCTTACTGGACCCCAACAGCCAAAATAAGCAGATATTTTAATTGATAAAAACTAGCTTGGGCCGGGCGAAATTTTCGCACATTGGTCGTCGGGGGCGCAGGCAATTTCAGAAAAAGCCAGCTGGTCAAATGTAAATGTATTTCATGAGATGATGAACACAGACGTGTATTTATATATGTAGACTGGTAATACAATAAATTGGTTTGATAAGTAGAGGCCAAAAATGTCTTCCGGTTGAGGTGTCACCTGCAGGTCATTGTTTCTTTCTGCAGGTTTATGAGAATGAATGTTTAAACTGTATTTAGTGATAAAACTGTGAATGTGTGGTTTGGTTGGCTTTTTTCTTGCTGAAGGGGGCAAGTTTACCTTTCAAATGTTGTATCATGTGTGTGTGTGAGGCGAAGTAATCAGCGAAAAAGCAGTGCATGTTTACGAATGTGTTTGCATATGTGACTCACCATTTGTGTGTGGGGCGAAGTAATCAGCGAAAAAGCAGTGCATGTTTACAAATGTGTTTGCATATGTGACACACCTGCAGTGAAGAGTGCAATCCTCCAATGTGCCTGAAATAGGCTGGGCAAGCACTTGGGCAAGCTGGAAAGACCCAAGGCAAATGTTTGGATTTGTTTGTGATGTCTGTAAACAGCTATTTTGTAGTGTGCTTTGGGGTAGTGTGCTGCCACCTGCAGGTCATTTGACCTTTCAAATGGTGTATCATTTGTTTGTGTGGGTGAAGTATGAACGGAGCAAGTGTGCAATTCAATAGGCAGCGCATGTTTACAAATGTGTTTGCATATGTGACTCACCTGCAGTGAAGTGTGCAATCCTCCAATTTGGCGGAAATAGGCTGGACAAGCAGTTTGGCAAGCTGGAAAGCCCCCAAGGCAATTGTTTGGATTTGTTTGTGATGTCTGTAAGCAGCTTTGTGGTAGTGTGCTTTGGGGTAGTGTGGTGCCACTTGCAGGTCATTTTTAAACTGTATTTTGTGATCAAATCATGGATGTGTGATTTGTTTGGCTATTTTCTTGCTGAAGGGGGCAAGTTTACCTTTCAAATGGTGTATCATTTGTGTATGTGGGTGCAGTATGAACGGAGATACAAAGTAATCACAGAAAAACATTGTTTAGAAATAAGAGAATAGATTATACTGATTTTTTTCCCACAAATCTTGCCTATCCCTGCTCTGTAAGGTGATACGGACAGATTGAATAGCACGTTCAATGTTAACGTTGTACCTTCTTTGTGCTATATCATTTAGTTTTTTACTTGAAAGTCCTCATTGGTTTTTGCCTTTTAGAGGGAAACTGTCATCAGATCTTTTCTGAATCTGAGAGACACATAATGTAGATGCAGTGATGCTGTTTTCAGTGATTTGTCACTTACTAGTATGCTTAGTGTAGTTTTTTTTAAATCACTGTTTTATTAGCTGAGATTACCAGTAGAGAACCACTTGGTCTGCTGACTGGTAGTCCAACAAAACCCTGAGCAAGGTTATAAAGAGCTCAGCATTAAGAGAACTGGTTGATGTGCTGCAGATAAAATAATTTTTAGTTGAAACTCCAGCAAGAAGCCCAGTAAGTGACACATCGCTGGAATTGGGGTCTTTGCCTCTAAATCATTCTGCTCTCAGATGGAATAGCAAAAACCTTGTGCTACCTTCCTTTAATGGCTAACTGGAGTATGCTTGTGGTCGGGATCAAGGGAAAAAAGGGGAAATACATTTATTTAGTAATTTTAATATTTACAGTTAGTCTGCTGGTTCAGTTGAAGATGCTGACAGGAGGGGGCACATCTTCTCAGCCCTAGAGAAGTTGCTTTTTGTTTTTTCTTCTGTTCTACAAGCCTCCTTCCTTCATGCTGGTGATTGTTATACAAAGGTTGCTCATGTGGGCCTTCAGGCCCCTTTTTATTCATGGTCCAGACCCAAGTGCATCCGTTGAAACTGCTATTGAAATGCCACTACCTATTACCTCTTCTTAAACATTGGCATTAAGGCTATGTGCCCACGTTGCGTGTTAAAACGCACACTGAAAACCGGACTCCTTCCCAGAAATCGTGTGTTTTTTCCTCGCGATTTCACCCCGATTTTACAGTGATTCTGTTCGCGATTTTGCTGCGATTTTCTCAAGCACTTTCCAAGCGATTTGAAGCATCGCTTGGAAAGTGATTGACAGATTGGTCACACTCGTGAAACATGTGTTTGACAAGTGTGAGCAGCTTTTTACTATTGAGGCTGCCTATGCGGCCTCAATAGTAAAAGATAAAATGTTAAAAATGATAAAAAATTAGGGTATATTTACCTCCCGACGCTGCCATCCCGGGCCTCAGCGTTCCCAGTAATGCCTTGCGAGACCTGTGATGACGTAGTCTCGCGTTGCTATAGCGATCTCGCGAGACCGCTAGAGTCACGCGAGACTACGTCATCACAGGACCTTGCCGCAAGGCATTACTGGGAACGCTGAGGCAGCGTGGGACGTCGGAAGGTAAATATACCCCGATTTTTTATTTTTTATTCTTTTTTTTACAGTCTCCTCTCCGCCACACCGTGGGTACCAACCGCACATGAGACGCTTAACTTCCCGCATGGTGGGCATAGCCACACGCGGGAAGTAAGCGATTCTCATGTATTCCTATGGGTGCGGAATCGCGGCAATTCTTTGCGATTCTGCACAAAAGAATGACCATGCTGCGATTTTTTCCGCGATGCGATTCCGCCGCGGAAAAAATCGCAGCATTAGCAAAGCATGTGCGGAATGCCATAGGAATGCATGGGGTGCATTCTGTACACGATTTTTAAACGTTTTCGCAGCGTTTTCGCGCCGAAAATCACAGCAAAAACGCTTAAAAATCGCATCGTGGGCACATAGCCTAAAGCAGAATATTACAGCACAGAGGGAGTACTAGTTAACATGCATTCAGAAATCATTATTAAGATTATCAATGTTCACCCTCTTGACCAGAATTTTAAAAGTGATCACTCTAATAAACATTTTTGTAAGATATTACTAATAAATGCATGTTTCTGTGTATTGCAAGGAACAACTTCAGATGTGCTTCAGAAGGCCGAGGTACCTCCGCAGTCAAGCACCGAATGTCAGAAAAGTTATTTAACCCAAACTATTAGCCATAAGGTCCTATGTGCTGGTTATAAGCATGGTCAGATTGATTCATGCAAGGTAAGTGGTCATTAGAAGATTGAAGATTGAGCTATACTTTATGGGCAATGTCTTCACCTGTTGTGTATTAAGTGTAGACAAATGCCAAAGAATTCCCCTCTAAACTGGCCTATTTTCATCTTGTATGGAAAATCATATATGGTGGATTGTAATATTCACAATATATTAGATTTGGAGAGATATTGCTTGCATGGTATTAAGCCGCCAGGGGTGAACCTAGCCTCTCTGCTGCCTGAGGTGAACAGCAAAATGACGCCCCCCCTCACACAAAGTAAATTTATATATCTATCCTGTAAAACTGAGTACAATAGTGGACATTTTGATTTAGATAAATAGAAAAAAAAGTGTCCAAACACAAGGATGTCAGCGCCATCACATGCACATGCAAGAACAACACAGATGTATCCAGAACAAGGGTCATTAATGGCAATGGTAGGCCAGGCACAGGGCTGGACTGGGACAAAAATGCAGCACTGCCACACAAATCCCACCAGCACACAAACTATAACACTCATCAGCCCCGATCAGTGAATTTTTGCTATACTTTGTCGTCCCCTCATCACTCTCTTAAAGGAGTTATGTGAAGAGCCACATGTGAATGGCGTCACAGTGCATATGATTGACCACAGCTCCATTTACATGGTGCTCTTCAAAGCTACATTTCCCAGGATCATGGGGGTCCCAGCGGTCAGATCCACAACAAACAGAAAGTCATCCCCTATCCCCACATAATTCTACATACAGTATATTTGGCCCCATACAATGCTCCATACAGTATAATGAGCCCCATATATTACTTAATACAGTATATTGGGCCCCATATATTACTTCATACAGCATAATGGGCCCCATATATTACTTCATACAGCATAATGGGCCCCATATATTACTTCATACAGCATAATGGACCCCATATAATTCTTCTCCACATACCCTGCTGCTCTGGTCTCCACAATGTATTCTGATCCTCTGCACTGCTTGGCAAAAGGGACATCATTAACTTTATGTATATAATTGTCCACTTGGACTGATAGTAATAGTGATTTGTTTGTACCCTGTTGTCTGGGGCTGGCCCACTTTATGGGGGTGCTTAGGGCATATGATTATACACCAGTAAAAAGTATGAGAGGCTCAATGTGACCAGTGCCACCTAGTCTCCTACCTCTCTTATTCTACTGGTACTGTGGGCACACTGACTGGTACTGAGGAATAGAAAGAAAGAACAGAGAGAAAAAAGAAAACAAAGAGAGAAAGAAAGAAAGACCAGAGAGAGAGAAAGAAAGAGGGGAAAGAAAGAACAGAGAGAGAGAAAGAAAGAGGGGACAGAAAAAAACAGAGAGAAAAAACGAAAGAGGGGAAAGAGAGAAAGAACAGAGAGGGAGATAGAAAGAAAGAGGGGAATGAAAGAACAGAGAGAGAAAGAAAAAACAGAGAGAGAGAAAGAAAGGGGAAAGAAAGAAACAGAGAGAAAGAAAGAACAGAGAGAGAAAGAAAGAGAGGACAGAGAAAAAAAGAAAGAGGGGAAAAAAGAACAGAGAGCGAGAGAGAAAGAGAGAGGGGAAAGACAGAACAGAGAGAAAAAGAGAAAGAAAGAACAGAGAGAGAGAGCGAAAGAACAGAGAGAGAAATAAAGAAAGAATAGAAAGAAAGAGAACAGAGAAAGAACAGAGAGAAAAAAGGAAGAACAGAGAGAGAGAGAAAGAAATATTAGAGAGAGAAATAGGGGAAAGAAAAAGAAAGAAAAAGAACAGAGCAAAAGAAAGAACAGAGAGAGAAAGAAAGGGGAAAGAAAGAACAGAGAGAAAGAAAGAAGGAAAAAAAACAGAGAGAAAGAAAGAGAAAGAAGGAACAGAAAGAGAGAGAAAGAACAGAGAAAGAAAGAAGGGAAAGAAAGAACAGAGAGAAAGAAAAGCAACAGAGAGAGAAAGAAAGAGTGGACAGAAAAAAAGAACAGAGAGAGAGAAAAAAGAAAGAGGAGAAAGAAAGAACAGAGAGGGAGAGAGAAAGAAAGAAAGAGGGGAAAGAAATAAAAACAGAGAGAGAAAAAAAGAAAGAACAGAGAGAGAAAGAGCAGAGAGAGAGAAAGAAAGATGGGAAAGAAAGAAAGATAGGAAAGAAAGAAAGAGAACAGAGAGAAAACGAACAGAGAGAGAAAGAGATGAAAGAAAGAAAGAACAGAGAGAAAGAAAGAAAGAAAGAAAGAAAGAGGGGAAAAAAAGAGAACAGAGAGTGAGAAAGAAACAGAGAGAGAAAGGTAGAACAGAGAGAGAAAGAACAGAGAGAGAAAGAAAAACCATAGAGAGAGAAAGAAAGATTAGAGTGAGAAAGAAATAGGGGAGAGAAAGAAAAAGAACAAATCAAAAACAGAGAGAGCGAAAGAGGGGAATGAAAGAACAGAGAGAGAAAGAAAGAAGAATAAAAAGAACAGAAAGAAAGAAAAAAGAAAGAAATACAACAGAGAGAGAAAGAATGAGTGGACAGAAAAAAAGAACAGACAGAGAGAAAAAAAGAAAGAGGAGAAAGAAAGAACAGAGAGGGAGAGAGAAAGAGGGGAAAGAAATAAAAACAGAGAGAGAAAGAAAGAAGGGAAAGAAAGAACAGAGAGAGAAAGAAAGAAAGAAAGAAAGAAAGAGGGGAAAGAAAGAACAGAGAGAGAAAGAAAGATGGGAAAGAAAGAAAGAACAGAGAGAAAAAGAACAGAGAGAGAAAGAGAGGAAAGAAAGAAAGAACAGAGAGAAAAACAGGGGAAAGAAAGTGAACAGAGAGAGAGAAAGAAAGAACAGAGAGAGAAAGAAGAAACAGAGAGAGAAAAAGAAAGATTAGAGAGATAAAGAAATAGGGGAGAGAAAGAACAAGAACAGAGAGAGAAAAAAGAGGGGAAAGAAAGAACAGAGAGAGAAAAAAAGAAAGATAAAAAGAACAGAAAGAAAGAAAGAAAAAAGAAAGAAAAACAACAGAGAGAGAAAGAAAGAGCGGACAGAAAAAAAGAACAGACAGAGAGAAAAAAGAAATAGGAGAAAGAAAGAGGGAAAAGAAATAAAAGCAGAGAGAGAAAGAAAGAAAGAAAGAAAGAAGGGAAAGAAAGAACAGAAAGAGAAAGAAAGAAAGAGGGGAAAGAAAGAACAGAGAGAAAGAAAGATGGGAAAGAACGAAAGATGGGAAAGAAAAAGAAAAGAGAGAGAGAAAGAGAGGAAAGAAAGAAAGATCAGAGAGAAAGAAAGAGAGGGGAAAGAAAGAGAACAGAGAGAGAGAAAGAACAGAGAGAGAGAAAGGCAGAACAGAGAGAGAAAGAAAGATTAGAGAAAGCAAGAAATAGGGGAGAGAAAGAAAAGGAACAGAGCAAAAGAAAGAACAGAGAGAGAGAAAGAACAGAGAAAGAAAGTAGGGAAAGAAAGAATAGAGAGAAAGAAAAAAGAAAGAAAAACAACAGAGAGAGAAAGAAAGAGTGGACAGAAAAAAAAGAACATAGAGAGAGAAAAAAAGAAAGAGGAGGAAGAAAGAACAGAGAGGGAGAGAGAAAGAAAGAGGGGAAAGAAATAAAAACAGAGAGCGAAAGAAAGAAAAAAAGAGGGAAAGAAAGAACAGAGAGAGAAAGAAAGATGGGAAAGAAAGAAAGAACAGAGAGAGGAAGAACAGAGAGAAAAAGAACAGAGAGAGAGAAAGTGGAAAGAAAGAAAGATGGGAAAGAAAAAGAAAAGAGAGAGAGAAAGAGAGGAAAGAAAGAAAGAACAGAGAGAAAGAGAGGGGAAAGAAAGAGAACAGAGAGAGACAAAGGAAGAACAGAGAGAGAAAGAAAGTGAACAGAGAGAGAGAAAGAACAGAGAGAGAAATAAAAAACAGAGCGAGAGAAAGAAAGATTTGAGAGAGAAAGAAAGAGGGGGAGAAAGAAAGAACAGAGTGAAAGAAAAAACAGGCTTCCCTCTGGTGATTACTGAAGATAGTGGAGCTGGTCAGATTGAGAGTTCTCTTTCTGGGCTCCCTCTGGTGGCTACTGGAGGTAGTGGAGCTGATCTGATTGACAGGCTTGCCACCTGATAATGAGGAAGACGATTGGAGATCTGGGGTTTCTGATTGGGATTTAAGACAGCTGACTCCCTCTATACCTGCTGGTGATTTTCTTCCTGTGCCTCCTGAGGTCTGATGTCTCCTACTCTTTCCCTACATGTTCAGCTATGTGGTTCATTTGCTTTTCTGTTTGCATTTGATCTGATTTTGGGTTTATCTCTGCTTTGTGCGGGTCAGCTAGCTCTGGCTGGGGCTGTGCTGAATCACCGCCCATATGTTATTGCATGTGCCAGTTTGTTTTGTCCCCTTTTATATTGGTCTTTTTGTCTTGCTTTCACAATATACCAGAGTGCTGATATAGTGGGTGAGGTCATGCGACTTCAGTGTTTTTGTGCATCAGACGTGTTGGACTTTTTGCAGGGTTTTTTGCGTGATTGCAGACAGTGTCTTTCCTTTCCTGTCCTCTCTAGTCAGTGTGGGCCCCATCATTTGCTCAGTCTATTTTTCTGCCTGCGTTTGCGTTTTCATCTTGTCTCACCGACAATAAATGTTTGCAGGCTGTCTATTCCTTTGGGGGCAGTTTAGATTTCCCCTTTCTTGCTTTAGGCTTAGTTAGCTCTCCGGCCGAGGCGTCTAGGATCATTGTAGGTACGCTCCACGGCTACTGCTAGTTGTGTGGACAGGATCAGGGGTCTGCATCTGCTTAGTTACCTCCAGTAACCACCAGAGGGAGCCCAGAAAGAGAACTCACAACCCCTCTGTCAATTTAACCAGCTCCACTACCTTCAGTATTAGCCAAAGGTAGGACAGAAAGTGAATTCACAACAGGCTCTGCTCCGTACACCTCGTACACTTGAGGCTCCGCTCCATACACCTCGTACACATGCGGCTCCGCTCCATACACTTCGTACACACACACTGCTCCTCTCCGTACACATCTCTGTTCCATACGCATCTCTGCTCCCTACACCTCGTACATGCGTGGCCCCGCTCCGTACACCTCAAACATGCGCAGTTCTGCTCCGTACACCTCGTACACACACGGCTCTGCTCCATACACCTTGTACACACATGGCTCTGCTCTGTACACCTCGCACATGCTCAGCTATGCTACATCCACCCTGTAAACCCCCCTGGCCCCACACAAACTTCCTTCATCCAGCACGATGACAACCAGCACAGCAGAATCTTGCATACAGCGAGGGCTGTGTGCATAGGACCTGTGATAAGGTCACAGGAGGGGAGGAGTCAGGGGTCACATGATCAAGGGGCCCTGACTCCTTCCCTCCTGTGACCTCATCAATTACAAGCCTCTGCACGCTACCCGCAGCACCAGTATGCAGAGGCTAAATTGTTGGTGCTGCTGGTAGCATAGCGCATAATGCCGCCCCCTGTGCACAGCAGCTGCCTGCCACCTGAGGTAGCGGGCTCATTTTAGGTGCGCACCTGTAAGCTGCTATTAATAGGGGAAATCATAGTTAAAGGCTTCTACTGCAGTTGGGCGATGAAAGGGCAATTGTCTATCCTTCAGTCTTGTTTGTCAGTATTTAAGGGGGCTCATGCTTGAGTGAACTTCTTCTTTTAACACTTGGAAATACAACCTACTGTACTTAGCTCTCTTACACTTAGGGTATGTGCCCACGATTAGTAAACGCTGCGGGTTGGATGCTGCGTACTTGTGCAGCTTACAACTCACAGCGTCCAGATGTTACAGTACAGTGGATGGGATTTCAAGAAATGTCCAATATGCGTCCAGAGATGCCCACGGATCACCCACAGAGACAGACGTGCGATGCGTCTTCCCAGACCGCAGCATCTCAATTTATCTTGCGGAGACGTGAGCCTCCGCAAGATAAATTTCACATGAACAATGTATAGTACGTGGTGAATCCACACGAAGCAGTAAACACATGCGGATTCACCTGCGTTCAATTCTTGATCATGGGCACATAGCCTTAAAGTTAATATGTTGGCAGGATTTCACCCCTTCTCCAAAACTATTTATATGTGTATGGAACTGTCAAAAAATGTCCAGCGATACCGTTACATTGCTAGTCTGTTCCTCTTGCACTGAGAAATCAGCATTTGAATTGATATTAAAATGGGTCTGTAGATCTTAAATCTCTGTCACTATGGCTCTATTCCCTGCCTCCTTCAACCCCTTCATGACTCAGCCTATTTTTACCCTAATGACCTGGCCATTTTTTGCAATTCTGACCAGTGTTCCTTTATGAGGTAATAACTCTGGAACACTTCAACATATCCTAGTGATTCTGAGAATGTTTTTTCATGACATATTGGGCTTCATGGTAGTGGTAAATTTAGGTCGATAATTTTTGCGTTTATTTGTGAAAAAAATGGAAATTTGGCAAAAATTTTGAAAATTTCTCAATCTTCACATTTTGAATTTTTATTCCGTTAAACCAGAGAGTTATTTGACACAGTGGTTACTAAATAACATTTCCCACATGTCTACTTTACATCAGCACAATTTTGGAAGCAAAATTTTTTTTGTTAGGAAGTTGTAAGGGTTAAAAGTTGACCAGCGATTTCTTATTTTTATAGCAAAATTTACAAAACCATTTTTTTTAGGGATCACCTCCCATTTGAAGTCACTTTGAGGGGTCTATATGGCAGAAAATACCAAAAAGTGACACCATTCTAAAAACTGCACCCCTCAAGCTACTCAGAACTACTTTCAAGAAGATTATTAACCCTTCAGGTGCTTCACAGGAACTAAAGCAACGGGGAAGGAAAAAATGGACATTTTAAATTTTCCAGCAAAATTTTTTTTTAGCATTAGTTTTTTCATTTTCACATGGGTAACATGATAAAATGGATCCTAAAACTTGTTGGGCAATTTCTCCTGAGTACACTGATACCTCATATGTGGTTATAAACCACTGTTTGGGGGCATGGCAGGGCTCAGAAGGGAAGGAGCGCCATTTGACTTTTTGAATGGAAAATATGCTGGAATATTTAGCGGTTGCCATGTCGCGTTTGGAGAGTCCCTATGTGCCTAAACATTGGAACTTCCCCACAAGTGACCCCATTTTGGAAATTAAACCCCCCAAGGAACTTATCTAGATGCATAGTGAGCAATTTGAACCCCCGGGTGCTTCACAAATTGATCCGTAAAAAAAAGGACTTTTTTTCACAAAAATTTTCTTTTAGCCTCAGTTTTTTCATTTTCACATGGGCAACAGGATAAAATAGATCTTAAAATTTCTTGAGCAATTTCTCCTGAGTACACTGATACCTCATATGTGGTCATAAACCACTGTTTGGGCGCATGGCAGGGCCCGGAAGGGAAGGAGCATCATTTGACTTTTTGAATGGAAAATTAACTCCAATCGTTAGCAGACACAATGTCGCGTTTGGAGAGCCCCTATGTACCTAAACATTGGAGCTCCCCCATTATGGAAACTACACCCCCCAAGGAACTTATCTAGATGTGTGGTGGGCACTTTGAACCCCCAGGTGCTTCACAGAAGTATATAAAGCAGAGCAGTGAAAATAAAAAATAATTTTTTTCCTCAACAAATGATTTTTTAGTCCGCAATTTTTTATTTTCACAAGGGTAACAGGATAAATTGGACTCCAAAAGTTGTTGTACAGTTTGTCCTAAGTACGCTGGTACCCCATATGTGGGGGGGGACACTGTTCGGGCACACGTCGGGGCTCGGAAGGGAAGTAGTGACATTTTGAAATACCGACTTGATGGAATGGTCTGCCGGCGTCATGTTACATTTGCAGAGCCTCTGATGTGCCTAAACAGTAGTAACTCCCCACAAGTGACCCCATTTTGGAAACTAGACCACCCAAGGAACTTATCTAGATGTGTGGTGAGCATTTTGAACCCCCAAGTGCTTCACAGAAGTTTATAACGCAGAGCCATGAAAATAAAAAATCTTTATTTTTTCCACAAAAATAATTTTTTTAGCCCCCAATTTTTTATTTTCCCAAGGGTAACAGGAGAAATTGGACCCCAAAGTTGTTCTGCAATTTTTTTTTGAGTATGCTGATACCCCACATGTGGGGGTAGACCACTGTTTTGGCACACGGCAGGGCACAGAATGAAGGGAGCGCTGTTTGACTTTTTGAACGCAAAATAGGCTGGAATAAATCGTGGTGCCATGTCGCGTTCGGAGACCCCGTGATGTGCCTAAACAGTCGAAACCCCTCAGTTCTAACTCCAACTCTGACCCCAACACACCCCTAACCCAAACCCAACCCTAATCATAACCCTAACCACAACCCTAACCCCAACACACCCCTAACCCTAATCCCAGCTCTAACCCTAACCACAAACCCAACCTTAATCCCAACCCCAACCCACCCCTAACCCTAATCTTAACCCTAATTCCACCCCTAACCCAAATTCCAACCCTAACCCTAATTCCAACCCTAACCCTGTTTCTAACCCTAAACCTATTTCTAACCATAACCCTATTTCTAACCCTAACCCTAATTCTAACCCTAATTCCAACCCTAACCCTAATTCTAACCCTAATGGAAAACTATTTTTTTTTATTTTATTATTTGTGCCTACCTATGGGGGTGATAAACAGGGGGTGTATTTACTTTATCTTTCATTTTGATCACTGTGAGAGTTTATCACCGTGATCAAAATGAAAAATTGAATGGGCAGCCGGCAAATTCATGGGCGCCTCCATCTTGGAAAATGGCAGGCGCACTGCGCATGTGCCCGCCATTTTCCAAGATGGTAGCGCCCATGATCCAGGACGGCGGGACCCCGGGAGCCACAGCAGGACATCGGAGGTACCGGGGGGGTGAGGGGGGGATCGTAAGGTGGGGGGAGCAGATGATGACGGCATGGGGGGGCGACGGGAGTCAGTGTCCAGCCATGTCTGATACTATTGCAGCATCGGCCATGGCTGGATTGTAATATTTCATCAAATTTTATTGGTGAAATATTACAAATCGCTCTGATTGGCTGTTTCACTTTTAACAGCCAATCAGAGTGATTGTAGGCACGTGGGGGCTAAGCCTGGGGTTAACTCTCAAGTGTCCTCTGTGTGCAGGTCAGGTGACCTTTCAGTGACCCCGGTCACCTGACCCGCAGGGGGCAATCAATTCATTATGCCACATAGGCGTCATGGGTCATATTGGCACGACTTTTCATGACGCCTACGTGGCGTCAAAGGTCGGGAAGGGTTAATACAGGTTTTAAGTGTTTAACGCAGTGGATTCATGGAGTATGTAACCTTTTAATGATTTTATAAACAGAAGCATGAATGCCAGACAATATTGTATAGCATTATAATCTTTCTGAAGCAAGGTAATAACATATGCCTTATCCTGCTTATAAGAGCAAAGGAGATTACATGTTTCCCAATGACCACCAGTGATGATTGGCACCATATTGACTGCCTTACTGTATTCATTGTACAATACAAACAACAACTCATTGATGCAATTTTCTCATGTCACAAACAACACTTAAAGGGTTTTCAACTCTTTAATTGTGCATGTTTAATATACTCACCTATCAATCCTCTACCATTTGGGGTCACGTGCCTCGCCTTTGATTGGCCATAGAAGTCATGAATGGACAATAATGGAAGAGAAAGAAAGGAGACCCATGGAACACTTGGCTGGTGGTTAAATAGTAGTTGTGGTTTGAACTTTGCAATTTGGCTTTTATTATATGTCCTTACTGTTTTCCATTTTAAAGTGAACAGCTTATTGCAAACTTTACCAGCCAACCTGTGGTCTGAGTCTGTCTGGTTAGGCAAGAAGCAGGCGCTGCTTGGAGGTTCTATGGCTTAGACCCTGTACACAGCACTCTGACGCTCGCTAGATTGCTGGATTCCACTCCTGACAGCCTTAGAAATTGCTCATTTCAGACTAGTGGTCTGAGCTGTCTATCTTCAGGAGTGCACCACCCCCTACAAGCAGAAATACAGGAGGCAGAAGAGAGGTGTGCTTCTGAAGATTACTAATGAGAATACCTCTGTAAAATAAAATCCAAACTGATGTACTAATAAATGTTTCCTTTTTTATTCAAGGGTGATTCTGGTGGTCCCCTCAGTTGTTTAGTTGACAAAACTTGGTATTTATTTGGAATAACAAGCTGGGGTGAAGGCTGTGCTCGTCCGGACAAGCCAGGAGTTTACACTAAAGTCACAGAATTTATTGACTGGATCGTACAGCATACAAAAATGTAAGATGTTTAACCTTGAAAAATGTGGATTTTCTCCAAGTTTAATAAGCTATCTTGCTTTGCAGTCCACCCATTCCATTAGTAACCTTTTTCACTCTTCTCTGCATCTGCTCAACTTCAATTATGTTCTTCTTAAACACTGAACACCAAAATTATACAAAGTATTCTAAGTGTGGCCGCACTTACTTATTTGTCTGTTGTACCTTTATAGAGGCGAAACTTTGTTTTTGTCATTAGCATCTATGTCTTTTTTAATGTTTCTCATCATTTTTTTTTGTCATGGCAGCAGCTGTCTGACATTGATCACTAAAGCAGAGTTTGTCATCCAGCCATACAAACAAGTCTTTTTAAGCAACAGTTTTACCCAATGTTTTACAATTTAGTACATAAATATACATTTTATTTCCTTTGCCCAAGTGCATGAACTTACACTTATATGCTTTAAACTTCAATTGTCATTTCTCCGCCCAAGCCTCCAGGTTATATAAATCCTTCTTTAAAATTAAATTATCCTCCTCTGTGCTAATTACCCTTCAGAGTTTAGTATCATTTGTAAAAATTGTATTTGTACTCTGTATGTGCCCTACAAGGTCATTAATAAGTATGTCAAAAGGAAAAGGGCCCAATACTGAACCCTGTGGGTCATGTTCTTACACTAGGGGCCCATCACGAATCAATTGTTATTAGCTGTGGCTATTGCCAAAAGTATACAGTGAGTGGAGGTGAACAACTCAGCTCTGGACACTGTGTAGTGGCCAATTTCAGATGCTGCAGCTCAGCTTGTGTTCATGTGAACTGGATCTCAACTGCAAAACCTGTGAATGGCTGAATGTCTGCATTCACTAGTTACTTCTGACCGTTACTGGTGCTAGAAAACAGCTGAACAGTGGGTCTGCCGAGTGTCAGACACTCACCAATCAGATATGGGACTCAATGGTCCTATACGTTTTACTTGAAAAGTAACCAGATTTCTGAGGAACCAGCTGACCATCTGATTTCTATGGGGACCTCCTGACTTAACCTAGTATATTATCAGGCGAGAAAAGGCTCAGACATTTAAAATTTCAATGCATGATCCATTTTTTAGAGTAAGAATGTACTGCTTTCTCCTCTCTGCAAATAGAAAACACAGGAATGCTGAACAGAGCTGTGGTTCCTATGCATGGGAGAGATAAATAGCCTTCTTCTGAAACATTCAGCCAACATCTCAAGTGTATGGCGTACCTAAAGAACTCCTCCCATGAAATGCTTTTTTAACTAAATCTTTGTATATGTGTATGTGACAAACACAAAAAATAAGCTGGAGTTTGAGGTGTTATACATGCAACACATAAAAGCATGTTCAGATTGGCCATTAAACAGACAAAATCTAAAAGAAACAAAATGAGCATATACCCTGTTGTAAATAAATAAGTAAAAATCAAAAATGCATTTACATGACATAGTATCAGGATCCTGTCAGGGCCGGAAAACTGCCATGGCTGAGCAGGGTGACTCACCCATACTGCGGGAGGGCCTGGGGTCAGATGCTGTGGGGAAAGCTGAGGTAGATAGGTTATGGGTTGCTGAAGTTAGTAGGAAGCACAAGGACCACAGGAGGCAGGGCTTAGCGTCCTGCTGCTGGAGATGAGTGTAGGATTCTTACTACAGGAATCCTGTAGTAGAGGAGAGGGGAACTCAGGTCAGACAAACAAGGGTCATACACGGAGAGGGCGGCACGGTACAGGAGAGTCGAGCAGAGAATAGTCAGAACGTAGGCAATGAGTCATAAACGGAGATAGCAGCACAGTACCGGAGGGGCGAGCAGAGGATAGTCAGAACGTAGGCAATGAGTCATACACAGAGATAGCAGCGCAGTACAGGAGAGACAGGCAGAATTTGTAACAGGGACAGAACCAGATAAAAACCAAACAAGCATAAAGTAGCACAGGCACATAACACAGGCTCAGACACACCAGGGTCACACACACTTGGCCGAGGGTCAGAGTATAAACGACAAGGGATTTACTTTTTGGCAGTGATATGGACAGTCACTCTACTAGTTGAGGCACCCAGCTATTGCGGGGCCTTCTCTTTTTTTTATGGACAAATATATTTAAACCCCCTTATATCTATTTGTACAACTCCCCTGATGAATCCCCGTTATTGGGGAGGAAACGCGTAGGGAGCAAATACCCCTTCTGATGATTGGGGGTGACTCTATAGGGTCCATTTGGAGCCTGTCCTTGTAAGGGCAGGAGTAATGCCTGGGCACGACAGGGAGGATAGGGAAAACTACACACCTGTAACCCTTTAACCTCCTTTTCCACACGCTGTCTTGTGCTGCTATATGGACCCGAATACCCGGCAGGGGACCTCTGAAAAATACGCAGGGGCGTCTATGTCCTTGAGCAATGGTGAGACCGAACCATTTTTTAAATGAGCACTGATACGCATGAGCACTATTATGTCTGTTTATGTGTTGTTTATGTGATGTCTCAGGTTTTAATGAATTATTAAAGGTTATGTTTTACTGACATTTAACCCTTGAGGGTGGTACATGTGGTGTTAAGTATTCTTTGCCACAGATGATCTTGTCTCAGTAATAGTGTAAAAAAATGAATCACTGTTTACAAAACTTTTTGTGGTTTTTCTAATGTGGGTGATCAGATTGTTTCCATTAACAGATTTCTTTTCTTGTTCTAACTATTGTACATAACCTACCATATATATTTATTATTGTTGATGTTGCAGTATGCACTTAACCTATAGTTCAGAAAAGTAATGAAAGTTTTAATAAAAAATTAATAACAACAATGTTATAAATTAAATTTATGGATCAATGACATTGCCTGTAAATTATTGTCATAACTGTAATGCAATTTGTTTTTCAGAGCCATTTGAAGAAAAGTCTTAGAGAAGACATGAATGCTTCCCACCTTAACCCTTTACTAGTTCTATGTGTCGGAGCTACAGCAGTGACAAACTAGAAAGAAATTCGAGTTACATTTTTTTGCTTGTTTTTTTTTTCAATTGAAAATTTGTTTTTAAATAAATTAAAGATGTCATCCCGACATAAAATATTGATGACCGATACTTAGGATGTCATCAATATCAGATTGGTGACAGTCCAAAAACCACATCCACACCGATCAGATTTTATTAATTGTGGCAATAGCTGGATGTAAACGCTGAATGGAGCTGAACAGCATGGCTGCGATCAATGTGAAGCAGCTGCTGCAGAGAACTACAGAGCATCTCTTAAAGGGATTCTGTCAGCACAGAATAACTGTTTAAATCCAGTTACAGGCGCTCTGTGGACACTTCTTGGCACAGCCAAATATTTAAAGGGTGTCTGTTAGGACAGCATGACTGTTCCAATTAAGAACAGGTGCTTGGTGCATCAAGGCGGGGCAAAACATTCAAACACTCTTCCCGCGTGCTTGCTTTTCCTCAGTCTCTACCCCCTTCTTCTTTGATCGACAGCTCTGGCTTCACAGAAAACAAGCAGGTGGTAAGGTGTATTTCACTTATTTTAATTTCATATTCACACAATTGTTTTCCTCCTATATCTTCCTCCCACCTCTTCGAATGTCAGCTCTTGCTTTATAGAGCCAGAGAAGGGAAGAAATAGATGAAAAACAAGTAAATTGGAAGGTGTACTTAAATGTTTGGCTAGGCTAAGGGTTCAATGAGCTCCTATACTTGATTTGAACAGTCACTCTGTGCTGACAATCTTCCTTTGAGCTTGAGATGTTCTGCAGTGCCCAGCAGCGACCACTATACATTGAATGAAGCTATGCTATTCAATTCTGTTTAGTGATGAGCGAGTGTGCTCATTGCTCGAGTTTTTCGAGCATGCTCGGGTGTTCTCTGAGTACCTTGTGACAAACAGGCAATCCCTGCATGTATTCAGGCTATCTAGCAGCCATAAATCATGCAGCTGCAGGGATTCAGACATAATTTACGAGCATGCCCAAGATACTCGGAGAACACCCAAGCATGCTCAGAAAACTCGAGTAACGAGCACACTCGCTCATCACTAATTCCGTTCAGTGCTTACATCAGTTTACAGTCAGAACTAATAAGAGCAGAAAGGTGAGGAGGCATGTTGTTGAACCGCCAGCGATCTGATATTGTTGATAAATCCCTCCGACTGGTCTCCACCAGTATTATAAAAATATTGATAAATACTGCTGTTAGACAGCCGGAACATATGCAGTGATTGCCTAGCAAACAGGCAATCCCTACATGTGTTGCTGCTGTTGAACAGTTGTGAGACATGCAGACATGGCGAATCAAACCTAATATTGGAGCACACTGAAAATACTCTATTAGCACTAGAACATCCTCGGATAACACCTTATCTGAGCATGCACAGTCATCACTAAACTTCAAACATCACCAAACTTCACCCGCACTAGACACTAGCTTGTTTCACAAAGCGTCATGGTTCCTTTCTTGGTGCCATGTTTAATATATCTATTGTCAGCTGCTGGCAGTGATGAATTCTCATAAGGATGCTTTTACATTGACATCTGTGTCCCTGTCTGGGCAAAACGTCCGAAATCCCCCACCAAACAGGGTCCAGACGCATGTGCCGATGGGAGCCATAGATTGCAATGGTGACGGCAGATCAAGCGTGCGCTCTGCTGTGCAACAATTTCGGGAGTGTAGGCCTACAGGAGGAGGACACTCAGGCGTAGTAGAGAGCACCCTTAGTTTGCCAAGCTTTATCAGTTGCAGACCAAAGAATTAATTGTATCATTAACTGAAACAATTACAATGTCACAGCAGTAAACTGTTGAAAACACCATTGTCATGTCACAGTATCTTACCTGGCAGAAGCGTACTTGTGACAACATACTTGTGAGGGACATTATACATAACGTATGCTGAAACACTAAACCCAGACTCATACATCGGACTGCCAGGTAGATTACAGTGATTTATCAATCTACAGAATATGTGTACATTGCTCCAGAGCCCAGTGGGGGCAGTCTTTACATCACTCTATCAGACTCTTGACATTGTGCTTGGTGATGTAATGCTTGCATGCAGCTTCTGAGATATAAAAATTAGATATGAGCAAATTTCCTTGAGTGGAATAAAATTCCTCTCCAATGTACAAAACAATCCAATGCGGAATTTTGTAATTTCCCTTTGCTCGGATTCACTTAGTCTGGCTGGCTGCCATTTTGCTTAGCTGTAAACAGCCAATAAAAGTTTTTTTTTTTTTTAAAAGTATACTCAACTTACTGCTTCACTGTCTGGCCCCTTGGCTGCTCGCTGCCCACCATGCAGTTCCCAATGCTGCCTCTTTTTTCCCTGTCACCAAGCACATCTCCTGGCCTGAACAGGGTGGGACTTCCAGCTGCAAACAGGCCTCAAAGGTCACTGCGTGTCATGTCACTAGAACTTCCAGCCGTGATCAGGCCTCAGAGATCAATGTGTGTCGCCCGTCTTGACGTCCTGAGGACAACAATACTGTTTACAGTGTCACAATCAATGTGGTCCACAGCTGTATTGGTCAATATAGGTTTTGCCAGATATTCCTGCAGGCCAGTTGACCCCTTGTGACATCCTATTACAGTGCCTACGTCAAATTCTGGAAGCTCTTTAGGATTAGTAATTTTCACAAATGTTTGTAAAGGCAGATGGCATGGCTATGGGATGGATTTTATACATCTGTGGCAATGGCGATACAGTGTTTGTGGTTAGCACTATAGCCGTGTGGTCCTGGGTTCAAATCCCACCAAGGAAAACATCTGCAAATAGTTTAAATGTTCTCCTCGTGTTTGCGTGGGTTTCTCCTGGGTACTCTTCTTTCCGTCCATACGTCAAAGACATACTGATCTGGAATTTACAATGTTGGGGGCAGTGATCATGATGTCTGCAAAGTGTTGTGACATCTGATGGCTATAAATAAGTGAATAAAATATAAGAAATAGACTGAATAAAAAAGCAGAATTTTAAAGTGTGTGCCAAAACATTTCTGTTGCAGCCACAAATGTTCTATTTTGCTTAATATTCAAAAAACTACACCTCTGTAGCAACATATGAATTCAGCTTTACACATATAGAGCCCAATTCATCATTTGTGTTTTTCTTATGTCACATTTTTTTTCTTGTGGTTGTCACTGACATTTTCTGCCACAGTTTCTTCAAAATGCTGCATGTAGTTAATGATTTTAGGTAAAAAAAAGTTAATTATTTTAGTCTTTTACTTTCTTGCTCTTTTTAGCATAAAAAGTTGCATGTTTCACTAAAATGTTGTAAAATTGGAGAGGAAAATTGAGGTGTACTTAAAATCTCTCATGGGGGCACTAAAGTGCATTTGAACAAAAATGTTGAGACTTTTGTAAAGCAACAATTGATGAATTAGCTGCCAACATCTCTAGAACAAAATTTATGCCCACATTGGTAAACATAAGAAAATTAACAAACACATTTAAAACAGACAAAAAAATGCAACAATTAAAAGAATAATTTGGTGCAAATCAAAAATAGTCTAAGGATGTGTTCACACCAGGGCTGCCGCTAGGAATTTTAGGGCCCTATACTGGCAAAATTTTTGGACCCCCTTGAGACTCCACCCAGGCTCCACCCCAGCTCCGCCTCCACCCTTTAAAACTTTCGACAGTCCCACCACCAACTCTTAGAAAAACTCAACTTCTGCACCATGTCTTCACCGATCAGATATTAACCCCTTTAACCCTAAGGGTGGTTTGCATGTTAATGACTAGGCCAATTTTTACAATTCTGACCACTGTCCCTTTATGAGCTAATAACTCTGGAACGCTTCCATAGACCCCAGTGATTCTGATAATGTTTTCTCATGACATATTGTACTTCATGACAGTGGTAAAATTTCTTTGATATAACTTGCGTTTATTTGTAAAAAAACAAAAATTTGGCAAAAATTTAGAAAATTTCTCAATTTTTCAAATTTGAATTTTCATGCCCTTAAAACAGAGAAATGTGTCACACAAAATAGTTAGTAAATAACATTTCCCACATGTTTACTTTACATCAGCACAATTTTGGAACCAAATTTTTTTTTGTTAAGAAGTTATAAGGGTGAAAATTGACCAGCGATTTCTCATTTTTACAACACCATTTCTTTTAGGGACTACATCATATTTGAAGTCACTTTGAGGGGTCTTTATGATAGAAAATACCTAAAAATGACACCATTCTAAAAACTGCACCCCTGAAGGTGCTCAAAACCACATTTAAGAGGTTTATTAATCCTTCACGCGCTTCACAGGAATTTTTAGAAGGTTAAAAAATGAACATTTTACTTTTTTCACAAAATATTTACTTCAGATCCAGTTTGCTTTATTTTACCAAGGGTAACAGGAGAAATTGGACACCAAAAGTTATTGTACATTTTGTCCTGAGTATGCTGATACCAAATATATGCACGTAAATCACTGGCCGCATGGCAGAGCTTGGAAGGGAAAGAGCGTTATTTGACTTTTTACTGCAAAATTGGCTGGAAATGAGATGAGACGGCATGTCGCGTTTGGAGAGCCCCTGATGTGCCAAAACAGTGAAACCCCCCACAAGTTACACCATTTTGGAAAGTAGACCCCCTAAGGAACTTATCTAGATGTGTGGTGAGCACTTTGAACCCCCAAGTGCTTCACAGAAGTTTATAACGTAGAGCCATAAAAATAAGAAATCATATCTTTTTCACAAAAATGATCTTTTTGAACCCAATTTTTTATTTTACCAAGGGTAGCAAGAGAAATTAGACCCGAAATGTTGTTGTGCATGTAAACCTCTGTTTGGGTGCTCGGTAGAGCTAGGAAGGGAAGGAACACCGTTTAACTTTTAATCTCAAAATTTTGAGACCTGATGACATGTCAGGTTTGGACATGTGCCTAAACAGCAGAAACCCCCCAAATCTAACCCCACTTTGGAAACTACACCCCTCAAAGATTTTATCCAGGGGTATATTGAGCAATTTGAACCCACAGGTATGACACACAATTGGATAATATTAGGTCGTCATATTGAAAAAGTTCATTTTTTTCCACAAATATCTTGGCTTAGACCAAAATATCTCAGTTTTGTCAGAGATTACACCAAAAAGTGGACCCCATAATTTGTTACCCACTTTCTTATGAGCGTGGCAATATCCTATATGTAGGCAAAAAGTCAAAAAAGTTCTGTTTGAACAAACTGCAGTGCTCAGACAGGAAAGGGTACAATGTGACAAATTTGGCTTAATTTGAAAATCCATTCAGGAATTATTACTCACAGAGATTAAAAAATTTGGCCTTGCTAACAAAACAGTTGTCCCGCATTTGTGTATATTGTAGCAGGAAGAATAAACTGTACTGGAATGAAGAGCAAAATGTGGAGGAAAATTCAGCCAACTGTGTGGCAAAGCTGAGTTTGTTCCAAAGATGAAAGAACACCAGCAGGGCTTGAATGGCAAACACTTTCAGAGACTGGTCGTACAACTTCCTCTTAGCTCCATCAATCCCTATATGATAGACGAATGTGCCAAAACACATGGTGCACCATAGCAAGCTCCCACCAACCAAGGTCAGAACTGCTATATGCACAAATCAACCAATCCCCTACAGAATCTGTAAAGTATTGTCTGGTACCAGAGGTTCGGCAAGAACCATACAGTAAAGTGCATAGTGTATAAGTAAGGAACTTCCTCATTTTTAGAAATCCTCCAATTAAATGATCATGCCCATATCACCAACATAAATATACAGTGGGGCAAAAAAGTATTTAGTCAGTCAGTAATAGTGCAAGTTCCACCACTTAAAAAGATGAGAGGCGTCTGTAATTTACATCATAGGTAGACCTCAACTATGGGAGACAAACTGAGAAAAAAAAATCCAGAAAATCACATTGTCTGTTTTTTTTTCATTTTATTTGCATATTATGGTGGAAAATAAGTATTTGGTCAGAAACAAGCAATCAAGATTTCTGGCTCTCACAGACCTGTAACTTCTTCTTTAAGAGTCTCCTCTTTCCTCCACTCATTACCTGTAGTAATGGCACCTGTTTAAACTTGTTATCAGTATAAAAAGACACCTGTGCACACCCTCAAACAGTCTGACTCCAAACTCCACTATGGTGAAGACCAAAGAGCTGTCAAAGGACACCAGAAACAAAATTGTAGCCCTGCACCAGGCTGGGAAGACTGAATCTGCAATAGCCAACCAGCTTGGAGTGAAGAAATCAACTGTGGGAGCAATAATTAGAAAATGGAAGACATACAAGACCACTGATAATCTCCCTTGATCTGGTGCTCCACGCAAAATCCCACCCCGTGGGGTCAGAATGATCACAAGAACGGTGAGCAAAAATCCCAGAACCACGCGGGGTGACCTAGTGAATGAACTGCAGAGAGCTGGGACCAATGTAACAAGGCCTACCATAAGTAACACACTACGCCACCATGGACTCAGATCCTGCAGTGCCAGACGTGTCCCACTGCTTAAGCCTGTACATGTCCGGGCCCGTCTGAAGTTTGCTAGAGAGCATTTGGATGATCCAGAGGAGTTTTGGGAGAATGTCCTATGGTCTGATGAAACCAAACTGGAACTGTTTGGTAGAAACACAACTTGTCGTGTTTGGAGGAAAAAGAATACTGAGTTGCATCCATCAAACACCATACCTACTGTAAAGCATGGTGGTGGAAGCATCATGCTTTGGGGCTGTTTCTCTGCAAAGGGGCCAGGACGACTGATCCGGGTACATGAAAGAATGAATGGGGCCATGTATCGTGAGATTTTGAGTGCAAACCTCCTTCCATCAGCAAGGGCATTGAAGATGAAACGTGGCTGGGTCTTTCAACATGACAATGATCCAAAGCACACCACCAGGGCAACGAAGGAGTGGCTTCGTAAGAAGCATTTCAAGGTCCTGGAGTGGCCTAGCCAGTCTCCAGATCTCAACCCTATAGAAAACCTTTGGAGGGAGTTGAAAGTCCGTGTTGCCAAGCGAAAAGCCAAAAACATCACTGCTCTAGAGGAGATCTGCATGGAGGAATGGGCCAACATACCAACAACAGTGTGTGGCAACCTTGTGAAGACTTACAGAAAACGTTTGACCTCTGTCATTGCCAACAAAGGATATATCACAAAGTATTGAGATGAAATTTTGTTTCTGACCAAATACTTATTTTCCACCATAATATGCAAATAAAATGAAAAAAAAACAGACAATGTGATTTTCTGGATTTTTTTTTCTCAGTTTGTCTCCCATAGTTGAGGTCTACCTATGATGTAAATTACAGACGCCTCTCATCTTTTTAAGTGGTGGAACTTGCACTATTGCTGACTGACTAAATACTTTTTTGCCCCACTGTAAGTAATATAAATGGAAGCCAAAGTTTTGTGCAGCAAAACAGTCGTAAAAACAGTCAAAGATAGATAAATGGTCAAAATGTTTGTGAGTAATCAAGTCCTAGAATTAATTTTCAGATGACATGACTTTTCAAGAACATTTGTGGGGTCCACAGTCTGGGTTGTACAGACATGGATGAGAATTTGTTGGGATCGTAGTTTGGTATGGGATTGATCAAGTGTTGGAATTAATTGTGGAATGGAGTTAAATGGGATCTACTAATGAAAATATTCTGTATTACTTTTTCTAAATTACTCTACTGGGGCCACTAAGCAGAAAATAAAAATTATATAAAAAAAACTAATATTTGTAGGTGGTATGGTAGGTCTCAAGCCAGGGGGAGATACAAAGGCCTGGTTGGGATGAGCATGTGGGGCAATAGTACCAGCAATCACTCCGTTTGCCATGTTTCCTACAAAACCGGCATAGTTTTTGAGGATACCTTTGGGTGGGAGTGACAGGGACTAGGTGAGGAAAATGGTGCTCTGCAAGTGTCCAGGAGTCCTTAGACTCAAAGGCTTCCCCCGGTGACATTGATTCAAACACGAGGCCCTCAATAATTTTTTCCTGAAGCTGTAGGAATGCAAGAGATCCTTGGGATTTTCTATACTAGACAAAGCTGTTGTATGTGGCAGTTTGAATTAGGTAGATTGCCACCTTTTTGTACCAGGCCGTGGTCTTCCGCTTGACCAGGTATGGTTGCAGAACCTGGTCTAAAGGTACTGTCACACTTAGCGATGCACCAGCGATCCCGACCAGCGATATGACGCGGTCAGAATCGCTGGTGCATCACTAAGTGGTTGCTAGTGAGCTGCCACACAGACAGATCTCACCAGCGACATTGTAGCGGTCGGGGGTCGCTACTTACCTGTCACACTAGGCGATCCTGACGTCCTCCTGCCCGCATCCACGCTCGTCGCTCGTCTCTCCACAGGAAGCCCAGCAGGAAGCTGACGACGAGAAACAGTCCTGGACTTTCTCGTGCGATCAGCGATAACCAGCTGGGGAGCGGGTCGTAGGTAAGTATCAGACATAGCGATATGGCTAGCAATATCGCTGTAACGTCACAAGTTATAGCGATATTGCTAGTGATATCGCTAAGTGTGACAGTACCTTTAGTCAACGCCACCCATAAATTTACTATAGTCTGTGACTCAGACCGGTTTTACCTTGTCCTTGGTGGCACCCCTCTCTCTGACCATCACAGTGGTGTCCGCATGCAGTGTGGTTAGCATGTAGACATCCTTCCTGTCATTCCACTACACTGCAAGAAGTTGATCACTTGTGAGTGAGAATGACGCCCCTTCTCCAAACGTCTGGACACCAACTGTGAAGGAAACCCCACTCTGTTTTTCCTGACTGTCCCACAGGCCCCTGTATTTGCAGCGTGGAGGGATTTATATAGGGGGACACTTGTGTAATAGTTGTCCATATTCACAGTACCCTTGATTTAGAAAGGGCGTCATTAGCTTCCACACAATTTTGCCTCTGATGCTAATTGTCCGGGGGCAGTTAGGGGCGGTTAATTTGGCGGTCCCTAACTTCATGAATTAGGAAGATGGAAGTGTACCCTGATGAGTGCTCAGAAGTTTTGTATAATTTCATACCGTATTTGGCACGCTTGGAGGGGATAAATTGGCAGAATGACAGACGGCCCTTGTAGCTCATCAAGGACTTCTCGACTGCTATATATTTCTCTGGGGTATAGGAATTTAGAAATGAATTTTGCAGGTGGGAAATTAGGGGTTTCAATTTATTTAGTCAATCATAATTGTGGTCAGTTCTTAGGGGGGCTTGGGAATTTTCACTGAAGTAAAGGAATCTCATCAGGGCTTCGTAACGGATTCAGGACATGACGGCTGCAAATACAGGGGTGCTGTGGACAGCTTTTGTTGCCCAGTAAGAGCGGAGTGTGTTTTTTTTTACTAAACCCATAATCAGGGACATTTGTGGGGATCCAGGAATGGGAATGAAAGGCAGTGGGTTTTTAGGAAATATATTGTTGGGCATACAGGTTTGTTTGGTGGGCAATTAATTCTAGGACTTCGGGGCTAATGAAAATTTTGAAATAATCAATGGGGGTAAAATTGGCGACCTCTATTCTTATTCCAGGGACAGTAGAAAAAGGGGGAATTTGAGGGGAAAATGAGGTGTCATTATACCACAGCGATGGGGGGACTGTGGTACTTGGTCCTGCCTCTGAAGCTTCAGCAGTGATGACCGACTCTGCTACCATCGGGCTGAGGGATCCTGTGGAGGAAGAGTCGTCATCACTGTCTGAAAACAGCTCAGCTTCAAAGGCAGATTCTGTTTCACCGCCGGAGTAAAGCAGGCTGTGAGCTAACTCCACGCTGTAAGTTCTGTGGGCCATTTTATTTCCCTGCCTAAGGAAATACTAACCCTAATCTAAGTCTACTTTTTTTTTTTTTACTCCTAACCCTAACCCTAATATGTGTAACCCTAACACGTGTAATCCTAACCCTAAAATTTTTTTTAAAAAAAATTATAAAAAAAATATACTTTTTTTTATAATCCCCTGACAATGGGGATGGGTATGCGGGGATTATGGAGAATGGGGGTGGGTAATTGGATTTTTAGGACGCTTGCGGATGCAGAAATTATGATTTTTGTTCACTCATAGGGCAGCAATTCAGCTGTAGTCTATCTCTCTTCTCTCCTAGAGCAACTATAAGGAGAGAAGAGAGAAAGCCCAGCCCAAGTGCTGCCATATTTACTAATATTGGGGCTTTTAATTACTGTGATAGGGTTTATCACAGTAATCAAAACCCAGCAGCCAATGAGAAAATTCTCACTGGTTGCCGGGTGCGGGCAGGAAGTTCTTGGCGGGCGTACTACGCATGCGCTCGCCATTTTCTTTCTGCCAGAGGAAGCAGGGGGGCCAGGAGAGCGGGGGAACGCTGAATCGGTACATAAGGTACCGTGGAGGGCATCGGAGGACCTGGGGAGGAGAAATTAAATGTAAAATCGCAGGGTTTTTTGTTGCGGTCGCCGTTATAGGGTTAACAACGGCGATCGCAACTTCGGGGTCGGTAAATAACAACCCGAATCATGTTCTCTGGGGTCTTGGCTACCGGCAGCTGAGACCCCGGAGAAAATGCGACTGTCGGGGGTGCTATTTACTTTTTCCACAGCGCCTTTAATTAACGGCGCTGTGGTTTAAAGGGAATCTGTCACCTATTTTTTCGACTATCAGCTGCCGGCACTGCCATCAGGGGCTTATCTACAGCATTCTGTAATGCTGTAGATAAGCCCCCGATGTAACCTGAAAGAGAAGAAAAATGAGTTATGTTATACTCACCCAGGGGTGATCCGTGTCCGGTTTTGGTCCGATGGGTGTCGCTGTCTGGTCCGGCACCTCCCATCTTCTAACTATGATGTCCTCTTCTTTGCTTCCTGTCGTGGCTCCCATGCAGGCACACTGCTCTGCCCTGTTGAGGGCAGAGCAGCGTACTGCAGTGTGCAGGCACCGGGAAAGGTCACAGAAGTCCGGCACCTGCGCACTGCAGGACTCCGATCTACCCTCAACAGGGCAGAGCAGTGTACCTGCGCAGGAGCTACGATGGGAAGCAAAGAAGAGGACATCATCGTTAGAAGATGGGAGGCCCTGGACCGGACCGTGACACCCATCGAACCAAAACCGGACCCGGACCACCCCTGGATGAGTATAATATAACTCGCTTTTCTTCTCTTTCAGGTTACATCGGGGGCTTATCAACACCATTACAGAATGCTGAAGATAAGCCCCTGATGGCGGTGCTGGCAGCTGATAGTCAAAAAAATAGGTGTCAGATTCCCATTAAGTAACCTTAACGACCGCCGTTAAAAGGCGTATCGGTTGTCATTAAATCTCAGCAGCATGTTAGCCTCCAATGTTAGGACATCGACTCTGTTACAAGAGAGTCTAAGAATATGAGATACATCAATTAATGTCAATTACTGAGCTCAACTTCCTCAATATCCAATGATGAATGCCATCAGGCCTGGGTTCTTTATCAATTTTTAACTTTCTCAGATGCAGACTTACTTCTTCTTATGTACATTTAGTTATATTGGGAGGTGAACTTTGAATTCTGCCTTGTCGACTGATTCCTGGCAGAGTCAGGTCATTGGGGAACATTAAATTTCAAAAGTCGCCGACTTTTGGTAAAGTCGGGTTACATGAAACGAAACCCGACCCTAGGGTGAGGTCGGCCACGAGCTCGGCGACTTTAGCGCCAAAGTCGCGTTTCAAAAGTTTGTTTTCCGCCCTTTTTCAGCCAATCAAGATTCACGGACACTGTGGGCAACGTGATGACATAGGCAGGGATCACCACCATCTTTGAGAAGGGCATGCAAGTGATTCGCTTGCTTTGGGGGGCGTCACAGGGGGTATAAAAGGGCGTGCACGCCGACCGCCATGTTACTCATGCTGATCTCAGAATAGGGAGAGCTGCTGCTGCTGCTGATTCTGTAGGGAGAGCGTTAGGCAGGGAAGAAGATACCAAAAACTACTTCTGCTGCTAGCGATTTAGCCTGTACAACACACCAGTTACTGTGCAGTGCAAGGGGAGGCTATATTTTGGTGCATCAGCTCTGTTGGTTATTAGGCTGCCTTTTACGGCTTCCTGATAGCTGAATTGCTGTTTTCCGACTGCTCTGCAAACTGCTTTTTTAAAAGCAATCCAAAATTTTTTTTTTGTTCTGGTGAGGTACTGAGCGTACATTTTTTCACACCATACAGCGGTGTACGCTCCTCACACAGTACCGTGTAACGGCTGTTATCACGGCCACAGTGAAGCTATCAGTGTGTAACTCTGTAAGAATAAGTCGAGGACATGTTCCGTTCTTACAGACCTACATCTTCTAGTTTTGTCTGCTTTTCAAACAGTTAAGTATATTTGCTGTTTGATCACATTCAAAACTATAGAGAGACAGCGTGTGTCAGTCCGTATACTTAAAAAACACGGAGCTTGACAGTTTTATGGACACCGGACAGCGGTGTACGTGCACGCTCCTCTCTCAGTACCGTGTAATGGCTGTTATCACGGCCACAGTGAAGCTATCTGTGTGTCACTCTGTAAGAATAAGTCGAGGACATGCTCCGTTCTTACAGACCTACACCTTCTAGTTTTGTCTGCTTTTCAAACAGTTAAGTATATTTGCTGTTTGATCACATTCAAAACTATAGAGAGACAGCCTGTGTCAGTCCGTATACTTAAAAAACACGGAGCTTGACAACTTTATGGACACTGGACAGCGGTGTACGTGCACGCTCCTCTCTCAGTACCGTGTAATGGCTGTTATCACGGCCACAGTGAAGCTATCTGTGTGTCACTCTGTAAGAATAAGTCAAGGACATGCTCCGTTCTTACAGACCTACACCTTCTAGTTTTGTCTGCTTTTCAAACAGTTAAGTATATTTGCTGTTTGATCACATTCAAAACTATAGAGAGACAGCGTGTGTCAGTCCGTATACTTAAAAAACACGGAGCTTGACAATTTTACGGACACTGGACAGCGGTGTACGTGCACGCTCCTCTCTCAGTACCGTGTAACGGCTGTTATCACGGCCACAGCGAAGCTATCTGTGTGTCACTCTGTAAGAATAAGTCGAGGACATGTTCCGTTCTTACAGACCTACACTCTAGGGAGATTCCTATTCTGCCCCATTCTATATACACCTTGTAGTTTGTCATACACTAGCCAATTTCTGCCTGTGGCATAGCGGTGTGATATTCAGTGGGCCTCACACAATCCAACAGTGTTCACAAGTGTGTTCAGAAATTCTACATCTCCCCTGTCCTATAGTGACATTTTTGACACCTACGACATTGAGCCTGTGACATAGCGATGTGATATTAACTGGGCCTCAAACAACAGTGTCCACAAGTGTGTTCAGAAATTCTACATCTCCCCTGTCCTATAGTGACATTTTTCACACCTGCGACATTGAGCCAGTGACATAGCGGTGTGATATTAACTGGGACTCACACAACAGTGTCCACAAGTGTGTTCAGAAATTCTACATCTCCCCTGTCCTATAGTGACATTTTTCACACCTGCGACATTGAGCCAGTGACATAGCGGTGTGATATTAACTGGGCCTCACACAACAGTGTCCACAAGTGTGTTCAGAAATTCTACATCATTCTACATCTCCCCTGTCCTATAGTGACATTTTTCACACCTGCGACATTGAGCCAGTGACATAGCGGTGTGATATTAACTGGGCCTCACACAACAGTGTCCACAAGTGTGTTCAGAAATTCTACATCTCCCCTGTCCTACAGAGACATTTTTCACACCTGCGACATTGAGCCAGTGACATAGCGGTGTGATATTAACTGGGCCTCACACAACAGTGTCCACAAGTGTGTTCAGGAATTCTACATCTCCCCTGTCCTATAGTGACATTTTTCACACCTGCGACATTGAGCCAGTGACATAGCGGTGTGATATTAACTGGGCCTCACACAACAGTGTCCACAAGTGTGTTCAGAATTTCTACATCTCCCCTGTCCTATAGTGACATTTTTCACACATGCGACATTGAGCCTGTGACATAGCGGTGTGATATTAACTGGGCCTCACACAATCCAACAGTGTCCACAAGTGTGTTCAGAAATTCGACGTCTCCCCTGTAAGTTTTGGCTTACATTGCTGACTCAGCCTCCAGCTCTATCGCCTCCTCTTCTGAAGTTGTAAAAAATAAAAGCACTGAGTCGTCATTGGAGGCTCATGTTCATGAACCACACCTTTCCTTGTGTCCTTCACCCCAACCAAGATTGAAGGAAGACGCAGGCCATACAACTGATTACTCCATGGAGCTGTTTTCACATACCATGCCTGGGTTATCAAGTGAAATGGTGAATTACTCAGGCCAAGATGAATCTGACATGGAGTGCACTGATGCACAGCCACTGATAGATGATTCTGCTGGTACATTCAGTCAGAGCACTACATTGTCCTCGCAGTGTAATGAGCCAGATTCTGACCCTGATGAGACTCAGGTGCCCCTTCCCGCATACTATACCACCATACACGGTGACACAGAGGAAGGTGCACATGACATTGAAGAGGAGGTGATGGATGACCCAGTTGTTGACCCAGATTGGCATCCATTGGGGGAAGAGGGTGCTGCTTCCAATAGCTCAGATGAGGAGGAGGAGCATCCACAGCAGGCATCGACATCGCAACAGCTGTTATCTGGCAGGCCCAGAGCACTCCAAAGACAGGTTCCAAAAATCAAAAGAGTTGCTGGACAGCTTGTCCAGACGGTCAAAATAGTACAGCATGCTAGGCCGCAAAACGTCTTCCAAAGTAGGAAGAGTGCAGTGTGGCACTTTTTTGAACAAAATCCTCATGATCAGGCCAAGGTTATCTGTAAGAAGTGCACAAAGACCTTTAGCCGAGGGAAAAATCTGAAAAATTTGAATACCAGTTGCATGCTTAGACATTTAACCAGCATGCACTTGCAAGCGTGGACACAACACCAAACCTCAAGTACCACATGTGCAACTGATCACAAAGAAGGTAGTCAGCAACGCTACATTGTTTCCCCCACTGTAAGCCCACCGGTTAGCACAGCAGCAAATGTTGAGGTGTCGTTGCAAGGCCAAAGCAGTCAGGGAATCCCACTGTTATATCAACGAAAGACTGAATCTAGGCCATCAGAAAGAACACCAACTCCATCACCATCATCAACCCTCTCTCCGTCCGCCCTGTCCACCGCTAGTTCCACCATATGCAGCTCTCAAGTCCAGCTCACCCTCCCAGAGACTATGAGTAGGTCAAGAAAGTACTCAGTCTCTCATCCGCGTACACTGGGTTTGAACGCCCACATTGCCAAACTAATCTCGTTAGAGATGATGCCCTATCGGTTGGTGGAAAGCGCAGCTTTCCACGAACTCATGGCCTATGCAGTACCACGCTATGACCTACCCAGTCGCCACTTCTTCTCTCGCAAAGCCATCCCAGCCCTCCACCATCATGTGAAAGACCGCATTGTCCATGCACTCAAGCAGTCAGTGAGTGGAAAGGTGCACCTCACAACAGATGCATAGTCCAGTCGGCATGGCCAGGGCCGTTACGTGTCCATCACTGTGCACTGGATTAATGTGGTGGATGCAGGGTCCACAGGGGACAGCGGTGGTGGGGCAGTGCTGCCTAGCCCACGGTATAGGAAACAGTTGGCTGTAGGCGTTCGATCCTCCTCCTCCTCCTCCAGAAGCGAAAGCTCATCCACAGAGCGCAGTCGTACGAGCACTCCATCTGCAGCTGCCACTGTTGCACACGAGGTGTCCCCCTATCGAGCAGCTAGTGGAAAGCGTCAGCAGGCTGTGCTGCAGATGATGTGTTTGGGCGACAGACACACCGCAGAGGTGCTCGCCGAGTACTTTCAGCGACAAACTGAGTCATGGCTGGGCAGTATACATCTTGAGGCAGGCAAGGTAGATAGTGATAACGGCTGTAATTTTGTGGCAGCCATAGCCCTTTCAAAACTCAGCCACATACCTTGCTTGGCTCACGCCTTGAACCTGGTGGTGTAGTGCTTCCTCAACAATTATCCGGAGTTAACAGCCCTGCTCCAGAAGGTGCAAAGACTGTGCGCGCACATCCGCCGGTCGCCTTTACACTCCATTCGTATGCAGAAGCTGCAGCGATTGCTCCACCTTCCCAACCACCGCCTCATTATCGACATTGCAACAAGGTGGAACTCCACCCTGCACATGGTTGAGCGGCTGTGTGAACAGAGGCAGGCCATAATGCATTTGTGGGAGGATACACGGCCAGGCACTTTGAGAGCAGACATGGAGTTGACAGGTGTGCAGTGGTCGAAGCTGAAAGACCTCTGAAAAGTCCTTCAGTGTTTTGAGGAATGCACACGACTGGTAAGCGCAGATGACGCCATCCTAAGCATGAGCATCCCACTTATGCGTCTGCTCATGCAAACTTTGACGCACCTTAAGGAGCAGGCGTCTGCAGCCAATGTTGAAGAGGAGGAAGAGGAGGAGGGAATCCTTGATGACATTCAGCCATTGTCTGCTCAGGGACCTCTCCTGGACGAGGTGGAGGAAGAAGAGGAGGAGGAGGATGATGATGGGGATGATTACTTAGGGGAGGAGGATGCATCTCGTGGGGCAAGTGAAAATGTTGGCGTGGCAAGGTCTGGTACAGGGTTTGTGCGTGACTGGAGGGATGTGGATTTGCCAGAAAGTGCTCCTCCAACCAGCACTCGCAGTGCATCATTGACACCGGGAACATTGGCCCACATGTCAGATTGTGCCTTGCAGATCCTAAAAAGGGACCCTCGCATTGCCAAAATGATGAACGATGATGACTACTGGTTCGCCAGCATCCTGGATCCACGCTATAAAGGCAAATTACAAAACATCATGCCACAGGAGAACCTTGACCTAATATTGGCTAATAAACAAGCAACTCTGGTAAACCGGTTGGTTGAGGCATTCCCAGCACACAGCAGCGGTGATGGTTCTCACACAAGCTGTATGGGCCGGGGGCAGCTTGGCAGAGGTGTTCGTGGTGCACACAGCAGAAGTGGCGTTGGAGACAGGGGTTTCATGACAATGTTGTGGACTGATTTTTCAAGTACCGCTCACACAACTGGAAATACTGCATCGATGGAAAGTGACAGGAGACAGCAGTTGTCAACTATGGTTACAAACTACTTTTCCTCCCATATCGATGTTCTCCCGCACAGGTCATTCCCCTTTGACTATTGGGCCGCTAAACTGGACACCTGGCCTGAATTGGCACAATATGCCTTACAGGAGCTCGCTTGCCCAGCTGCAAGTGTGCTATCGGAAAGAGTCTTCAGTGCAGCTGGATCAATCCTGACAGAAAAAAGGACCCGTCTGTCAACCCAAAATGTGGATGATCTAACCTTCATTAAAATGAACCATGCATGGGTTTCCAAGGATTTTGTCCCACCTTCCCTTGATGACACATAGGTTGCCAGAAAAATGGCTTGCTTTAGTCCTCCTCCTATTCCGCGAACTTGACCTATTTCGCCTTTTGCAGCAGCTGAATGTCCAACATCAACATATGCCACTTTGTAAACTGCCCTAACTGGGATGCCCCCCCATGGCCGGGGTCACCACCTAGCGCATGAAACCGTGCGAGTGCCGTTGCCCTGGACAGGTGGTAGGCTGACTCTTGGGCGTGGGCACTGGCACAGGGTCCCTCATAGTGCAATCAAGTGTCTCTGACGGTGGTGGTGCACACCCGCCGTCAGACACACCGCCGTACTATGAGGGGACCAGTGCCAGTACCGATGCCCACGAGTGTGCCCCCCTTGGTTGGGCGGGCCCCAGAATTTGCAATGTTTACCTCTCCCTGCTCCTCCGCTGTGTAGACTGGGCTGTCAAATCATTCACTGGGAGTGCCACTACAAATTGATTGAACTGAAAGATGATGGTTAAGATGTAGCTATGCCCTGTCCTGCTGGCTGGGCTCTAGCTCCAGATGATCAATTGCTTTCAATTCTTATGGACGTCGACTCACAATGACATGCAGTGGTGGTTTATCATCAGCTTTCACAGTTTTCCTACTCACAAACGTGTGACATTCCAGCGCACATTTTAAAATGTGCCCTCTCATGCCAATCAAATAGAGCTGCCTACGTCCTGTGGCTTCTGTCTTTTGCACTCCAAAGTTACGTGACAGATCATGATAGCCAGTGAGCACCATGTTTACGTCGCTCCCTGTGATAAAAATTTGATTGAGATGAGTAACAGTGATGGAATCAATGGAAGTGCGATACAGCAAGACTTTATTCACAAAAAAATGTTTTCACTGTCTCAACACACAAATTAATTGAGGGTCAGCATCGCCTATGAGAATTGTGATGGAAGTTTTTCCCGTGAATAGTAATTCCTAGATTTCTGCAATCACTAGTCTTTATGTCAGTAATTGTATGCATCTCATTTCCTATTGCGGAGAGGCTGGACTGTATTACTGAGACAGAAATATATATGAAGATTTAAAAATAACACCAAAAGTATATAGTTGTGTACGCCTCAAATGCATTTCCTTTTTTCCACTTTTTAGATTGCTGTGTAATCCATACTGAGAACACGGAGATTTTACATGTTTAAACTATGCTATATATACCTGCTATCCAGTGATAAAGTACCCTTTCTCAACTTTGTACAATCTGGTCAAATCCATACTGGGTCTGAGAACATCTGAGTCTGCCTCCTGATCTATAGACATATATTTTTAATGTGTAAACTAGGCTACGTATATACGTGTTATCCGGTGAAACTGTACCCTTTATCAACTTTCTACAATGTTGTTGAATCCATACTGGGCCTGAGAACGGCTGCCGAGATGTTAAGCAAGCTACAGCACCTGTGGTTTGGACACGTAATTTTTTCAGGAATGACGGTTAGGCCTAACTCCGGAATTGCGGTTGACCTGAACTTACTGGGAAATCATCGTTCGCGGGGAATAATCTGAATCCCAGATCCCCATCACTAATATAGTTCAGCAGGTTATCTGCACCTGTAAGCGACAAAAGCTGGTCCTTTCAGTGTAGCGTGCATGCAGCCCTGGACATGTACAGGAATGCTAGACCTGTTATTGCTCGATCTCACGTGCCAGAGCCTCGCTTATCCCTCTAGTAAGCTTGACACGTACTGCGGGGCCATGCCGGAGTCTCGGTTGTTAACAGAATAAAGCTGAGAAATCGCTAGCACAACTACAAACACACATACCAAACCACACACAGAATCGACAAAGCTTTCAAAGTGTGCATCTTTTCTTTAGGTGGCATGGTTGTGGTTTCCCGGGTGGAGTCCAATTAAGCCACAGGCTCCACTCCTGGTGTTGCCCTTTTGGACATTCCTTTAAGGTTCAGCTTTGCAATCATACTGCCCCCGGAAACCAAAAACTTTGCCTTCATGGACGCTGTTTGGAGGTTCGTGGGAATAACGCCGCCCGATCAGCAGTCGGCATATGGGTCGCCCTACCAGGGCTGTGGGGTACTCGGTACCGGGCCGGTGTCAGTGGGATGTGTCACAGCAACGGTGACCTGGACGGTGGCCCTGGGCGCCCATGTAAATGGCGTGGTATAATAGTAAAGAGTTTATATAGATAGTTTGACGCCACCTTTGGTGTTCGGCAACATAGATGTTAGGCCGACGCTGCATGCAGATCCTCTGGGACTGATGGTGTTGTGCAGCAAAGATGGAGAAGCTCCCCACAGGTGGAGCTGGAGTCCCAGGGAAGTGTAGATGTAGTGATGGGGGAAAGGCACAGGTGGTGTAGGTGCTGGTACCCAGATGTAGCGGTGCTGGAATAACTGTAGGACACCAGAGCATGCAGTTCCAAAGCTTTACTCACAGTCTGCAGGTTACACAGATGCCTGCCTCCGTGCTGTGTCCTCCGGGTCAGGACCTCAGCCAACCTCCGGGACCAAAATGGAAAGCTCCCTTCCAACACTCCGCCAACATGTACCTTCCTGAATGCCTCCTTTCTAGCGCTTGTGGGGGAAGCACTCGCAGGACCGTGGTTCACTGAAGCGCCTCCTGTCTAACAGATGTTCCTCAGACTTTACTTGTATGGCAGACAGCTGTAGCCTCTTCCTTCTGGCTCCCACACTTCGATGCTGGGGCCTCCGAGCCTTAGTTGGGTACAAAGCATTTATAGCTGCTACTTCCCCCGGTTTCTGCTGCAGGAACGTCAGTGTGCCTACAAACTCGGAGACCGGAATCGGGACCATGCGCTCCAGCTAGGAGTGAGCCTTAACTCTGCTCATCCTCCAGCTCCCCTTCTCACATCCACACACTTCCCCTTCCCTGCACAGAGTGCCCTAACCTCCGCCCGACCACAGAGAGCAGCTCCTCAGCAGTCAGGTTCAGAGGTCTCCCTGCTAGCCTGGAGTGGGAAATGTGTTGTGTGTTGGTTTCACTACTAGAGAGATCCTTCGTTGCTCCCAAGCTTGACAACACACTCCCTAGAAGGAAGGTAATGCCACAGTGGCGACCGTACTCTTGGGGACGCCACAAGTGCACTGAGGCCCAGCCACTGCTGGATGATGCTGCTGGTACATTGACCCAGACCACTACATTCCCCTCGCACTCTACACTGCCAGAATCTGACCCAGAGGAAACTCAGGTTCCCCTTCTCACATACTATACCACCTTACACGGTGACAAAGAGGAAGGTGCAGATGAAAGTGCAGGTTCCTTGAGCAGGTGGGGGGGCATACTCATGGGTGATGGCACTGGCACAGTGCACGGCATAGTACGCAAAAGTGTCTCTGCCGGTGGGAGGGCCTAAACAGCCAAGTGCAGTGAGATGGAAGATGGGGACGACAAGGAGTTCAGAGTAGTGCTGGGATTCCCTAGCAAGGAGACTTATGTAATTGTTTTCAATGTTGGGACAGCACTATACTCTGGTGAATGATATATAGGGCCCACCATACACTGGAGCATTCCAAAGGTGGACATCAGACACTGGAGCAGCATTTACAGGGCCCATTATACACTAGAGCAGTAGAAATGGGGCCCATTATATATGGAGCATTATTTGGGCCCATAAGACAGTGGAGCTTCATCCATTGGGACCAACATATACTATAGCATTATGTGAAGCTCATCATATACGGTTTGAAACATTATATGGGATCAATGATTCCATATGGAGAAATATATGGGGCTCATTACTCTGTATAGCGCACTAAGCGCTGGCCATAATACTGTATGGAGTTATATACTGTCCGTTTTTGGAGGTATTGGAGAATTTAAAATGGATATCAGTCATGAGATGTAAGAAGTGAAGTATTTTTCATTGTACTATACTGCTATTTCTCTGCCGTATCAGAGCATCATGAGTTGTGGTATGTGTTAAAGGGGCGCTCTTTCGCCCAGGGCACATGAAAACCTGGAGCCAGCCCTACCCCCCCACAACTTTAGCCAAATAACCCCCATTTTTCAGTGCGTAACTTGTATTATGAAGTTAATTAAGGTTGACAAGCTTAAGTAAGAAGAATTGATGCTTTTGGCATTCAAATGGGCACTGTAGGTGTGTTTCCTGTCCTCCTCTCACTGCCGACTTTAATTCCCCATTGACTTACATTGGGTTTCGTGTTTCTGTCGAAACCCTGACTTTTCCCTATAGTCGGCCGATTTTGCTCGAACCGACTGGGTTTCATGAAACGAAACTCGACCCTAAAAAAACAAAAGTCGCTCAACTCTATTCACTACAATACCCAGAAAGGTTATCAAAATTAGGTCTATTTACTCTAGCAAAGAGAAGACTAAGGGGAGACTTAATATATATGTACAAGTATATCAGAGGCAATACAGAGATCTCTCCAATGCACTGTTTGTACCAAGGACTGTGACAAGAACAAGGAGGCATTCTCTTATTTTGGAGGAAAGACAATTTCTGCACCAGCATAGAAGAGAATTCTTCACGTTAAGAGCAGTGAGGCTCTGGAATTCTCTTCCTGAGGAAGTGGTGATGGCCAACTCACTGAACGAATTTAAGAAAGGAATGAATGCTTTTCTTGTGAGTAACAATATAGAAGGTTACAAATAACATAATATTATAGGTAGATGATTGACCCAGCTTAGGGGAAGGAATTTTTTTCCCTATGGAGAAAATTGGCTTCTACTGTGTGGGTTTTTTGCCTTCCCCAGGATCAACAATGCAGAACAGCTGCAATAAAAATAGGCTGAACTAGATGGACATAAGGTCTTCCTTCAGCCTTCAAAACTATCTTACTATGTGTGGAGGAACGCACACAGACCCGTTCCTCCCACGTCACCACCGTGACGTAACTACACAGGCACAGCTCTCCGGCGCCCCCTTTGTCTCTCAGGTCAGTAATGGAACTGCACCTAGAGCAAATGGTCGCCGGGGAGGAGGTCCTGTTACCCGCTGGGGGTTCTAAGATTCGTGATCAGAGTAAAAGCATCAGCCCAAGATTAAGTTTATAGTTTAATTGCCTTAAGGGCGCACTAGATAATTACAGAAATATGCAGTAAATTTGCAGTCAGAGAAAATATATAACAATAAGGGTACAAGACTAAAGATATTATGCTGGAGGTCAATTTACCAGATTGTAGGGTCATGTGGGTGCTAGGGAGCTCTGCAGTCCACATGTACAAGAATCTTAGTTGCCGGACAGACCCCCAAAGCATGGACCGCTGCTCCTCTCGGCAGGTCTGTCCCCAGGTCCTTCTTAGATCGTCATCGTCTAGATCTTCTGTGTGAAAGAATGAATGTCTGCCAGGGGCTGCCAATCCTTAAACATGCTAGGCTCCTCCCCCTGTGTCAGAGGGTGGGCTAATAATCCATTCTCCTAGGATGGAGCCAAAGCATCTGGGACACACAAAGGATGTATACTCCTGAGTCTGCTAGCAGGTACATTCTAATTGAAGCCCTAGGCTTTTTCCGGCCTCCTGCTGGCACGGCTCCATACCTGAGCTTTGAAGCTCTGTTTTGGGCCTATCCTCATTATCACACCAATGGCCCTGCCTATTTAGCATTGGAACACTAAATCCTGCTTGTATTTACTAAGTACACAGCACCTGGGGGTATAGAAGCCGTTAACTGCCTGTAATTCCTGAACTTAGACCAAAATGGATGCCAAGCTCAGACATGTGGCCCCATAACTAAGATGGCGGCTGCTCCTTCATCACACTATGTTACTATGTTTATCATCATACCACCGAACAAAAAGTGGAATAACACGCGATCAAAAAGACGGATATAAATAAACGTGGTACCGCTGAAAACGTCATCTTATCCCGCAAAAAACAAGCCAGATAAAATAGTTTTTACTGTACAAAAGTGCCAAAACATAAAAAATGATATAAATGAGGTATCGCTGTCATCGTACTCACCTGAAGAATAAAAGTGCTTTATCAATTTTACCACACGGAATGGCATAAACACCTCCCCCAAAGAAATTCATGAATTTCTGGTTTTTGTTCATTCTGCCTCCCAAAAATTGGAATAAAAAGTGATTAAAAAGTGTCATGTGGCCAAAAATGGTACCAATAAAAATGTCAACTCGTCCCGCAAAAAAACAAGACCTCACATGACTCTGTTGGCCAATATACTGTATGGAAAAATTATAGCTCTCAAAATGTGGTGATGCAAAAACTATTTTTTACAATAAAAAGCGTCTTTTAGTGTGTGACAGCTGCCAAGCATAAAAACTCGCTATGAATAGTAAATCAAACACCCCTTTATTACCCCCTCAGTTAGGAAAAATAATAATAAAAAATATATATATTTATTTCTATTTTCCCATTAGGGTTAGGGTTAAGGCTAGGGCTTGGGATAGGGTTAGGGCTAGGGTTAGGGTTGGGGCTATAGTTACGGTTAGGGTTGGGGCTAAATTTAGGGTTAGGTGTTATGATTAGGTAACCGAAGAGGATAGCAGGTGAATAGGCTAGGTAACTGGATAACCAGAGGGGTTGGTAGCTTAGCGGATTGCAGACCCCTAAGCTGACGACACAACTAGAATTAGCCGTGGGACGTACCTACGATGCCCTAGATGCCTCGGCACAGCGAAAGCATTAACTAAGCCTAAAGAAAGAAATAGGAAAGCTAAACTGCCCCGGAGTAGAACCCCAAAGGAATAGATAGCCCCCGAACATATATTGCCGGTGAGACAAGATGAGGCACAAAACACAGGCAGAAAATAAAGTAAGCAAATGATGGGGTCCAAACTGTCTAGATAGAACAGGACAGAAAAGGATACTAACTACAATCACGCAAAAACCCTAAGAAAAATCCAACACGTCTGATATGCAAAAATACTGTGGCCACACGACCTCTCCCCCACTAAATCAGAACTCTGGTGTGAACTGGACGCTAAACAAAGATACTGATATAACAGGGGATTAGAGATACAGAAAAGACTGACACAAGCTGTAGCATATGAAACAGAGTCCAGCACAGGTCCCAACAGGGAACCCGGCTGAACTCGCACCAGCCGAGTAAAAAATCAGAGAACAGCATGAATCAAAATGCCAAAAAGATTCAAGCAGACAAATAAGTTATCTGAAAGATACAGTACAGAGAAGGAGGCAAGCAGACTTCCAAAATGCTCAGGAAGCAAACCAAATCACCGGCAACAACTGAGGGAAGGTTGCTCACTTAAATCTCTTCAGTCTGTAACACCTGACCTCCAATCATCATCCTCAGGTGATTGACTTCTGTCAGCCAGACCAGCTCCATTACCAGCAGCAACCACCAGAGGGAGCCCACTTTCAGAAGCCAGGTCAAAGGTGTTCACAACAGTTAGGATTGGGGCTAAAGTTAGGATCATGGTTACAGTTGGGTTTAGGGTTAGGGTTGGGATTAGGGTTAGGGGTGTGTTAGGGTTAGGATTGGAGTTAGAATTAGGGGGTTTTCACTGTTTAGGCACATCAGGGGCTCTCCAAATGTGACATGGCATCTGACTTTTCAATGCAAAATTGGCTGGAATTGAGATCAAATGGCGCACCTTCCCTTCCGAGCCCTGCCATGCACCCAAACAATGGTTTACCCCCACATATAGGGTCTCAGCATACTGAGGACAAATTTCACAACAACTTTTGGCATCCAATTTCTCCTGTTACCCTTGGAAAAATAAAAATTTGGGGGCAAAAAGATCATTTTTTGTGAAAAATTTTTATTTTTTTATTTTTACAGCTCTACTTCTGTGAAGCACTTGGGGGGTTTAAAGTGCTCACCACACATCTAGATAAGTTCCTTAGGGGGTCTAGTTTTCGAAATGGTGTCACTTGTGGAGGGTTTTCACTGTTTAGGCACATCAAGGGCTCTCTAAAAGCGACATGGAGTCTGATCTCAATTCCAGCCAATTTTGCATTGAAAAGTCAAACGGGGCTCCTTCCCTTCCAAGCTCTGCCATGCACCTAAACAGTGGTTTGCCTGCATATATGGGGTATCAGCGTACTCAGAACAAATTGTACAACAAGTTTTGGGGTCAAATTTCTCCTGTTGCCATTGGTAAAATAAAACAAACTGTATCTGAATTAAAAAATCTTTGTGAAAAAAATTAAATGTTCATATTTTTTAAACATTCCAAAAATTCCTGTGAAGCACCTGAAGGGTTAATAAACTTCTTGAATGTGATTTTGAGCACCTTGAGGGGTGCAGTTTTTAGAATGGTGTCACTTTTGGGTATTTTCTATCATATAGACCCCTCAAAGTGACTTCAAATGTGATGTGGTCCGTAAAAATGGTGTTGTAAATTTTGTTGTAAAAATGAGAAATCGCTGGTCAACTTTTAACCCTTATAACATCCTAGCAAAAAAAAAAAATTTGGTTCCAAAATTGTGTGGATGTAAAGTAAACATGTGGGAAATGTTATTGATTAAGTATTTTTTTGTGACATCTCTCTCTGATTTAAGGGCACAAAAATTAAAAGTTTGAAAATTGCAAAATTTTAAAAATTTTCACCATATTTAATTTTTTTTTTCATAAATAAACGCAAGTCATATCGAAGAAATTTTACCACTAACATGAAGTACAATATGCCACAAAAAAACAGTCACAGAATCAGCGTGATCCGTTAAAGCGTTCCAGAGTTATAACCTCATAAAGGGACAGTGGTCAGAATTGTAAAAATTGGCCAGGTCATTAAGCTGCAAATTGGCTCCGTCACTACGGGGTTAATACAGCGCATGATTAATTCTTCCAATATTTGCTCCTGTACTTACAGATATATTCAAGAAAAACAAACCGACTGACTCTATTTGATCTATGATTATCTTCTTATTTTTTAAGGTAAGCCCTCATGTCGGCACAATGTTACAACTAACTAAATACAGAGGCTTATTGCTGTAATTTTTTAGCTAGTGCTGATTTTTATTCCTGTTCCGACCTTGTACTAATTCATATACAGCAAAAATCAATAAAGAAATATTTTTTATTTTACAAATACCCTTTTTGTGAACATTAGGAGGGTCACTCAAATGTGTAAAGTAAAACTAAAGCTGCTGTCTAGTGCAGTTAACATTATTACGCAATATGAAATCTCACCAGCAGGTGGCAGTATACCCAAAATATATTATATTCCTTTCTTAAAATGAAAATTTTTTCAGTTTTTTTTTTTTTTTTTTTACATTTCATTATTGTCAATGATATACCATAACAATAATTTTGAAGCTCTCATCCTTGCAAGATTATTTCATGTTTTACATGTGTAATTTCAGAGGACCTGTAGTCATTTCACTGCTGCTCTGTAGTTTTTATCTGTCAAATTAAATTGAATTTTTTTTTTTTTAAATTGCAGCATTTCTTTAATCTGTAATACACTCTTCTTTAAATTCAATTATGGGAGTGCTTATTGTAATTATTTGTACCAAAGCAAGATTTCTGCACATAATCAGCCACTGAGACATAGGGTATGTTTGGTAAGTGTTCCGGACTAGTATTGATGTGCTGTGACTCTGAATCTTCTCAAGTGATTATCTGCTCTTTTTACAGAGTGGAAGGCTATAGTGTATGTAGCGGATAAAAAAGAATCAAAGGAAAGTAAGTGTGCTTTCTGTGTTTTGAATATTCTATTTTTTGCCTTTATTATTTAGATGGATTTTTTTTTCGTTTGTCTTTTCCAGAAACTGAAGAATACAAATTACTAAATTTATCAAAATTGAGTTTATCAACAATTTGGGATCCCTTCTGTAATTTCTTGTTACATTTTTGTTGAATGAGGGCTCATCTTATGGGTTCCATTGACTTCTATTGTGAGAATAAATAACAGATGTAACTAAAAGGGGTTGTCCCATAAACAACAACTCGTATTACTTATTCATAAGATGAGTAATAATTAGTGCAGACACAGACAATGCCAAAGCCATATAAGGGCCCCCTGATTCCCTATTGTTCCCCATAATCTTATGGATAACAATATTTGTCTCTAGTAATCCTACTAAGTTTGCTAAGTGTATTAGTTTATGCCATTATGTGCACGTTAATTAAAAGTAGAAAACTGCTTTAGGCCACATTCACACTTTCAAGGTTTGGTCAGTGTTTTACTTCAGTATTTGTAAGTAGAGATGAGCGACTTTGCCTTTTTTTCGGGTTGAGTAGGTTTCATGAAACCCGACTTTCTCAAAAGTCGGGTCAAACGAAATCGGCCGATTATCGTGAAAAGTCGAAGGCGCACTGAAACACGAAACCAAATGCAAGTCAATGGGGAACCAAGGTCGGCATTGAGTGGAGGACAGTAAACACACCTACAGTGCCCATTTTAATGCCAAAAACACCAATTCTTATTACATAAGCTTGTCAACCTTAATTTACTTTATAATAATAGTTAGGCATTGAAAACTGGGGGTTATTTGGCTAAAGTTGTGGGGGGGGGTAGGGCTGGCTCCAGATTTTCGTGGGCCCAGGGCCAAAGAGTGTCACTGGGCTCCTTTAACACATACCACAATTCATGATCCTCTGATACGGCAGAGAAATAGCGGTATAGTACAATGAAAAATACTTCACTTCTTACATCTCATGACTGATATCCATTTCAAATTCTTCAATAGCTCTAAAAACGGACAGTATATTACTCCATATGGTATTATGGCCACCGCATAGTGCGCCATACAGAGTAATGAGGCCCATATATTTCTCCATACAGAATAATTGGTCCCATATAATGTTTGAAACAGTATATGATGAGCTCCACATAATGCTACAGTATATGTTGGTCCCCATGGATGAAGCTCTACTGTGTTATGGGCCCAAATAATGCTCCATATATAATGGGCCCCATTTCTAATGCTCCAGTGCATAATGGGCGCTGTAAATGCTGCTCCAGTGTCTGATGTCCACCTTTAGAATGCTCCAGTGTTGGTGGGCCTCATATATCATTCTCCAGAGCATAGTGCTCCCCAAAAATTGCTGTCCCATCATTGAAAACAATTAAATAAGTCTCCTCACTAGGGAATCCCTGTACTAGTCTGGACTCCTCGTCATCCCCATCTTCCATCTCACTGCACGTGGACTGTTTAGGCAGAGGGCGTACAGACGTGATGTCATTGCGCTCTCTGACCAGAATGTCACTGTCAGGAAACGCGGAAGACGTCACGGCGGTGGAGCAGGGAGAGGTAAGTATTTCAACTTTGCAAGTGCTGTGATCCTGAGCAAGCAGGGGGGCCCACTCGTTGGCGACGGCACTGGCACAGGGTCCCTCATAGTATGGCGGTGTGTCTGATGGCGGGTGGGCCCTCCCACCAGCAGAGACACTTTTGCGTACTATGAGGGGCCCTGCCAGTGCCGTCGCCCATGAGTATGCCCCCCCACCTGCTCAAGGAACCTGCACTTTCATCTGCACCTTCCTCTTTGTCATCGTGTAAGGTGGTATAGTATGCGGGAAGGGGAACCTGAGTTTCATCAGGGTCAGATTCTGGCTGTGTAGAGTGCTAGGGGAATGTAGTGGTTTGGGTCAATGTACCAGCAGAATCATCTAGCAGTGGCTGGGCATCCTATGGAGTGTGATGTCATGATTGGGAGCAAGGAAGGATCTCTTTAGCAGTTAAACCAACACACAGCACAGTTCCCACTCCAGGTCTGCAGGAAGAGCTCTGAACCTGACTGCTGAGGAGCTGCTCTCTGTGGTCGGGAGGAGGTAAGTTAGGGCAGTCTGTGAAGGGAAGGGGAAGTGTGTAGATGTGAGAAGGGGAGCTGGAGGATGAGCAGAGTTAAGGCTCACTCCTGGCTGGAGCGCATGGTCCAGATTCCGGTCTCCGAGTTTGTAGGGACACTGACGGTCATGCAGCAGAAACCGGAGGAAGTAGCAGCTGTAAATGCTCTGTTCCCAACTAAGGCTCGGAGGCCCCAGCAGCGACGTGTGTGAGCCAGAAGGAAAGGCTATGGCTGCCTGCCCTATGAGAAAGTTCCAAAAGAGAGTCAACAGGGGGAACTTCAGTGAACTCAGTACTGCGAGTACCTCAGACAAGCGCTAGAATGGAGGCCACACTACCTATCTGCAGAGAGAGAATTCCAAATTTGCTTCCAGGCTGACCAACTCCTTCTCCATCTGTACTCTGGGTCTTGGACGGCACTTACCAAGTACAGGTAAAGGAACTGCACGACTGTGTCTGTCATCTTTCTCCTGCGCCTGGAGCACGGCTCTGCTACATCCTGCACTGCACACCATCTACCAACTCTTTCATCTGCCCTGCGACTACGGCCGTACCTGTGCAGGGCTTCTACATCTTAGCTGCACCACAACATCTGTCCCAGAGAAACGACACTGCAGCACGGGTCAATCTGATCAGAAACCACAGGTGGCGTCACTCACGTATCATTTACCTATAAATGTTAATTACCCCTTTGCATGGACGCCCAGGGCCACGGAACGGGTCATCACCACCAACGTGACACATCCCTCTGAGACACCGGCCCGGTACCGATTAACCTCACTGCCCTGGCTGGCCACCCACACTCCATGTCATATTCATCTTGGACTGGGGAATTCGCGATTTGACTTGATAACCCAGACATGGTATGATAGAAAGAGCTACATGGACTAATGTGAAGTGTGGCCTGCTGCATCATTCACTTTTGGTGGGGGTGAAGGACACAAGGAAAGGGGTTCTTCCTGACCACGAGTCAGCACTTGATGACTCAGTGCTTGCATTTTTTGAAACTTCAGAAGAGGAGGGCATATTTTCTGGAGTCTGTTTCGGCAATGTAAGCCAAAACCAGTTCCTGATGCAGTGACTTTGAAGACTTAGGCAAGGAACAAGGAGGTGGAATAAGATTCTGCAGGTGAACAACTGGCTACGTCGATGGTGCCGTCAGCAGCGATTTGGATTTCTGGATCACGGAGTGAATTACTTTTACGATGGACTACGTGCTAGAGATGGGGTGCACCTTACGAAGACTGGAAAGCATGTATTTGGAAGTCGCCTTGCTACACTTGTAAGGAGAGCTTTAAACTAGAACAACATGGGAAGGGAAGCAAAAGACCAGAAAAAGCCATACACCTGACAAATGCTGTCGAGAACTCTGCTATTAGAAGTGGAAAGGAAGAACAAAGACAAAACAATCTAATTAATAAAAATATTGGAGAAAGAGAAACCAATCACAAACTAAAATGTTTCTATACTAATGCACAAAGCATGGGCAACAAACAAGGAGAATTGGAACTACTAACACAGGAAAAGAAATATGATGTAATTGGAATCACTGAAACTTGGTGGGACGATACACATGATAGGAATACAAGACTAGAAGGATACAACTTATTTGCAAGAAACAGACTTGATAAATGAGGAGGAGGTGTCACATTGTATGTTAGAAACGCGTATATCTGCACAGAGATTGAAGCTTCAGAGACTAGGAGTTCTGTGGAAACTGTTTGGGTAAGAATACAAGGACAGAACAATGGAAAAGACACCATTGTAGGCATTTACTACAGGCCGCCTGTGCAAGCTGAAGATATGGATGAACTCTTTATGCATCAAATGGCCAAGTTCTCCAAAAAATATGACATAGTTGTCATGGGAGATTTCAACGATATCCAGACATTTGTTGGGAATCACTCTCAGGCAAAACTAACTTGTCAAGGAAATTCTTATCCTCTCTTGCTGACAACTTTATCTTCCAAAAGGTAGGGGAGAAAACAAGGGGAACTGCTACCTTGGATCTAATCCTTATAAACAGGGAGGAAATGGTTGAGGAGGTAAAAGTGGCTGGGACCCTAGGAGGTAGTGACCATGCTATTTTAGAATTTTGGATAACTAGAGGAGGAAGACCTGTGAAGACTCAGACGTCAAGGTTAGATTTCAGAAAGGCAGATTTTAAGGGATTCAGAAAGAGAATTGGAGGGATCCAATGGCTGGATATCCTTAAAGACAAAAATGTCCACGAAGGATGGGAAATCTTGAAAAATGAAATTCTCAAAGCACAATTGTTAACAATTCCGAAAAGAGCGAAGAATAGGAAGCATTTAAGGAAATCAGGATGGATGAACACAGAACTTAAGCACATGCTAAAAAGGAAGAAAAAAATGTTTATAAAATGGAAAGAGGGAGGCATATCTAAAGAAGAATATAATGCTGTCTGCAGAACCTGCAGGGCACAAATCAGATTAGTAAAGCTGACAATGAATTGAGGCTTGCAAGAGATGTCAAAGGCAATAATAAAGGATTTTGGGGATATGTCAAAAGTAAAAGAAAAGTCAAAGATGCTATAGGATTTTTACAGGATGAAAATGATGAAATGGTAAGACAGGATGTTGAGAAGGCCGAACTTTTAAATTCTTATTTTGCATCTGTTTTCTCTCAGAAAGGAAATGTACCATCAACTGTTCTTCACTGTCCTATTAAGGGAATAGAAGAATCCAGGATATCTATAAACAGAAAGATAGTGAGGAAACACTTAGCTAACCTAAATGAATTCAAGTCTCCAGGTCCAGATGAATTACACCCCAGAGTACTGAAGGAGATAGCAGAAGAAATTTTTGAACCCCTCTCCATAATCTTTGAAAATTCTTGGAGAACAGGAGAAGTCCCAGAAGACTGGAGAAGAGCAAATGTTGTTCCTATCTTCAAAAAGGGGAAGAAGGTGGACCCAGGCAACTATAGGCTGGTGAGTCTTACTTCTATACTAGGAAAGATCTTTGAACAAATTATTAAACAACATGTATGTCAGTACCTGGATAAGAATGAAGTGATTAAACAGAGTCAGCATGGGTTTGTAACTAATAAGTCATGTCAGACTAACTTAATTTCCTTCTATGACGGAATCACTGATTGGGTGGATCAAGGAAATGCTGTAGATATAGTATATCTTGACTTCAGCAAAGCATTTGACAAAGTAGCTCATACAATCCTTATTGAAAAAATGACTAAGTATGGAATGGACAAGGCAACTGTTAGGTGGATTCATAACTGGCTTAGTGATCGGGCCCAAAGAGTGGTCATAAATGGCTGCACATCCGGTTGGAAGAATGTCTCAAGTGGGGTACCACAGGGCTCTGTCCTGGGCCCTGTATTGTTCAACATCTTTATCAATGATTTAGATGAAGGAATTGAGGGTAAACTGATTAAATTTGATGATGACACAAAGCTAGGAGGGATAGCTAATACTAGAGAAGAGAGAGGATTCAAAAAGATATAAATAAACTGGAGAAGTGGGCAGCAACTAACAGAATGGTTTTTAACAGGGAAAAATGCAAAGTACTACATCTGGGCAATAAAAATGAAAAAAGCATATACAGAATGGGAGGAATAGGGCTAAGCAACAGCACATGTGAAAAAGACTTGGGTATACTAATAGATCACAGACTGAATATTAGTCAACAGTGTGATGCAGCAGCAAAAAAGGCAAATGCAATTCTAGGATGTATTAACAGAAGCATACAGTCTAGATCACGTGAAGTCGTTATTTCCCTCTACTCCTCTTTGGTCAGACCTCATCTGGAATATTGTGTCCAGTTTTGGGCACCACATTTTAAAAAAGACATCAACAAACTGGAGCAAGTTCAGAAAAGAGCGACCAGAATGGTGACCGGTCTGCAAACCCTGTCTTATGAGGAAAGGTTGCAGGATTTGGGAATGTTTAGTTTGCAAAAGAAGACTAAGAGGAGACGTAATAGCTGTCTACAAATATCTAAAGGGCTGTCACATTGTAGAAGGATCAACTTTATTCTCATTTGCACAAGGAAAGACTAGAAGCAATGGGATGAAACTGAATGGGAGGAGACACAGATTAGATATTAATAAAAACTTTTTGACAGTTAGAGTGATCAATGAGTGGAACAGACTGCCATGAGAAGTGGTGAGTTCTCCTTCAATGGAAGTCTTCAAACAGAGGCTGGACAGACATCTGACTGGGATGATTTAGCGAATCCTGCTTTGAGCAGGGGGTTGGACCAGATGTCCAAGGAGGTCCCTTCCAACTCTACGATTCTATGATTCTATGATATTTTTTAATGAGGCCTTCCTCCATGTCTCATCATCCACTGCCACTAGATCACCAGGGTTAACGTGTTCCGTGCTGCTACAGCCAGTGTCGATTTCTTAGCAAGGGTGGGTGGTTATGCTGGCCATAAAATACTTGTTATGAAAAGTTTGAGGTGTACCACACAGAGGAAATTGGTTGCCAGCCCATACACTTAGTGTATGGGCATTACAAGTCTAGGAGACCCGCTCCTTTAAATTGGGCATATTTTTTAATGAGGCCTTCCTCCATGTCTCATCATCCACTGCCACTAGATCACCAGGGTTAACGTGTTCCGTGCTGCTACAGCCAGTGTCGAATTCTTAGCAAGGGTGGGTGGTTATGCTGGCCATAAAATACTTGTTATGAAAAGTTTGAGGTGTACCACACAGAGGAAATTGGTTGCCAGCCCATACACTTAGTGTATGGGCATTACAAGTCTAGGAGACCCGCTCCTTTAAATTGGGCATATTTTTTAATGAGGCCTTCCTCCATGTCTCATCATCCACCGCCACTAAATCACCAGGGTTAACGTGTTCCATGCTGCTACAGCCAGTGTCGATTTCTTATCAAAGGTGGGTGGTTATGCTGGCTGTAAAATAATTGTTAGGAAAAAAGGTTGAGGTGTACCCCACAGGGGAAAATGTTTGCCAGCCCATTCACTAAGTGTATGGGCATTACAAGTCTAGGAGATCTGCTCCTTTGTAATGGGACATTTTTTTTATGAGACCCTCCTCCATGTTTCTTCCAAGGGGGAATTGGGGTGCGTGCAAATTTGGGTCCAGGCGCCCCTTGCATTCAATGCATAAGGAAACAGTATGACAGGACCAACTGAAGAATATGAAGTGGATTTTCCTGTGCCCATCCAGTACGTGGGTTCAAAGGCTTATTGGGGTGCATATGACTTGGTAGCAGGGCAGGCCTTGCAGTTAATGCATAAGAAAGCAGAATGGGAGAACAAAATGAATAATGTGAAGTGGATTTTCCTGTGCCCATCCAGTACCTGGGTTCAAAGGCTTATTGGGGTGCATATGACTTGGCAGCAGGGCAGGCCTTGCTGTCAATGCATAAGAAAAGAGTATGGGAGTACAAAATGAATAATGTGGAGTGGACTTTCCTGTGCCCTTCCAGTACGTGGCTTCAAAAGCTTATTGGGGTGCATGTAACTTTGGGTCAGGCCAGGTCTTGCATTTAATGCAACATTTTTTTTCCTGTACCTTTCATGAAAGGGGTATTGGGGTGCGTCGTAATTCTTGGCAGCCCATTCACTCACTGCATAGGCAATAACAGCATAGGAGACCCACTGTTTAATATTGGCCCTTTAAGAAGATTAATGCTGCCTGATGCCCCTGTAAAAATAGGCTCTGTGATTTTAAGAGTACCACCTTGATAAATGAAACAAAATGTGTCTGCTTATGTGGCTCACACCACATGGCCAGCTAGGGTTGTTAAATGTTACAATTACTTTTCCCAGTGAATGCATTTTGTATTGGTTGAAACAATGATAAAGTTGCAAAACGCCTCAAAAACTTTGTGTGTGAACATAGCCCTAGTTCTGGAGGAACATTTTTATTTTGGGTTAATTATTTTGGCTTAGATAAAAGTCTTTAACCCCTTCACTACCAAAGGTGGTTTGCACGTTAACTACCGGGCCAATTTTTACAATTCTGACCACTGTTCCTTTATGAGGTCATAACTCTGAAAAGCTTCCATGGATCCCAGTGATTCTGACATTGTTTTCTCGTGACATATTGTACTTCATGTTAGTGGTAAAATTTCATTCATATAACTTGCGTTTATTTATGAGAAAAACGGAAATTTGGCGAAAATTTTGAAAATTCCGCAATTTTCCAACTTTGAATTTTTATGCCCTTAAATCACAGAGATATGGCACACAAAAAAGTTAATAAGTAACATTTGCCACATGTTTACTTTACATCAGCACAATTTTGGAACCAAAATTTTTATTTGTTAGTAAGATATAAGGGTTAAAAGTTGACCAGCGATCTCTCATTTTTGCAACACCATTTTATTTTTACGGACCACATCACACTTGAAGCCACTTTGAGGGGTCTATATGATAGAAAATACCCAAAAGTGACACCATTCTAAAAACTGCACCCCTTAAGGTGCTTAAAACCACATTCAAGAAGTTTATTAACCCTTTAGGTGCGTCACAGGAATTTTTTGAATATTAAAAAAAAAATGAACATTTAACTTTTTTTCACAAAAAAAATATTTCAGGTTCAATTTTCTTTATTTTACCAAGGGTAACAGGAGAAATTGGACTGCAAAAGTTATTGTGCAATTTGTCCTGAGTACGCTGATACCTGATATGTGGGGGGGAACGACTGTTTCGGCGCATGGCAGACCTCAGTAGGGAAGGAGCGCCGTTTGACTTTTTCAATGCAAAATTGGCTGGAATTCAGATCGGACGCCATGTCGCGTTTGGAGAGCCCCTGATGTACCTAAACAGTGGAAACCCCCCACAAATGACACCATTTTGGAATCTAGACCCCCCAAGGAACTTATCTAGATGTGTGGTGAGAACTTTGAACCCCCAAGGGCTTCACAGAAGTTTATAACGTACAGCAGTACAATTAAAAAATCATATTTTTTCCACAAAAATGATCTTTTCACCCTCAATTCTTATTTTTCCAAAAGTAACAGGACCCTAAAAGTTATTGTGCAATTTGTCCTGAGTACGCTGATACCCCACATGTGGGTGTAAACCACTATTTGGGCGCATGGCAGAGCTCGGAAGGGAAGCAGCGCCTTTTGACGTTTTTGGCTGGAATTGAGATCGGACACCATGTCGCGTTAGGAAAGCCCCTGATGTACCAAAACAGTAGAAACCCCCCACAAATGACACCATTTTGGAAACTAGACCCCCCAAGGAACTTATCTAGATATGTGGTGAGAACTTTGAACCCACAAGTGCTTCACAGAACTTTATAACGTACAGCGGTACAATTAAAAAATCATATTTTTTCCACAAAAATGATCTTTTCACCCCCAATTTTTATTTTTCCAAGGGTAACAGGACCCTAAAAGTTATTGTGCAATTTGTCCTGAGTACGCTGATACCCCATGTGTGGGTGTAAATGACTATTTGGGCGCATAGCAGAGCTCGGAAGGGAAGCAGCGCCATTTGACGTTTTTGGCTAGAATTGAGATCGGACACCATGTCGCGATTGGAAAACCCCTGATGTACCAAAACAGTGGAAACCCCCCACAAATGACACCATTTTGGAATCTAGACCCCCCAAGGAACTTATCTAGATGTGTGGTGAGAACTTTGAACCCCCAAGGGCTTCACAGAAGTTTATAACGTACAGCAGTACAATTAAAAAATCATATTTTTTCCACAAAAATGATCTTTTCACCCTCAATTCTTATTTTTCCAAAAGTAACAGGACCCTAAAAGTTATTGTGCAATTTGTCCTGAGTACGCTGATACCCCACATGTGGGTGTAAACCACTATTTGGGCGCATGGCAGATCTCGGAAGGGAAGCAGCGCCATTTGACGTTTTTGGCTGGAATTGAGATCGGACACCATGTCGCGTTAGGAAAGCCCCTGATGTACCAAAACAGTAGAAACCCCCCACAAATGACACCATTTTGGAAACTAGACCCCCCAAGGAACTTATCTAGATGTGTGGTGAGCACTTTGAACCCCCCAGTGCTTCACTGAAGTTTATAACGTCCGGGCGTGAAAATAAAAAAATCGTTTTTTTTCCACAAACATCATCCTTTGGTCCCCATTTTTTTATTTTCCCAAGGGTAACAGGAGAAATTGGACCCCAAAAGTTGTTGTCCAATTTGTCCTGAGTACGCTGACACCCCATATGTGGGAGAAAACTACTGTATGGGCACACGTCGGGGCTCGGAAGGGAAGTAGTGACGTTTTGGAATGCAGACTTTGATGGAATGGTCTGTGGGTGTCATGTTGCATTTGGAGAGCCCCTAATGTACCTAAACAGTGGAAACCCCCACAAATGATCCCATTTTGGAAACTAGACCCCCTGAGGAACTTATCTAGATGTGTGGTGAGCACTTTGAACCCCCAAGGGCTTCACAGAAGTTTATAATGCCCAGGCATGAAAATAAAAAAATCGTATTTTTTCCACAAGCATGATCAATTAGTCCCCAATTTTTTTATTTTCCCAAGGGTAACAGGAGAAATTGGACCCCAAAAGTTGTTGTCCAATTTGTCCTGAGTACGCTGATACCTCATATGTGGGAGAAAACTACTGTATGGGCACACGTCGGGGCTCGGAAGGGAAGTAGTGACGTTTTGGAATGCAGACTTTGATGGATTGGTCTGCGGGTGTCATGTGCGTTTGGAGAGCCCCTGATGTACCTAAACAGTGGAAACCCCCACAAGTGACCCCATTTTGGAAACTAGACCCCCTAATGAACTTATCTAGATGTGTGGTGAGCACTTTGAACCCCCCAGTGCTTCACAGAAGTTTATAACGACCGGGCGTGAAAATAAAAATATCGTATTTTTTCAACAAACATCATCTTTTAGTCCCCATTTTTTTTATTTTCCCAAGGGTAACAGGAGAAATTGGACCCCAAAAGTTGTTGTCCAATTTGTCTTGAGTACGCTGATACCTCATATGTGGGAGAAAACTACTGTATGGGCACACGTCGGGGCTCGGAAGGGAAGTAGTGACGTTTTGTAATGCAGACTTTGATGGATTGGTCTGCGGGTGTCATGTGCGATTGGAGAGCCCCTGATGTACCTAAACTATTGAAACTCCCCACAAGTGACCCCATTTTGGAAACTAGACCCCCCACGGAGCTTATCTAGATGTGTGGAGAGCACTTTGAACCCCCAAGTGCTTCACAGAAGTTTATAACGCCTGGGTGTGAAAATGAAAAAAACATTTTTTTCCGCAAAATTATATTTTTGCCCCCAATTTTTTATTTTCCTAAGGGTAACAGGAGAAATTGGACCCCAAAAGTTGTTTTGTAATTTGTCCTGAGTAGGCTGATACCCTACATGTGGGGGTAAAACACTGTTTGGGTGCATGGCAGAGCTTGGAAGGGAAGGAGCACCATTTGACTTTTTCAACGCAGAATTGGCTGGAATTGAGATCAGACACCATGTTGCCTTTGGAGAGCACCTGATGTGCCCAAACAGTGGAAACCCCCCAATTATAACTCCAACCCTAACCTCAGCACACCGCTAACCCTAATCTGAGCCCTAGCCCTAACCCTAGCCCTAACCCTAGCCCTAACCCTAGCCCTAACCCTAACCCTAACCCTAGCCCTAACCCTAACCCTACCCTAACCCTAACCCTAGCGGGAAAATGGAAATAAATACATTTTCTTTTAGTTTTATTATTTTTCCCTAACTAAGGGGGTGATAACGGGGGGTTTGATTTACGATTTATGGCGGTTTTTATGTTTGGCGGCTGTCGCACGCTAAAAGACGCTTTTTATTGTAAAAATAGTTTTTGCATCACCACATATTGTGAGCTATAATTTTTCCGTATTTTAACCCACCGAGTCATGTGAGGTCATATTTTTTGCGGGACGAGTTGACGTTTTTATTGGTACCATTTTCGGGCATGTGACATTTTTTGATCGCTTTTTATTCCGATTTTTGGGACGCAGAATGAACAAAAACCAGCGTTTCATGAATTTCTTTTGGGGGGTGCGTTTACACCGTTCCGCGTGCGGTAAAATTGATAAAGCGTTTTTATTCTTCGGGTCAGTACGGTTACAGCGATACCTCATTTAGGTCGTTTTTTTATGTTTTGTCGGTTTTTTGCAATGAAAACAATTTTATATAAAAAATAATTATTTTTGTATCGCTTTATTCTGCGAGCTATAACTTTTTTATTTTTTTGCTGATGATGCTGTATGGCAGCTCATTTTTTGCGGGACAAGATGACGTTTTCAGCGGTACCATGGATATTTATATGCGTCTTTTTGATCGCGCGTTATTGCACTTTTTGTTCGGTGGTATGATAATAAATCATTATTTTTTGCTTCGTTTTTTATTTTTATTTTTTAAGGGGTTCGCTAAAGGGGTTAACTAATGGGACAGCTTTATAGGGCAGGTCATTACGGACGCGGCGATACCAAATATGTGTACTTTTATTGTTTTGGGGTTTTTTTATCTTGAAAAAATGGATTTATTGGGTAATTTTTTTTTTTTTTTACTAATTTATTTAGCGATTTTTTTAAAATTATTTTTAACACTTTTTTTTTTTTACTTTATTACCTTGTCCCAGGTGGGACATCACTGTCCTGTGACAGATCGCTGATCTGTCACATCACAGATCACTGTGACAGATCAGCGATCTGTCACAGGCACTGCTGCAGACTTCCTCATGCCTGCGTTTTGCAGGCAGTGAGGAAGTCAGCTCCCTGCAGGCCCCCGTTGCCATCTTGGATCCGGGGGCCTGTAGGGAAAGAGCCCCCCGCAGCAGCGCTGCACATTGCGCTGCCGTGGGGGGCTCAGGGAAGCACGGAGGGAGCCCCCTCCCTGCCGATGCTTCCCTTTAACCCCCGGTACACCGCGATCGCGTTTGATCGCGGTGTGCAAGGGGTTAACGTGTCGGGGGCGGTCCGTGACCGCCCCTGACACATTGTGTCGGGTGTCAGCTATGATAATTAGCTGACACTCGGCCGCGATCAGCGGCGCTCACCACGTGGGCGCCGCTGATCGCGATGACGTAATATTCCGTCCATGGTAATTAGGTCCATGGTCACATGGACGGAATATTACGTCATTTGTAGGTAAGGGGTTAACCTGAAAAGGATGTTTCTTAACATATTTCCAAGCAAAATCCATTTTGGTTTCGTTTTTTGTAGATTTTGTGGTGCGCCTGTAAAAAGGACCAGAAACTCTGACAACATTGTTTAGAGCTGTGACCTAGAAGTGAGAAATGCTTCCAGGGGCAGTTGACATGATGTTCCCATGTCATTTTAGCAGTGTTTCCATCATTTTCTGACCTTGAAACGACCCCCAGGGGGGATCGCGGTAGAAATGCTCGGGTCCACCATAGAGTTACATTGGGCTCGTTGCTCTGTCCAAGTACCCGAGTGTTCCATTTTGCTCGACCTGAGCAACGAGCACCCGAGCATTTTAGTGTTCACTGATCACTATCAGACAAGCTGAAAGATGCAGCGATGGGGACATCACAATACACTTTGCAGTTATTACAAGAAGTAGAGGTAGGGAGTAATAAGTTTCACCATTGCACAATGTGCAAAATTTTCCAAGAATTACCTCAAGGGGTCTGTATCATGCAAACTGAAAGAGGCCATGATATGGACCTCACAATACATTTTGCAGTTATTATCATTGCTAGAGATAGGTAGTACAAGTTTCACCATTGCACATTATGCAAAGTTTTCAAATATTTACCCAAGGGGTCTGTATCCTACAAGCTGAAAGACACTGTGATGGGGACCTCACAATACGTTTTGCAGTTATTACAGGAGGTAGAGTTGGGGAGTACAAATTTCACAGATGCACAATGTGGAAAGTTCTCAAAAATTTACCCAAAGGGTCTGTATCATACAAGCTGAAAGACACCATGATGGAGACCTCACAATACATTTTGAAGTTATTACAAGAGGTAGAGATAGGGAGAACAATTTTCTCCATTGCAGAATGCGCAAAGTTTTCAAAAAGTACAAAACATTACCCACATGAGGTTTACATAGATGACCACTAAGTACTTGTTGCAGAAGCAGAAGGAGGTGAAGGTGATTTCCTGAACAAAATAGGTTTGGATGTTAAGGGATGAACGTTAAGACACCTTCCAAAAAAAAACATTTGGGCTGCATTTACATTACTTTGCTGTCATCCATAGGGCTTACAAAGTCAGAGGAAATCCAGCCCTTGTACAATTTTAGAAGAGTTAGCATGTCTGCGTTTTCCATTGACAGCCGTGTGCACCTACTTGTTATGATTGCACCAGCAAAACTAAAAACCCGCTCAGACAACAAACTCGCGGCAGGGCATGGCAGCATCTCCAAAGTGTATAAATGGAGAGGTCGGACCAAGTGTGCAGCTTATTCAACTAATAGTTAAAGGGCACTGAAGAATCAGGAAGGACATTTTTATGGTCACTTAAGTAGTCCTTCAACATCTTGGTCAACTTCTACCTCCTGATCATAGTTACACCCACAGATAGCTCTTGCTGATGTGACGGTTTCATGAAAACGGCCCAGTTAGTGGGCATTTCCCCCCCTCTGAGTTGCATCTGGAGTTTCACCATCCTCTGTAATCCTTGTGGGTGAAAATAATAATAATGGGGACGTGGCCTAGCTCACTAGCATGTGAGACTTAGGAATAGGGAGCTCCTGAGAAAAACCTCCCAACCCAACTCTCAACTCGACTATTTCATGCCATTCTGCCTGGATACCTTTTAGGAAGGACCCCTGACCCTATAAGGAACATTTTGACACCAAAACCGACGTTTTTGGACCTCCTGGAGCATAGAAACCATCTGAGGCCTTCCACACCACTGGGCCGCAAAGCCTCGGACTAAATTACCACTGTGCAGCCACCCGGACTTCCAGGGCTGCAGCCTCCCTGCTTCCAGAGCCTCAATCAACACTCCACAACCCTTCAGGACCTGCTCCCAGTTCACCCACACTAGCGACGCTAGTCAGGACCCTCAACCTGCAAGTGGGAATCAGCATTTTATTGTAAGGCTTACCCAGCCTTCCCCTCTGGTTCCATAATCAGGGACGCAGCTGCGTCTCCCTTGAGACCCCGGTCCAGACGCTGCAGCCTACAAAAAGAAGCTCACCACAGGAGATAGCAGGGGCTGTGAGTATTACACGACAGATCGCCCCGACCTCCTCCCCTTAGCTTATATAGACTTTCTGGAGAGCCATAACTCTGCCTAGAGTCGGCGCTCTTTATCAGCAGAGACGCGAGATCGCAGCTGCGTTATAAACGGTGACGCTGCAAAGTCTCAGAACGCATCTCAGTCTCCAATTCCACCACACCTGCGACCTCTCCTGAGCGTCTTCCATTAGGATCGCAGCTGTGATCCCGGCAGAACCCATCCTGAGATAAATAATATCGCCCACTGCGACCCCTCTGCGCATCCTCGTTTGGAGTCACAACAGAGATCTCGACCAACTTTATTATCCCTCTGAGATCACTGGTGAAGTTTTTGCGGTTCAGCATCTAAGTGGATCCTCTTACAGCATTATGAGCGGCATTAAAACCAGGGGGAAAAATTTAACCTCGCCCTTAAATAAAGCTCAAAACCCTCTGAAATCTGACAAATCATTTAACAACCGACATCATTCAAGGGACCAAGTCAATGCTCGGAGCTCCATTAGATCTAGATCTCCTCCGAGAGACCTCTATCACCAAGCGGATTGTGGTAGAAAAGTTACATTTGTACCAGAAGTCCAATTACAAGAAAGCATGGACTCCTCCATAAACGCCAAGCGGAGAATGCCAGGAACCTATGGTGAAAAATACTCAAATATGGCAGGGGTATCTGAGTCTGAGGAGGAATCTAGTGACTACTCCCCAAACACAACTCCAGCCAAAAGCAGGTCCAAGATGGAAACACTTGGGTCTAATTTGGATCTCGACATTCCTCCTCCGAAATCACAAACCTCGGATAACATGGAGGTCCTATTCAATAAGATAAGTGCCCTACTTGACAAAAAACTCGACATTCAAAGTCAAAGACTTGACCTGCAGTTTCAAGAATTCCGCGAGTCGGTGGAGAAAAAATTAGTAAACCAGGAGGAGAGGATACATAAGCTCGAGCAGAGATCGTCAGAATACTCAGTGAACCTGGAATACCTATCTTCGGAAATGCATAAGCTCAGGACCAAGATGGCGGATCTCGAAGATAGAGGCTGCAGAAATAATCTAAAGATTAGAGGAATCCCGGAGAGCATTTCCCAAGATGAACTTTCGGGCCATATTCATTATATCTTTAAGCAGGCCATCCCTGATCTAACACCATCTGACCTTATCATCGACAGAGCCCATAGGCTACCCTGTCCTCCTAAGCTCCCTATAGAGGTCCCTAGAGATACCATTCTCAGGGTGCACTTTTATCAAACTAAAGAGAAGATTCTGAACTATCTGAAATCCAACAAAACTTTCCTGGATCCACACAAGGATCTTAAAGTGTTTCCTGACCTTTCCAAGGAGACTCTGGATCTACGCCGATCATTCAAAAGCATAACATCAGCACTGAAGGAGAAAGGCATCCTTTACAAATGGGGATTCCCCGTGAAGCTGATGGTTTTCTACAGAGGGAGGATAATACCTCTGTTCTCACCGGAAGAAGGAGCAGACTTCCTCAGGTCTATTAAAGAAGCTCAACCTAACCACGACAAATGACATAGGCCTTCGCCGTGGAAGATTACCTTGTTTTAACAGGCAGCTTTGGCCTGATTAACCTCATATTGGAGGTTTTCTCTTTTTTTCCAGTCCACATTCTGGACCCCGTTGTAAGGAGGTAGTTTCGTAATTGAACTACTTGAACAATTTCTTTATTGTGTTAACCCTTTCGTTGCAGCTAAATTCAAAGTTGATGACAAGTTAACTAAAGGTTTGGTAGTTAGCAAAGTTCTATAAGTTTTGGTGTTGCTAGTTCAACCTTCTCCTTGAGCATCCAGCGTAACTCCGCTGCAGACTAACCTTAGTCAGTCACACCGCATTGTAACCATGAGCTTCAAAGTGGCATCGTACAATGTCAGGGGCTTGAATAGTCCAAGAAAGAGGCATATCCTCTGGAAGGAACTCCTAGATTCTCGTGTAGACATTGCCTGTATCCAGGAATCAAAATTCCTACACGAGACTCACCCTTACTTTAATCATCATAAATATCGACATATTTTCGAGTCCTGTAACTCGAAAAAGAAAGCTGGAGTATTGACAATGATTGGGAGTTCTATCCCCTTCAAAGCCTTGGAGGAACACAAGGACGAGGGGGGTAGATTCCATATCTTGGTGTGCAGACTGAATGATCAGGTATGTACACTGGTCAATATCTATGCTCCTAACCGAGATCAAGTGTCATTCCTCAACAAAGTCATGAAAAAGGTGTCTATTGTGAAAAAAGGTGACTTATTCCTTTTAGGTGACTTCAACATCACTCCCAACAATATTATGGATTCTTCTTCAAGCTCAAGACCTAATCATGATAACCTCAATGCATGGTTAGATAAAAATGAGTTACTGGATGCTTTCAGGTGTTTAAATTCCACATCGATGGAATATTCACAATTCTCTGAGGTGCATCAATCTTCATCCAGGATTGATTTGATTGTTACAAATGTATTTTCTCTCACTAGATTTAAGGAAATCTCCATTGGAAACAGAACCATTTCTGATCACGCTCCGGTTTTTGCAAACTTTTATTGGGTCCTCCCTTGAAGAATGCCAAACTCTGGAAGTGTAGTGCAAACATTTTACATAATCCAATCCACAAGACTGTCATCCAGGAAGCTTTAGATAACTTCTTTAGAGAGAATAGAACTGAAGTGACAAACCCATTCACTAATTGGTGTGCTCACAAGGTGGTTGTGAGAGGCATCATTATTACGTCTAAATTAAAGAAAGGGAATAGAGAAAAAATTAACGCCACTCTACTATCAATCCGTAAACTTGAAAGTACCATTGTGAACCTTGCCTCACCATCTCCCACCCTAAAATTAGAACTTGCTAAACTAAGACAAGAACTCAGGACTCAGCTGAATTCCCCCTATGAAGCAATAGTAAAATCTTCTAAGTATAACTATTACACGTCTCTCAATAAACCCACGAGGTACATGGCCAACCGAATCAAAAACAAAAGAATTCATGCAAAAATTAATAGAATTAACTCGATTAATGGTAGCTCTAAACTTTCGCATCCCCAGGAAATAGCAAATGAATTTGCGAACTTCTACGCCAAGCTGTATAATTTAAACCCTGACCCTAAGCCGCTTTCCCAAAACATAGAAAAAATTGATAACTATCTATCAACAATAAATATGCCTTCTTTATCTTCCGATGATATAGTGTTCTTGTCAGCCCCGTTTACTTCTATTGAAATTGAAGACACCATCAAGAAACTTAATCTTCACAAATCCCCAGGTCCCGATGGACTAACCAACGCCTATTACAAAGCCTTCAACAATTCTCTCTCCCCTCACCTTACCGAGATGTTCAATTATGCCTCAGGAAAGGGAGCTTTTCCATCCGAAATGCTGATGGCTTCGATCTCGGTCATCCCCAAAATGAAAGGGAATCATGAAGCCATAGAGAACTTAAGCGCCATTTTTCACTAATTAACACAGACATTAAGTTGTATTCTAAGATCATAGCGAATAGGCTAAGTCTGATAATTCCTAAACTGATAAGCAATGATCAGATGGGCTTTACAAAAGGGAGACAACCAGCCGATGCAACAAGGCGAATCATCAATACCATAAAATGGGCTAACTCTTCGAAAACACCCATGGCTCTGTTTTCACTCGATGCCGAGAAAGCATTCGACAGACTTAGTTGGTGTTTTCTCAAGCAGACACTGAAAAAATTCGGGTTCGATGATAATCTGACATCCTCCATCATGGCCCTATATTCAGACCCAAGAGCCAGTGTAATTTGTAACAACCATGTCTCAGAGCCACTTACCATATCAAATGGCACTAGACAAGGCTGCCCCTTGTCCCCCATTCTATTTAATTTAGCTATGGAACCTCTGGCCGAACAGATCAGAAAAAAACCCCAAATAGTAGGATTAAACACCTTAAATCGTCATCATAAGATCAGTCTTTTTGCTGATGATGTTATCCTAACTTTAACCAAACCCGAGATCTCCATCCCTGAGGCTCTCTCAGAAATTAACAAATTCTCATCATTGTCCAATTTTAAAATCAATGAACGCAAGTCTAATATTCTCCCGTTAAACATCAGTAAGGACCAAACCAGATGTATTAAAACTGTAACCTCTCTTAACTGGTGTGACAAGGAATTTGCTTATTTGGGAATCACGGTGAACAGTAACCTCACTGGGTTAGTTAAATCCAACCTTAAAAAACTATCTGAATTAATAAATAAGGATTGCATGATTTTCATGGATTGATCGCTATCATGGTGGGGAAGGATCCTTACAATAAAGCTTTTTACTTTGCCAAAAATATTATACATTTTAAGGTGTATACCACTCCCTATCCCTTCTATCCATCTTTCTAACTTACAGGCACAGATTAATTCTTTCATTTGGGGCTATAAGAAGCCCAGAACGGCCACTCAAACCTTATTTAAGAAAAGATTGAATGAAGGTATAAGCATCCCTAACATCACAGCCCGCTATTATTCTTTGTTACTTAAACAAAGTGCCCATTGGTTAATAGATTCAGATCCCCCGGCTTGGCTTGACTTAGAATCTACACTTAATAACAATAAGCACCCTAGATCCATAATCTATAATGCCATAGCTAACAACCTTCCAAACTCTGTTGCTCATCCAATCTTTCAAGCTGTTGCACTCGCCTGGTTTAAGATCTCTAAACCAAAGAGAGGATCCCATAAAATGACCATCCTTAAGAAACTCCCCCTAACACTCATTTACTCTATGACTAACCATTCATTATCCCACATTTGGGCAGATTTAAAAATATCAAACTTTGAAGACATTTTTAACGGGACGGAATTTTTATCCTTTCAAACACTAAAAACTACATATAATATCTCCTCGTCCCTATTTATCGAATACCTTACTCTTAAGGATAATATAAAAATATTTCTCGACAAGAAAGTAAACTTCACTGAGTCATCCATAAAAATACTAAATAATTGTGGTCATCGTATTTTCTGGAGTCATGGCTTTGTTTATGATAACTACAACCAAGATACGGCCTTGACAAAAAGCCCTTCAATGCTGAGTTGGGAGAAAAACTTAAACTCTTCCTTCACTGTAGAAGACTGGGAGGACTCTCTCTCTTTATCATATCACTCCGTACTCTCCATGTCATTGCAGGAGACCCATTTTAAGGTTGTATCACGTTGGTACTATACCCCCAATAGACTTGCCCATATTGGGACTACGAACCCGCCTCTATGCTGGAGGGACTGCGGTCAGAAGGGAGACATCCTACATGTTTTCTGGAGTTGCCCAACGGTTAGTATCTTGTATTCGCAGATCTCCTCCCGCATCATTAGCAAACTTACAGGCAAAACCACAACCCTCACACCTCACTCGGTCCTACTTTCCCTTAATCTAGAGGAATTGGACCCTGCCTTAAAAGATATAGTCATCCATGTTTGTCTTGTGGTAAAAAATTCCATTGCATTCCATTGGAAGAACCGTTTCCTTCCCAAAGTTGATGATATCTTACAGTTGATCGCACAACATAGATCCCATGAGTTGCATTTCGCATTGGCTAATGACCAATTCTGTAACTTCTACAGGAAATGGTCTAAATGGGACCAAACTTTCCCTACTCCTGTTACTTGAATGAATCCTTTATCACTTAGTAATCTCGATATAAGAAAAGCTGTTTTAGTTTTGCCTCTGACATAACTGATCTTGTATCTACTATTTGACATAGGGTTAGATCTGTAATGACACTCATTATACTCATTTGTGTGTTTTTATGTTCTTTATTGCTGTTATTCTATTGTACAATCTTGTATTCTACATATTTAGGCGTTGGCAAGATACGTTTGTAAAATGACATCATTAATGCATGTTTTGCATTTTCTGTATATGATGTCAACTTGTAATTTCCCTACTTCCCCTTATCTTTCCTTCTCTTCCCATTCCCATCCCTCCCCCCCCCGTCTTCCCCTCTCCCCATTGTTTAAAAGAATAAAATCTTTGGAAAAAGAAAATAATAATAATCTTTAGATAGCGCTAACATATTCTTTAGCGCTTTACAGTTTGCACACATTATCATCACTGTCCCTGATGGGGTTCACAATCTAAATTCCCTATCAGTATGTCTTTGGAATGTGGGAGGAAACCGGAGTACCCGGAGGAAACCCACGCAAACACAGGGAGAACATACAAACTCCTTGCAGATGTTGTCCTTGGTGGGATTTGAACTCAGGACTCCAACACTGCAAGGCTGCAGTGCAATCCACTGAGCCACCATGCTGCCCGGTACCTCTGCCAGCAGGGTTGTCTGAGGGTGATCTTTTTAGCAAGTGTTCGAAAACAGCCTTCTGGCATGCATGCACTGAAAATGGCACATCTGCCTCCGACATGAGAGAAGAAAATTTTTCCTTGTACTGTGGGTGAAGAAAGGTGCACAGCTAGTATTTCATGTTGGACAAAATGTTTTTCATGCATGGGTCTTGGGAAAGGCATTTGGACATGAACTCTGCCATGTGTGACAAACTGCAAAGAGTCAAACATTCAGTGTCTTCACCAGGAAGAACACTAACCATCCTCTCCTCCTCACAACACAAAGCCTCCTCCTCTTCAGGCCATCCATGTTGGACAGGCATGAAGCTGGGATTGAAAGTCCTTTCTTTAGCACAGAGCAAAAATTCCTGTTCCTCCTCACCCGCCTCCTATTGTTCCTCATCATCACCCAATGTGGCCTGAGAATATTGCATGAGGCTAGGCTGTGTAGTATCAGCCAATGTCAAATATTGCTCCATAGCCACTTGCTCGGCATTCAAAGCTTCCTCTTTGAGATTTTGAAACAAACATTTTAATAGACAGAGCAGCGGGATCTTTACACTGATAATAGCATCATCAGTGCTCAACATCTTGGTGCAGTTCTCAAAATATTGAAGAACCTCACATATGTCAGTGATCCACACCCACTCGACAGATGTTATGTGTGGGGGCTGAGTCTTACTATGACGGGCATTGAGAAGCTGGAATTCAAACACTGCCCTCTGCTGCTCACTAAGCCTTGCCAACATATGAAATGTCAAAATTCCAGCGTGTGGGCATGTCACAAATTAGTCAGTGAGGAGGCAAATTAAAGCGCTGCAGCAGCTAAGCTAGACCAGCGAAGGCTTGAGATGACTTTCAGAAATGTGCGCTGACACGTCATACCTTGGCAGTAGGTAGAAAAAGGTGCACAAGCAACCGTAAACTTGAAAGGATTGTTAAGAAAAGGCCATTCAAATATTTGGGGAGATTCACATGGAGCACATGGACTACAAGTGCCGCACTCATTGTGTCAAGCCACTCATCATGACCAATAGATGACTCCATAAGCGCTTAGCTGGGCCAAGGTGAAAAATAACTGGACTGTTGCTCAGTGGTCCAAGGTGTTGTTTACAGATGAAAGTAAATTTTGTATTTTATTTGGAAATCAAGGTCCCAGAGTCTGGAGGAAGAGTGGAGAGGCCACAATCCAAGCTGCTTGAGGTCTAGTGTGAAGTTTCCACAATCAAATAGTTTGAGAAGCCATGTCATCTGCTGGTGTAAGTCCACTGTGTGTTATCAAGACCAAAGTCAGTGCAGCAATCTACCAGGAAATTTTGGAGCACTTCATGTTTCCCTCAGCCGACAAGCTTTTAGGAGATAGAAATTTCATTCTCCAGCAGGACTTGGCACCTGTCCACACTGCCAAAAGTACCAATACCTGGTTTAAAAACAACAGTATCACTGTGCTTAATTGACCAGCAAACTGACCAGCAAACTTGCCTGATAATCTATGGGGTAGTGTCAAGAGGAATATAAGAGACCAGACCCAACAATAAAGATGAGCTGAAGGTTGCTATCAAAGTAACCTGGGGTTCCATAACACCTCAGCAGGGCCACAGGCTGATCGCCTCCATGCCATACCTCATTGATGTGGTAATAGAGGCAAAAGTAGCCCCAAACAAGTATTTAGTCCATTTTCTGAACATAAATTTCAGTAGGCCAACATTTCAGATTTTAAAATCATTTTTCAAGCTGGTGTTATAAAGTATTCTAATTTACTGAGATAATTACTTTTGAGTTTTCATTGGCTGTAGGCTAGATTCACACTAGCATATCTTCACGCAGCGCACGGCGCCGCTAAGCCCCGCCCCCTGCCCGCCCCTCCGGTCATCTCCTTCCTACTATTGCACAGCGCTGCATGCGATCTGCGCACCCTATGTTTAGCACAGGATGCGCAGACCGTGCGCTGGCCATGTGCTAGTAGGATTATTGCGTGCGCATGTGTCCTTTTGACAGGTGCGCTGACCAGTGCCAAATGCAACCTGTTGCAATTTGGTGCGCTCGGCGCACCGTCAAAAGGACGCATGCGCCACCAAACGCATACCTGCGCACGGCCTGCGTCCCCAGTGATAAAGATAGGGGACACAGGACGCATGCAGCGTCATGAACCTGTAGGCGGAGCTACCGGAGGAGACGCGTCAGGGGCGGGGCTTAGCGGCGGCCGTGCGCAGGCCGACGCTGCGGCCTTAAACGCTAATGTGAAACCACCCTTAAAGGGAACCTGTCACCCCCCAGGGCGTTTTTAAGTAAAAGAGCCACCTTCAGCAGCACTATGGCTGCATTCTGTGAAGGTGGTTCTTCTGTTTCTGATCCCTAGGAACGCTGAAATACTAACTTTTATAAATAGCTCTTCATACCTGTAATGCATCCTATAGGTATGGTGTGTTCCACTGAAGCAGCCGCCTGCCCGCCGTCAATCATGTCTCTGCAGCGTCTGGGGCCCGCCTCCCATAGACATCCATCATGCTCCTGTGCTGCTGTCTGGGCCCGGCCTCCCCACTGTCAATCATGCCCCTGTGCTGCTGTCTGTGCCCCGCCTCCTTCCGTCTCCTATGCCGGCGCCTGCTCTGTGAAAACATTTTTCGGGCATGCACAGTGCGTGCTGCCTGTGAACTGACATCAGGTGATCATGCCTGCATGTTGTGGAGGCCCCAGATTCCCAGCCCCACAGTGTGAATACATCATAACACACAATGCAGGGCAGGATGCTGGGTAATAAAGCCAAACTGACAGAGGCTTCATAAAAATGCTGCTGGAGAACTATTTGTAGTACTGAAGACTGTCATTCTTCACCCAGCACTGCCTTCTTTTGGTTGAGGGATGGCTTCATTGCCTTAAGTCATATCAGTCAAGCAGGAAAACGTGAAAATAGAGTGACAAAAGATTCACATCTAAAACCTCATTAGCATATAAATTCTAATGGTGATGTATCAATAATGAAAGAACAGACTGACCATATTAAGATTTCTGGACTTGCAAAGGTATTAAATGTAGTCTTTGAAAGAACTGCATGCATGTATAAATAGTTTGGAGGTGAAATCTTGATCACAGATTCTCTTTGATGAATTAGCCTATAAGTAGGGATGAGCGGACCAGTGGAAGTTCAGGTTTTGGTACCTGAAGCAAACGTTATTCTAGAACTGAAGCCAAACTTCAACCAGAACCCAAACACAATTGAAAATAATGAGGACCTGAACGTTAGACCTCTCACTCCCCCTCTCTCTCTACTCCTATCCCCCTCCATCCCTCTTTCCCTCTCTCCTTCTCCACCGGACGCTAACTGTTCTTTACAAATGCAAAACTTTTAAGTTTGGGTTTGCTCATCTCTACCTATAAATCCTTCATATTCATTTTGAATTTACTTCTGGTCTTGGCCGGCAAAAAAATGATTTGAAGATGAAAAACTAAAGTCTTTTTTCCAGCTTGTAAAAAAAAAGCATCTATTTCATGACTGAGTCACGTTTTTCCTATAAAAAGCGTATGTATAAATAAATGAAAAAAGAATACACCAAGAGCAAATCAAATTCAAAGATCCATAAAATTGCATGAAAGTGTAAAAAATTCTAGAATACAATTAAAAAAGAATATAAACACAAAAAACAGACTTAACAAAAATATTATGAAAAGAAAATTGTGTACATAGATTAATAGTTTGCTCATTTTATTACCCTTTATTCATAACTATCATCTCAATGTTCAATTAATTTCTATGAATATAATATATAGAAAAATAAAACACATTTCTTGAATGCTGAGGTTGAATATGACATTATTAGTTTCTTAAATATTTTACAATATGTAATTATTTTCAGTGGATTTTGTTAATGCTTTCATCTAATTAACTGTGCAATTTCCAATTTTTAGATTACTCCCAGCAAGCGGCTTTCAGCTTAAAGAATAACATAAAACTTGTGCTTTTATATATTCTCAGATTAAATAAGTTTAAATAGTGATTGCATAAGGTTTGCTGGGAATGAGAGCATTTTATCACAGAAAACATTCTTCTTATTTGAATAGGACAGAATGTTGTATCAGAGCCGTAGCGATAGGTGGTGGAGAGGAGAGGTTGTAAGTAGGTCAAATCTTATGTGTGACCCCAGACATAGCATGTTCGGACTTAGAATGGAGGGATTATTGACTAGGATATGGCAGTGGTGAACTAAAATTGGTTAAGTCAATGTGAGTCAAGTAGGCTACCACATACAGTCTATAACCCCTTTCCGACATCGGGCATAATAGTACGTCGATGTGGCCTCCGGCGCTGAGCCCAAATCTTTTCCGTCAAGTCAGCTGTTTTGAACAGCTGACATGTGCCTCTACAAGACACGGATGGAATCGTGATCCACCCGCCACTGTGCAATTATTGTTGTACAGTTATAGTTTCAAATTAATATTGAAGTTTTGAGTTTGGTGGATACAATCAGAGAAAGAGTCTATTAGCTTGGCGGTTACACTATTGTACATTGCTATACAGTAGCATGGAGCTTGATGGTTGCATTATTATACAGTGGTGCAGAGCTTGGTGGTTACTGATTATACAATGTCACAGTGCATGGTAGTTACAGTATTATATAATGACACAGAGATTGGTGGACAGACTATTAGGCTGGGTGCCCATGATCCGGAACTGGAAGTGCATTGGAAGCACACATGTTCGCTGTGTCCAAAGCGCTGCCGTCTATTGAATGCAGGTAAATTTGCATGTGTTCAACAAACCATGTGCATTCACTGTGTTTAATATATTCTATTGATGTAATTGATGAAATTGACATACTGTGGTCTGGTAAGGTGCACCGCATGTCAGTAACCACGATTGATACGCAGACACTTGTGGATGCATAGTAGACATGGGATTTCTTGAAATCCCATCCACTATGCTGTAACATCTGGACCCTATGGGTTTGATGCTGCATAACTACGCAGCGTCAAACCCGCAGCAACTCCGGATAATGGGGACATACCCTTATACGATAATAAAGTAAATTTTGGGGGCCCGGAAACCAACGATGGATGCTGTGTTACTGATTGGCAGGCAGCACCATTATTCACCACTGAATAACCCTCCACAGCAGGGGTATTGTACCCCCAGAGGAGTCTATGATTCTATCCATTTCAGTGTTATTTTACTACTCCATATTCACGGACCACTCTGGAACATTCTGTGTATTGATGAAGGTCAGATGTATTGACCGAAACATTTACTGCCATTGACTGCAAAATAAAATCCTTCGTTTATTCTCAAGTTGAGTGCCAAAAATTTACTTTATTATTGTGTGGGAATCTATTTTTGAGCACCAACACAGCTGTGCCACGATATACTTGATACCCTTATACAATGGCACAGAGCTTGGTGGTTTAGCTTATTATACAGTAACACAGAGCTTGGGGGTTCCTAATTATACAATGGCACAGAGCTTGCTGATTACATTGATATAAAGTGGCATGGAGCTGGTTTAGGTAGTTGACAGAAACTGTAGGGGGGGAAAGTTATCAAGATGGGTTTTATTTCAAATTAGTTTTTTGGCTTGTCATCCTTTTTTTGGTCATTTTTTTATACCAATTTATCAAACTGTCAATGATGTATATTACATTTAGCACATGTCATTTTGGCACCACATTTGAAAAAGTAACTTGAAAAAGGAAAAGCACACAAATCTTGTCACATTTGTCAAAACCTACCAAATTTATCATAAAATATCAGCTGAGAGTGGATACAAAATACCAAGCATAGAGCAGAAACTTTAAGAGTTTCTGAGAGCAAAATTTGTGCAAAAACAAGTGGTAATCCACCCAAAGACATAAACATTGCCTTTCCTTCAACTTCTGCACATTACAGTATAAGGTGTACAATTTAACAGTAAAAGATGGCAAAACTTCAAATTACGGCACCCAATATTTTGCACACAAAAGAACCTGACAGGGAATTTTAAGTTACCAATAATGTATTAGGAGTACTTTATCAGGCACCTGATGAACTTTTTAATCATGCATTATAAGTACCTGCAATTGCAGGCTGTGAGAAAAAATGTTTATTCCTGGCATATGTGTAATTAGTCCAGGAGAACAATCACTTATCCATATATTTTGCTGTTATCATTAACACAAACAAGTCAGGGAACATGGGTGCTGGTTAGAGTTGAGCGAAACGGGTCGAAAAAATTCAAAAGTCGCCGACTTTTGGCAAAGTCGGGTTTCATGAAACGAAACCCGACCCTAGGATGAGGTCGGCCACGAGGTCGGCGACTTACGCGCCAAAGTCGCGTTTCAAAAGTTTGTTTTGTGCTCTTTTTCAGCCAATCAGGATCCACGGACACTGTGGGCAACGTGATGACATAGGCACGGGTCACCACCATCTTTCAGAAGGGCATGCAAGTGATTCGCTTGCTTTGGTGGGCGTCACAGGGGGTATAAAAGGGCGTGCACGCCGACCGCCATCTTACTTCTGCCGATCTTAGTATAGGGAGAGGTTGCTGCTGATTCTGTAGGGAGAGCGTTAGGCAGGGAAGAAGACAAAAAAACTGCTTCTGCTGCTAGCGATTTGGCCTGCACAACACACAAGTCACTGTGTGTGCAGTGCAAGGGGAGGCTATATTGTGGTGTATCAGTGGTGTTGGTTGTTGGGCTGCCTTTTAAGGCTTCCTGACACGCTGGCATTGCTGTTTACCCACTGCTCCGCAAACTGCTTTTTTAAAAGCAATCCAATCTCCCTTATCCTCTCGTCACTTTGGTCACAGGCAGCTGTGCCATCGAGCGTGTCACATAGCGCTCAGATATCAGTGGGCCTCACACCATCCACAAGTGTCCAGTGTCCAAAAGTGTACGCAGAGATTCAAAATCTCCATTATCCTCTCGTCACTTTGGTCACAGGCAGCTGTGCCATCGAGCGTGTCACATAGCGCTCAGATATCAGTGGGCCTCACACCATCCACAAGTGTCCAGTGTCCAAAAGTGTACGCAGAGATTCAAAATCTCCATTATCCTCTCGTCACTTTGGTCACAGGCAGCTGTGCCATCGAGCGTGTCACATAGCGCTCAGATATCAGTGGGCCTCACACCATCCACAAGTGTCCAGTGTCCAAAAGTGTACGCAGAGATTCAAAATCTCCATTATCCTCTCGTCACTTTGGTCACAGGCAGCTGTGCCATCGAGCGTGTCACATAGCGCTCAGATATCAGTGGGCCTCACACCATCCACAAGTGTCCAGTGTCCAAAAGTGTACGCAGAGATTCAAAATCTCCATTATCCTCTCGTCACTTTGGTCACAGGCAGCTGTGCCATAGAGCGTGTCACATAGCGCTCAGATATCAGTGGGCCTCACACCATCCACAAGTGTCCAGTGTCCAAAAGTGTACGCAGAGATTCAAAATCTCCATTATCCTCTCGTCACTTTGGTCACAGGCAGCTGTGCCATCGAGCGTGTCACATAGCGCTCAGATATCAGTGGGCCTCACACCATCCACAAGTGTCCAGTGTCCAAAAGTGTACGCAGAGATTCAAAATCTCCATTATCCTCTCGTCACTTTGGTCACAGGCAGCTGTGCCATCGAGCGTGTCACATAGCGCTCAGATATCAGTGGGCCTCACACCATCCACAAGTGTCCAGTGTCCAAAAGTGTACGCAGAGATTCAAAATCTCCATTATCCTCTCGTCACTTTGGTCACAGGCAGCTGTGCCATCGAGCGTGTCACATAGCGCTCAGATATCAGTGGGCCTCACACCATCCACAAGTGTCCAGTGTCCAAAAGTGTACGCAGAGATTCAAAATCTCGATTATCCTCTCGTCACTTTGGTCACAGGCAGCTGTGCCATTGAGCGTGTCACATAGCGCTCAGATATCAGTGGGCCTCACACCATCCACAAGTGTCCAGTGTCCAAAAGTGTACGCAGAGATTCAAAATCTCCATTATCCTCTCATCACTTTGGTCACAGGCAGCTGTGCCATCGAGCGTGTCACATAGCGCTCAGATATCAGTGGGCCTCACACCATCCACAAGTGTCCAGTGTCCAAAAGTGTACGCAGAGATTCAAAATCTCCATTATCCTCTTGTCACTTTGGTCACAGGCAGCTGTGCCATCGAGCGTGTCACATAGCGCTCAGATATCAGTGGGCCTCACACCATCCACAAGTGTCCAGTGTCCAAAAGTGTACGCAGAGATTCAAAATCTCCATTATCCTCTCGTCACTTTGGTCACAGGCAGCTGTGCCATCGAGCGTGTCACATAGCGCTCAGATATGAGTGGGCCTCACACCATCCACAAGTGTCCAGTGTCCAAAAGTGTACGCAGAGATTCAAAATCTCCATTATCCTCTCGTCACTTTGGTCACAGGCAGCTGTGCCATCGAGCGTGTCACATAGCGCTCAGATATCAGTGGGCCTCACACCATCCACAAGTGTCCAGTGTCCAAAAGTGTACGCAGAGATTCAAAATCTCCATTATCCTCTCGTCACTTTGGTCACAGGCAGCTGTGCCATCGAGCGTGTCACATAGCGCTCAGATATCAGTGGGCCTCACACCATCCACAAGTGTCCAGTGTCCAAAAGTGTACGCAGAGATTCAAAATCTCCATTATCCTCTCGTCACTTTGGTCACAGGCAGCTGTGCCATCGAGCGTGTCACATAGCGCTCAGATATCAGTGGGCCTCACACCATCCACAAGTGTCCAGTGTCCAAAAGTGTACGCAGAGATTCAAAATCTCCATTATCCTCTCGTCACTTTGGTCACAGGCAGCTGTGCCATCGAGCGTGTCACATAGCGCTCAGATATCAGTGGGCCTCACACCATCCACAAGTGTCCAGTGTCCAAAAGTGTACGCAGAGATTCAAAATCTCCATTATCCTCTCGTCACTTTGGTCACAGGCAGCTGTGCCATCGAGCGTGTCACATAGCGCTCAGATATCAGTGGGCCTCACACCATCCACAAGTGTCCAGTGTCCAAAAGTGTACGCAGAGATTCAAAATCTCCATTATCCTCTCGTCACTTTGGTCACAGGCAGCTGTGCCATCGAGCGTGTCACATAGCGCTCAGATATCAGTGGGCCTCACGCCATCCACAAGTGTCCAGTGTCCAAAAGTGTACGCAGAGATTCAAAATCTCCATTATCCTCTCGTCACTTTGGTCACAGGCAGCTGTGCCATCGAGCGTGTCACATAGCGCTCAGATATCAGTGGGCCTCACACCATCCACAAGTGTCCAGTGTCCAAAAGTGTACGCAGAGATTCAAAATCTCCATTATCCTCTCGTCACTTTGGTCACAGGCAGCTGTGCCATCGAGCGTGTCACATAGCGCTCAGATATCAGTGGGCCTCACACCATCCACAAGTGTCTAGTGTCCAAAAGTGTACGCAGAGATTCAAAATCTCCATTATCCTCTCGTCACTTTGGTCACAGGCAGCTGTGCCATCGAGCGTGTCACATAGCGCTCAGATATCAGTGGGCCTCACACCATCCACAAGTGTCCAGTGTCCAAAAGTGTACGCAGAGATTCAAAATCTCCATTATCCTCTCGTCACTTTGGTCACAGGCAGCTGTGCCATCGAGCGTGTCACATAGCGCTCAGATATCAGTGGGCCTCACACCATCCACAAGTGTCCAGTGTCCAAAAGTGTACGCAGAGATTCAAAATCTCCATTATCCTCTCGTCACTTTGGTCACAGGCAGCTGTGCCATCGAGCGTGTCACATAGCGCTCAGATATCAGTGGGCCTCACACCATCCACAAGTATCCAGTTTCCAAAAGTGTACGCAGAGATTCAAAATCTCCATTATCCTCTCGTCACTTTGGTCACAGGCAGCTGTGCCATCGAGCGTGTCACATAGCACTCAGATATCAGTGGGCCTCACACCATCCACAAGTGTCCAGTGTCCAAAAGTGTACGCAGAGATTCAAAATCTCCATTATCCTCTCGTCACTTTGGTCACAGGCAGCTGTGCCATCGAGCGTGTCACATAGCGCTCAGATATCAGTGGGCCTCACACCATCCACAAGTGTCCAGTGTCCAAAAGTGTACGCAGAGATTCAAAATCTCCATTATCCTCTCGTCACTTTGGTCACAGGCAGCTGTGCCATCGAGCGTGTCACATAGCGCTCAGATATCAGTGGGCCTCACACCATCCACAAGTGTCCAGTGTCCAAAAGTGTACGCAGAGATTCAAAATCTCCATTATCCTCTCGTCACTTTGGTCACAGGCAGCTGTGCCATCGAGCGTGTCACATAGCGCTCAGATATCAGTGGGCCTCACACCATCCACAAGTGTCCAGTGTCCAAAAGTGTACGCAGAGATTCAAAATCTCCATTATCCTCTCGTCACTTTGGTCACAGGCAGCTGTGCCATCGAGCGTGTCACATAGCGCTCAGATATCAGTGGGCCTCACACCATCCACAAGTGTCCAGTGTCCAAAAGTGTACGCAGAGATTCAAAATCTCCATTATCCTCTCGTCACTTTGGTCACAGGCAGCTGTGCCATCGAGCGTGTCACATAGCGCTCAGATATCAGTGGGCCTCACACCATCCACAAGTGTCCAGTGTCCAAAAGTGTACGCAGAGATTCAAAATCTCCATTATCCTCTCGTCACTTTGGTCACAGGCAGCTGTGCCATCGAGCGTGTCACATAGCGCTCAGATATCAGTGGGCCTCACACCATCCACAAGTGTCCAGTGTCCAAAAGTGTACGCAGAGATTCAAAATCTCCATTATCCTCTCGTCACTTTGGTCACAGGCAGCTGTGCCATCGAGCGTGTCACATAGCGCTCAGATATCAGTGGGCCTCACACCATCCACAAGTGTCCAGTGTCCAAAAGTGTACGCAGAGATTCAAAATCTCCATTATCCTCTCGTCACTTTGGTCACAGGCAGCTGTGCCATCGAGCGTGTCACATAGCGCTCAGATATCAGTGGGCCTCACACCATCCACAAGTGTCTAGTGTCCAAAAGTGTACGCAGAGATTCAAAATCTCCATTATCCTCTCGTCACTTTGGTCACAGGCAGCTGTGCCATCGAGCGTGTCACATAGCGCTCAGATATCAGTGGGCCTCACACCATCCACAAGTGTCCAGTGTCCAAAAGTGTACGCAGAGATTCAAAATCTCCATTATCCTCTCGTCACTTTGGTCACAGGCAGCTGTGCCATCGAGCGTGTCACATAGCGCTCAGATATCAGTGGGCCTCACACCATCCACAAGTGTCCAGTGTCCAAAAGTGTACGCAGAGATTCAAAATCTCCATTATCCTCTCGTCACTTTGGTCACAGGCAGCTGTGCCATCGAGCGTGTCACATAGCGCTCAGATATCAGTGGGCCTCACACCATCCACAAGTATCCAGTTTCCAAAAGTGTACGCAGAGATTCAAAATCTCCATTATCCTCTCGTCACTTTGGTCACAGGCAGCTGTGCCATCGAGCGTGTCACATAGCACTCAGATATCAGTGGGCCTCACACCATCCACAAGTGTCCAGTGTCCAAAAGTGTACGCAGAGATTCAAAATCTCCATTATCCTCTCGTCACTTTGGTCACAGGCAGCTGTGCCATCGAGCGTGTCACATAGCGCTCAGATATCAGTGGGCCTCACACCATCCACAAGTGTCCAGTGTCCAAAAGTGTACGCAGAGATTCAAAATCTCCATTATCCTCTCGTCACTTTGGTCACAGGCAGCTGTGCCATCGAGCGTGTCACATAGCGCTCAGATATCAGTGGGCCTCACACCATCCACAAGTGTCCAGTGTCCAAAAGTGTACGCAGAGATTCAAAATCTCCATTATCCTCTCGTCACTTTGGTCACAGGCAGCTGTGCCATCGAGCGTGTCACATAGCGCTCAGATATCAGTGGGCCTCACACCATCCACAAGTGTCTAGTGTCCAAAAGTGTACGCAGAGATTCAAAATCTCCATTATCCTCTCGTCACTTTGGTCACAGGCAGCTGTGCCATCGAGCGTGTCACATAGCGCTCAGATATCAGTGGGCCTCACACCATCCACAAGTGTCCAGTGTCCAAAAGTGTACTCAGAGATTCAAAATCTCCATTATCCTCTCGTCACTTTGGTCACAGGCAGCTGTGCCATCGAGCGTGTCACATAGCGCTCAGATATCAGTGGGCCTCACACCATCCACAAGTGTCCAGTGTCCAAAAGTGTACGCAGAGATTCAAAATCTCCATTATCCTCTCGTCACTTTGGTCACAGGCAGCTGTGCCATCGAGCGTGTCACATAGCGCTCAGATATCAGTGGGCCTCACACCATCCACAAGTGTCCAGTGTCCAAAAGTGTACGCAGAGATTCAAAATCTCCATTATCCTCTCGTCACTTTGGTCACAGGCAGCTGTGCCATCGAGCGTGTCACATAGCGCTCAGATATCAGTGGGCCTCACACCATCCACAAGTGTCCAGTGTCCAAAAGTGTACGCAGAGATTCAAAATCTCCATTATCCTCTCGTCACTTTGGTCACAGGCAGCTGTGCCATCGAGCGTGTCACATAGCGCTCAGATATCAGTGGGCCTCACACCATCCACAAGTGTCCAGTGTCCACAAGTGTGTGCAGAAATTCTAAAACTCCCCTGTCCTATAGACACCTTGTACCTTGTTTTACATTACTATATAGTTTGCTGGATTTTGTCTACATTTCTACCAAAAATGAGGAAGGCTGGTGGAAGAGGCCGTGGAATTGGGCGGGGGTTGGCAGCTGGTAATGATGGTGTTGGTGGTGGATCTGATGGTTTTGGCAAGAGCAAAATAGGACCGAATGCAGGAGGTGCTGACCCTGCGTCATCGTCTGGCTACATAAGGCCTCGAACACTTAGTTTTCTAGGAGTTGGCAAACCGCTTTAAAAGGCAGAGCATCAGGAAAAAGTTTTGTCTTACATTGCTGACTCAGCCTCCAGCTCTATCGCCTCCTCTTCTTCAGTTGTAAAAAGTAAAAGCACTGAGTCGTCATTGGAGGCTCATGTTCATGAACCACACCTTTCCTTGTGTCCTTCACCCCAACCAAGATTGAAGGATGACGCAGGCCATACTACTGATTACTCCATTGAGCTGTTTTCACATACCATGCCTGGATTATCAAGTGAAATGGTGAATTACCCAGGCCAAGATGAATCTGACATGGAGTGCACTGATGCACAGCCGCTGATGGATGATTCTGCTGGTACATTCACTCAGAGCACTACATTGTCCTCGCAGTGTACAGAGCCAGATTCTGACCCTGATGAGACTCAGGTGCCCCTTCCCGCACACTATACCACCATACACGGTGACACAGAGGAAGGTGCACATGACATAGAAGAGGAGGTGATGGATGACCCAGTTGTTGACCCAGATTGGCATCCATTGGGGGAAGAGGGTGCTGCTTCCAATAGCTCAGATGAGGAGCATCCACAGCAGACATCGACATCGCAACAGCTATTATCTGGCAGGCCCGGAGCACTCCAAAGACAGGTTCCAAACATCAAAAGATTTGCTGGACAGCTTGTCCAGAGGGTCAAAAGATCACAGCGTGCTAGGCCGCAAAATGTCTGCCAAAGTAGGAAGAGTGCAGTGTGGCACTTTTTTGAACAAAATCCTCATGATCAGGCCAAGGTTATCTGTAAGAAGTGCGCAAAGACCTTTAGCCGAGGGAAAAATCTGAAAAATTTGAATACCAGTTGCATGCTTAGACATTTAACCAGCATGCACTTGCAAGCGTGGACACAACACCAAACCTCAAGTGCCACATGTGCAACTGATCACAACGAAGGTAGTCAGCAACGCTACATTGTTTCCCCCACTGTAAGCCCACCGGTTAGCACAGCAGCAAATGTTGAGGTGTCGTTGCAAGGCCACAGCAGTCAGGGAATCCCACTGTTATATCAACGAAAGACTGATTCTAGGCCATCAGAAAGAACACCAACTCCATCACCATCATCAACCCTCTCTCAGTCCACCCTGTCCACCGCTACTTCCACCATATGCAGCTCTCAAGTCCAGCTCACCCTCCCAGACACTATGAGTAGGTCAAGAAAGTACTCAGTCTCTCATCCGCGTACACTGGGTTTGAACGCCCTTATTGCCAAACTAATCTCGTTTGAGATGATGCCCTTTCGGTTGGTGGAAAGCACAGCTTTCCGCGAACTCATGGCCTATGCAGTACCACGCTATGACCTACCCAGTCACCACTTCTTCTCTCGCAAAGCCATCCCAGCCCTCCACCATCATGTGAAAGACCGCATTGTCCATGCACTCAAGCAGTCAGTGAGCGGAAAGGTGCACCTCACAACTGATGCATGGTCCAGTCGGCATGGCCAGGGCCGTTACGTGTCCATCACTGCGCACTGGGTTAATGTGGTGGATGCAGGGTCCACAGGGGACATCGGTGGTGGGACAGTGCTGCCTAGCCCACGGTATAGGAAACAGTTGGCTGTAGGCGTTCGACCCTCCTCCTCCTCCTCCTCCTCCAGAAGCGAAAGCTCGTCCACAGAGCGCAGTCGTACGAGCACTCCATCTGCAGCTGCCACTGTTGCACACGATGTGTCCCCCTATCGAGCAGCTAGTGGAAAGCGTCAGCAGGCTGTGTTGCAGATGATGTGTTTGGGCGACAGACACACCGCCGAGGTGCTGGCCGAGTACTTGAAGCGACAAACTGAGTCATGGCTGGGCAGTGTACATCTTGAGGCAGGCAAGGTAGTTAGTGATAACGGCCGTAATTTTGTGGCAGCCATAGCCCTTTCAAAACTCAGCCACATACCTTGCTTGGCTCACACCTTGAACCTGGTGGTGCAGTGCTTCCTCAAAAATTATCCGGAGTTAACAGCCCTGCTCCAGAAGGTGCGAAGACTGTGCGCGCACATCCGCCGGTCGCCTGTACACTCCGTTTGTATGCAGAAGCTGCAGCGATTGCTCCACCTTCCCAACCACCGCCTCATTATCGACATTGCAACAAGGTGGAACTCCACCCTGCACATGGTGGAGCGGCTGTGCGAGCAGAGGCAGGCCATAATGCATTTGTGGGAGGATACACGGCCAGGCACTTTGAGAGCAGACATGGAGTTGACAGGCGTGCAGTGGTCGAAGCTGAAAGACCTTTGTAAAGTCCTTCAGTGTTTTGAGGAATGCACACGGCTGGTAAGCGCAGACGACGCCATCCTAAGCATGAGCATCCCACTTATGCGTCTGCTCATGCAAACTTTGACGCACCTTAAGGAGCAGGCGTCTGCAGCCAATGTTGATGAGGAGGAAGAGGAGGAGGGAATCCTTGATGACATTCAGCCATTGTCTGCTCAGGGACCTCTCCTGGACGAGGTGGAGGAAGAAGAGGAGGAGGAGGAGGAGGATGATGGGGATGATTACTTAGGGGAGGAGGATGCATCTCGTGGGGCAAGTGAAAATGTTGGCGTGGCAAGGTCTGGTACAGGGTTTGTGCGTGACTGGAGGGATGTGGATTTGCCAGAAAGTGCTCCTCCACCCAGCACTCACAGTGCATCATTGACACCGGGAACATTGGCCCACATGTCAGATTATGCCTTGCGGATCCTAAAAAGGGACCCCCGCATTGCCAAAATGATGAACGATGACGACTACTGGTTGGCCAGCATCCTGGATCCACGCTATAAAGGCAAATTACAAAACATCATGCCACAGGAGAACCTTGACCTAATATTGGCTAATAAACAAGCAACTCTGGTAAATCGGTTGCTTGAGGCATTCCCAGCACACAGCAGCGGTGATGGTTCTCACAAGAGCCGTACGGGCCGGGGGCAGCTTGGCAGAGGTGTTCGTGGTGCACACAGCAGAAGTGGCGTTGGAGACAGGGGTTTCATGACAATGTTGTGGACTGATTTTTCAAATACCGCTCACACAACTGGTAATACTGCATCGATGGAAAGTGACAGGAGACAGCAGTTGTCAACTATGGTTACAAACTACTTTTCCTCCCATTTCGATGTTCTCCCACACAGGTCATTCCCCTTTGACTATTGGGCCGCTAAACTGGACACCTGGCCTGAATTGGCCCAATATGCCTTACAGGAGCTCGCTTGCCCAGCTGCAAGTGTGCTATCGGAAAGAGTCTTCAGTGCAGCTGGATCAATCCTGACAGAAAAAAGGACCCGTCTGTCAACCCAAAATGTGGATGATCTAACCTTCATTAAAATGAACCACGCATGGGTTTCGAAGGATTTTGTCCCACCTTCCCCTGATGACACATAGGGTGACAGAAAAATGGCTTGCTTTGGTCCACCTCTTCCTGGTACTTCACCTATTTCGCCTTTTGCATCAGCTGAATGTCCAACATCAACATATGCCACTTTCTAAAACTCCATAACTGTGCTGCCTCCCCCCCATGGCCGGGGTCACCACCTACCGCACGACACCGTGCGAGTGCCGTTGCCCTGGACAGGTGGGTAGGCCGACTCTTGGGCGCGGGCACTGGCACAGGGTCCCTCATAGTGCAATCAAGTGTCTCTGACGGTGGTGGTGCACACCCGCCGTCAGACACACCGCTGTACTATGAGGGGCCCAGTGCCAGTACCGACGCCCACGAGTGGGCCCCCCTTGCTTGGCCAGGGCCCCAGCATTTGCAATCTTTACCTCTCCCTGCTCCTCCGCTGTGTAATCTGGGCCGTCAAATCCATACTGTGCCTGACACCGTCTGAGCCTGCCTCCTGAGACATATATTTTGAATGTGTACGCTATCCATACATGTTATCCAGGGATACGGTACCCTTTCTAACCTTTGTGCAATGACGTGCAATCCATACTGGGCCTAACACCGTCTGAGCCTGCCTCATGCTGTATAGACATATATTTTGAATGTGTACACTATCCATACATGTTATCCGAGGATACGGTACCCCTTCTAACCTTTGTGCAATGACGTGCAATCCATACTGGGCCTAACACCGTCTGAGCCTGCCTCATGCTGTATAGACATATATTTTGAATGTGTACGCTATCCATACATGTTATCCAGGGATACGGTACCCTTTCTAACCTTTGTGCAATGACGTGCAATCCATACTGGGCCTAACACCGTCTGAGCCTGCCTCATGCTGTATAGACATATATTTTGAATGTGTACGCTATCCATACATGTTATCCGGGGATACGGTACCCTTTCTAACCTTTGTGCAATGACGTGCAATCCATACTGGGCCTAACACCGTCTGAGCCTGCCTCATGCTGTATAGACATATATTTTGAATGTGTATGCTATCCCTACATGTTATCCGGGGATACGGTACCCCTTCTAACCTTTGTGCAATGACGTGCAATCCATACTGGGCCTAACACCGTCTGAGCCTGCCTCATGCTGTATAGACATATATTTTGAATGTGTACGCTATCCATACATGTTATCCGGGGATACGGTACCCTTTCTAATCTTTGTGCAATGACGTGCAATCCATACTGGGCCTAACACCGTCTGAGCCTGCCTCATGCTGTATAGACATATATTTTGAATGTGTATGCTATCCATACATGTTATCCGGGGATACGGTACCCCTTCTAACCTTTGTGCAATGACGTGCAATCCATACTGGGCCTAACACCGTCTGAGCCTGCCTCATGCTTTATAGACATATATTTTGAATGTGTACGCTATCCATACATGTTATACAGGGATACGGTACCCTTTCTAACCTTTGTGCAATGACGTGCAATCCATACTGGGCCTAACACCGTCTGAGCCTGCCTCATGCTGTATAGACATATATTTTGAATGTGTACGCTATCCATACATGTTATCCGGGGATACGGTACCCTTTCTAACCTTTGTGCAATGACGTGCAATCCATACTGGGCCTAACACCGTCTGAGCCTGCCTCATGCTGTATAGACATATATTTTGAATGTGTACGCTATCCATACATGTTATCCGGGGATACGGTACCCTTTCTAACCTTTGTGCAATGACGTGCAATCCATACTGGGCCTAACACCGTCTGAGCCTGCCTCATGCTGTATAGACATATATTTTGAATGTGTACGCTATCCATACATGTTATCCGGGGATACGGTACCCTTTCTAACCTTTGTGCAATGACGTGCAATCCATACTGGGCCTAACACCGTCTGAGCCTGCCTCATGCTGTATAGACATATATTTTGAATGTGTACGCTATCCATACATGTTATCCAGGGATACGGTACCCTTTCTAACCTTTGTGCAATCACGTGCAATCCATACTGGGCGTGAGAACGGCTGGCGAGCTCTTAAGCAAGCTACAGCACCTGTCCAGACAAGTACAGGGATTCCCTAGCGAGGAGACTTATTTGATTGTTTTCAATGTTGGGACAGCTATTTTTGGGGAGCACTATACTCTGGAGAATGATAGATGGGGCCCACCATACACTGGAACATTCCAAAGGTGGACATCAGACACTGGAGTAGCATTTACAGGGCCCATTATACACTAGAGCATTAGAAATGGGGCCCATTATGTTTGGAGCATTATTTGGGCCCATAAGACAGTGGAGCTTCATCCATGGGGACCAACATATACTGTAGCATTATGTGGAGCTCATCATATACTGTTTCAAACATTATATGGGACCAATGATTTTGTATGGAGAAATAGATGGGCCTCGTCATGAGATGTAAAAAGTGAGGTATTTTTCATTGTACTATACCGCTATTTCTCTGCCGTATCGGAGCATGATGAGTTGTGGTATGTGTTAAAGGGGTGCTCTTTCACCCAGGGCACATGAAAACCTGCAGCCAGCCCTCCCCCCCCACAAATTTAGCCAAATAACCCCCATTTTTCAGTGCGTAACTTGTATTATGAAGTTAATTAAGGTTGACAAGCTTAAGTAAGAAGAATTGATGCTTTTGGCATTCAAATGGGCACTGTAGGTGTGTTTCCTGTCCTCCTCTCACTGCCGACTTTTATTCCCCATTGACTTACATTGGGTTTCGTGTTTCAGGACGACCCCGACTTTTCCCTATAATCGGACGATCTTGCTTGACCCGACTTTTGGAAAAGTCGGGTTTCACAAAACGAAACGCGACCCTAAAAAACCAAAAGTCGCTCAACTCTAGTGCTGGTATTAAACATTGTTTTTTCACAGGCTGCACTATTAATGAAAATATTTGCATTTATCAAAATATTGATTTATTTTGTAATTAACTTCTGCATACTGTAAATACAGCTGACTGCCATTTGGCTGAACCATAAGGGGCCATCAAAAGATTCTAAAATGGAAAAAATACCTACAGTCACCTTACCACTCATCTCTCAAACCCCTCAGCTCCTCTCATCGAGTCTTCGGCCCATCTGCTTATCACCTCCATGGACGCTAGGTTTGGATTTCAGGCTTTGATGATGCCCAAGTCGTTCCTGTATACGCAAAAATAAAATTGCAACTTTTTTTGAGACTTTTTAAATATATCTATTGATATATTACAAAAACAGTTCCAATTGAAAAAATGTAAAACATCTATTCTTGATAACTAGCCTTGCTGAAGCTGACAGGGGAACCCATGCCGTTTATTTCTAAATTATTTTTTTTTACAGCGCAGGAGCGGCTGATGAATACTCCCATCCGCCGCTCCTGCTCTCAGCGTCTGCAGGTGTCAGACGAGGGCAGCAGTAGTCCCATCAGCTGACACCAGTGACCGGAGGTAAACTTTATATCTCTGATCACAGCTGAGCGCTCACACTGTCTTTTGGCAGCGTGGTAACTGAGTGTTAGGTGCCTGGATTCTTCTGCTGTGCGGGAGAGATCCCAAGCATTGCCTGTTACTGCAGTCCCCCATTCAAGTCCAGCCAATGTGGTTGCTGCTCAGCACAGACCTCAGTCCCAGCGTCTTGCTCAGGATCATGCTGTATCTTTGGTTGCTTCTGGCTCTCCAGCCAAGTCTATGGTAACAGTGATATACAGGTGCAGCCATGTGCTCTTGAGGCTAAGTCCAGAGATCACCATACTGAGTATGACCGTGATGTGGCAGCTCCAGATTGGCCCATGGGCAATGTCACGACCGGCTGGGCATGAGTGTTTGGGGTGGAGCCTACTGTGTAAAAAAGCTCCCAGCGGCGAACTCGGGTACACTAGTATCACATATGTAATTGTGTGTGACTGTGGATTCTCTACCATTATGTCTGCTGGTTGTGGGAGTCTGTCTAAGCTCTGGGACTGTACTCCTAGGCAGGCAGATAACGTCAGTGGGGGCAATTAGTCTCTTGGCTTAGCACCAGTTTCCTTCATGGGTACAGTTAGCACAATTGAGTTAATGGGCAAGTCCAACCCTTAGCCTAGAAGGTATATCTAGTGTCATAAGAGTTTCTCGTGCTTTATCCCTGTGACGGTTAACAGGGTATTGCATTTAGCATTCTTTTGTTCAGTACCGCTCTGTGAAGTATCGGCACATGGTACTCAGTGTTCCGGTCATACTGTGTGGCAATAACACAGTGTGTTCAAGCAATCACTCGCTGTTTAGTTTCTGTCATTGTACAGTAGCAGCAGTTTTACATCTCTGCATGGTGGACCCTGGGTTGCGATTGCACTTTATTATTTAATTTTATTCAGTGCAATCCGTCAACCCTAACAGTATACTAGTGCCAAGGTCTGGCTAGAAATGGCTGATAAGCAGCGACTCCAGTGGCACATCCACCAGCTGGAGAGCAAGTTGTCCTCTCTTGAGTGGGCGGCTTCAGTTGTTGATGCTGCTGCCGTAGCAAATCAGGCAGCTAGCAAAGCAGTCTCTATGGCTTCAGCTGCAGCTCCTGTACCACGTTTTTCACTGCCCGAAAAATTTTCCAAGGACAGCAAGGCCTTGAGAGGGTTCGTAAATCAGTGCTCAATCCATCTGGAGTTACTGGCTTCACGATTCCCAACTGAGCAACCAAGGTGGGATTCGTTATTTCCCTTTTGTCAGGCAGAGCATTGGAGTGGGCTACGCCGTTATGGGACTGAGCTGACCAACTCCATTGTCAACACCTAATGTATTTTGGGTTATTTGAGAGAGGTCTTTTTGGGGCCACAAGTAACCCATGATACCGCACTCCTACTCGTCCATGGTTAGCCAATTCGCCATCCAATTCCGTACTCTGGCTTCCAAGTTGGAGTGACCTGATAAGGTCGTGATACCTATTTTTGTAGGGGTCTAGCAGATCATGTCAGGGATGCTTTGGCCACGAGGGAGATTCCCACTACTCTGGAGGAGTTAATATCCGTGTCTACTCACATAGATCTTCGGCATGCTGAGCGGAGATTGGAGTGAGCTCAGAGTAGATCTGGGTTTCGGTTGGCTCCGAACTTCGCTAATTCTATGTGCTCTTCAACTCAGGTTGATGATCTTGTAGAGCCCATGGATGTCTCTCAGGCAGAGTCCAGCACCAACCCTGCACATCCACCACCGACTTGTTTTGCCTGCGGGCAAGTCGGCCATTTTGCCAATAAGTGTTTCAAGCGTCAGAAGGAGTCACAGCATCTAGTGGCTTTGGGGAGATGCTCACTAGTTCCAGCAGAGGTGTCTTCCAAATTGGCCTTTGGGGTTTCTGTGACATTTGTGTAAACTACTCTCAATGCTGAGGCTTGCATGGATTCCGGGCCTGAGGGCAATTTCATGTCTGCCACCATCACCCAACGGCACGCAATCCCTTTAGTGATGCTTCCTAAGCCAATGTCCGTTTGGGTAGCTAATGGGTCCATTCTACCTACTCCAATTTCCCACCGGACTGTACCTCTTACTCTCACCATGTCTCCAAAATATCAGGAGATAGTTTCTTTTCTCATTATCTCTGAGGGTATAGATGAGGTGCTTCTTGGGATGCCTCGCCTATGCCTCCATTCCCCCAAGATTGATTGGGCAACAGGGAACATACATAAATGGGGTTGTTTCTGTGAGAGTTTGTGTCTAAAGGCCCAGGTGCCTCCCAACAAGAGAGATAAACAAGAAAATCTTTATTGTAGCCAAAAATGTACACAAATTTATATATAGAAAATGTAGAGAACATTCATTCTGCACCTTTATTGGAAATTAATTTTTGTGCCTTTTCCTTTTCTCTTAAAACCTTCTCTTGATACTTTTTCTCTTACAGAAGGCTTGTGGATCTTCTCTGAGATGCAACCAGAAGTAGTTATCCATCATGTTCTCTGTTTACGTTCCATCTACTTTAGTGTTGTCATTCCATCTCCTTGATATCATGATGAAATCTCTCTCCTTGATCTTTGCTAACAGCAACAAGGTTTTCAGGAAAGTAGTTCAAATGGAAATGTAAAAATGTAACTTCAAATTCATCAGACAACCCAAATCTCTGAAATATTTCAGCATGTTCTCCACACTTATTTAAAAAAATCTTATGCCCTTTTCTCAACAACTTTCATTTTGTTTTGAACACGTCGTTCTTCATTAGTTCCCGAATATCCGTACCAACAAAAATACCATCCTTTAGTTTTCCTTCGGTCAGTCCCTGAAACTTGGCGCACATGAACTTAAAAGTGTCAGCTTTCGGTAGAGCTTTCACAAACTGCTTCATCACTCAAAGCTTAATGTGCAGTGGTGGCAAGAAAACTTTATTGGGATCTAAACTGTCCTCAACTATACTCTTGAGTCCAAAGTTGTTCTCATATCCAATTTTTTTGGTTCCAGTGATGAATCCTATCCCAGCTGTCCCATTCACACAAAAGGCAAGGCTACTTTACGTATCCTTCTTGATGCCCAAAAAGTAAATAGATAACTTTCAGATCACCACATATTGACCATTGTTGATCCTCATAGTTAAGTTTCTTGAGAATAAAGTCTAAATTCTCATAGCTTTCCTTCAAGTGCACAAAATGCCCTATACTCCATGAAGCATACTTGCTACCATTGTGCAGTAGCACAGCTTTAAGACTTTTTTTTTTATGTATCAATAAAGAGTCTCCATTTGCTTACCTTGTACTCAATGTTAATTTTTTCAATTAGCCTAGGAACATCACTGCAATATACTAGAAAAAAATAATGGAAGGAATTCATTTTCTCTGTTTTTGTACAATGAAAAACAGGTACCATGAGCTAGCATGTTCTTTTTCTTTAGTCTAGAGCCTAAAAGTTCTTCAGAATCTTTAAGAAGGTCCTAGTCTCTGACAAACATTTAATTTGAGCTGTGATAAAAGCAGTGGCTTGTTGGGACTAACGTGAATGTCTTTCACAGAATCCTGCTCTTCATGTTCTGAATCTTCAGAATCAGGTGCATCTCCAAATTTCTCTGGAGTTAAAGGGATAAGTATTCCTGGATCGCGAGGCACAGGGTGAAACGCTGATGGGAGATCAAGGTATATAATTTCTTTTTTGTTTTTTGTTTTTAAGATTGAATTCCTCTAAGTTGCATGTAAAAAATTAGCAGTCATTAGTACATTACTAATATTTTGCTGTTCCCTCCATCATAGGTACGCCAAAACAAAAACTCTCTTTATTCCCTTTAGACTATTTTCGCAGTTTTACACAAACAGAACACACTACTAGCTTTACACCAAAGCATGCTGAATACATTTTTCTAACGAAGTCAGTAATATTTCTTTGCTGCTTCTTCACTACAAAACAACCAAAAATTTAGCAAAAGTTGGGTGAATTACAACACCCTTGTTTCCATTTTGATTATACTGTTAGAAATAGAAGCTTAATCCACCACAGCCTCTACATACTGAAAGGAATCATGATAAACACACCACCGAACTCTTTTGAACTCTGTCTAAAAGAAAATCTTCCTTTGCTACCCATAGCAACCAATCACAGAGCAGCTGTCACCGTTCCACCCCTCAGGGTGTCTGGGATGCAGTTACTGACAGCATGGCCATTCAATCTGGTACAGGGGTGTGCTCAGCTGTCAGTGTGTTGATTGACAGCTCGACTAGTCAATTTGTAACTGGGAGGCGTCTGCTGTCTCAGGTGTTCACTATCCCAAGGTAACTGTAATGCCTACTTAACTGAGCAGCTTTTCCCAGAGCACTACCAGATGTACATTCATTTTGTGAGGTTTGTGCTCTGTGCTCTCCTCTGCCTTGTGTTCTGTTTGCTTGATCTGTTGCCTGACTTTGGACTTCGCTCTGACCTTCTGCCTGTATAGCTCCTTCAGTTTCGATCTGTTAACCTCCCAGTACCCTGACCTCGGAACGATACCTGACTACGCTTTTGTCTCTTCCTTCTGTTTATGATGTACCCTCCTGGCTTCTGACCTTGGACTCCTTGACCACTCCAACTCAAGGCTTGGCTTTGTGACCAAGTGGCGAATTTGATGCAGATGACTCAGGATCTGGCGAACGATTGCCAGAGTCTGGAATCTTCACAAAATCAGTTGCAGGGTCAGATAAATAACTTGATGAAGACCTCCCTTAAACCCCCCATTGCTGGCAGTGGCTGTGACATCAGTACCCTCTGATGCACAGTTGATCTCTCCCAAACCTCTTATATCCCTCCCTGATAAATTTTCAGGAGAGAAATAACAGTTTAGGGTATTCAGGAAGAGCTGTAAGTTATTTTTTACCCTGCGCCCCTGGTCGACAGGGGAGAAGTTCCAGCTGGTGGGAATAATCATGACCCTACTGCGAGGGGGTCCTCAGACCTGGGCATTTTCTTTATCCTCACAAGCCCCAGAATGGTTTTCCGTTGATGCCTTTTTTTGACAGTTTAGGTCTGATATATGATGAACCCGACAGAATCCAGGTTGTGGAGGCTAAGATCATGAACCGGGCACAGGTGGGTTACACAGCTGAGGACTACTGTACTGAGTTCAGGCAGTGGTCCACAGAGGATCTATGGAATGATGCTGCTCTCAGGTGCCAGTTCAAAGAGGCCTTTCCAAGACACTCAAGGATGCTCTGGTCCTCCATGATACCCATTGTTCTATGATGGAGACCATGACTCAGGCCATTCCAATGGACCGCACAATCCATGAGAAACATGGTGAACAGCAGGCCGCATGTACTACTCCCCCAGAGCAGGTTCATTTACCTGAGGTTAGAGTTGCCAGTTTTCATGTTGAGGAGAGAAGACGGAGACAAGATCTTTGACTTTGTATATACTATGGTCTCCCTGGACATTTTCTTAAGAATTGACAAACTTGTCCTCAAGCTATCAAACCATCGGGGGGACGTCTGAGTCTGGGAGATGGCTGAGGAGGTCACCCAGACTCCCAGGTACCTTTTTCTTCCTCTGATAAAGTACTGATAAATTTGATGATTTCCTTCGAGAACCAGGTGATATCAACATTGGAGTTCATTGACTGTGGGTCTGCTGCTATCTTTATTGATTCGGGACTGGTTCTAGAGTTAGGCTTAGGGACAGTTGGATTGGAAAGACCCATTCAAGTCATCGCCCTTGACAAGACACCGTTAGCTCACAATGTGGTCGAGAGAGGATTTCACTCTCCAAGTGGGAGCTCTCCACTCTGAATCCATCTCCTGTTTTGTGTTGGATAATTTACCTGCTGGATTGGTACTGGGGTTTCCTTGGCTGCAGATTCAAAATCCAGTTATTGATTGGTGTCAGAAGTAGATTTTGAAATGGAGCCCCAAGTGTTACAAAAAATGTCTAAAAAATGTACAAATATGCTCCGCTAGTCTGGAGGGTCTTCTGGGGTACCTGAAGAACTTCGAAGATGTGTGGTCGGAAAAAGAGGAGGAGATACTACCTCCCCATCGTCCTTATGGTTGTGCTATTGATCTTATTCATAGCGCCAAGATGCCAAAAGCTCGCCTTTACAATTTGTCAGGCCATGAAAGAATATGTTAACGAAAGTTTACGGAAGGGTCATATCTGTCCTTCCTCCTCCCCTATAGCTAGTGGATTTTTCTTTGTTAAGAAGAAAAGTGGGGTCTCCATCCTTGCCTTGATTTCCCAGAACTAAACAAGATCATGGTTAAAAATACTCACTTCCACTGATCCTCGACCTATACAATCGGCTTCTGGGGGCCAGGGTGTTTTCTAAACTTGATCTTAGAAGGGCTTACAATTTTATATGCTTCCGGAAGAGTGATGAGTGGAAAACGGCGTTTTTAACATCTTAGGGTCTTTTTGAAAACCTTGTCATGTCTTTTGGATTATCTAATGCACCCGCTGTGTTTCAAAATTTTATGAATGATAATTTCTCTGATTGCATTGGAAGATTTGTTGTGTTTTACCTTGATGATATTTTAATTTTCTCTCCAGACTTGGACACTCACCAGGTACATGTCCGTGTTTTGTTACAGAGGCTAAGAGCAAACTCTCTGTTTGCTAAATTAGAGAAATGTGTTTTTTCTGTGCCAGAAATCTCTTTATTGGGGTTTATCTTGTCAGCAGAAGGTTTTCAGATGGACCCTGGGAAGGTGCAGGCCATAATTGATTGGGTTCAACCTCGTGATCTTAAGGCTTTGCAGCATTTTCTGGGATTTGCCAACTATTACAGAAAATTTATCAAGGAGTTTTCACAGATTGCTAAACCACTTACTGACCTTACAGGTAAGGGGGCAAAACTCAAGGTTTGGTCACCGGTTGCTATCAGGGCTTTTGAAAGATTAAAAGAGTGTTTTATGTCAGCACTAGTGTTGAGCATTCCGATACCGCAAGTATCGGGTATCAGCCGATATTCGCAGTATCGGAATTTCAATACTGGGTTCCGATACTTTTAGCATATCGAATACTGGAATCGGAAGTTCCCATAATGCTATGAGCCAGTTTGATTTGATTCAGCCAATGACAATCCTCAGAAGTGTGGGCACATCCTGTTAGGCATGTAGGCATGTTAAGTAATGGCATGGCTGTGATTGGCTGCTGAAATGATGTCATGATGCACTATAAAAGCCACCGCCGCCATTTCGGGTTCACTCTGCTGTGAATTCAGTAAGGGACAGGCTGCTGTTCAAGACTCTGAGGGACAGTTAGAGACAGCGATTTTCAAAATCATATTGTGCTTTACCCAGGCTACATAATAAACCACTGTAGCTTTCTTTTGCCTTGCAGCAGTGTTCACAGCTGTCTGCAAGGTCTGTGTGAGTGCAGCTCACGCTGTGTAGTGTGTCCTGCAGTCACATCTGGTTGTAGCCCGCTCAGCGTGTGTCACTGCCTCATACATATTTTTCTTTTTTTGCTGCTCATTTTTCATTCTCCTATTAGTGTGCATCCATCCGTATCCATCTACATTGGTTGGTTGCAAACACTATAGGAGTAGACAGCAGAGCCTCTCTGCAGCCTTTCAGTGCTAGTGCCCAGTTTTCTGCACTGTTCACGGCTGTCTGAGAGGTCTCTGTGTGTGAGTGCAGCTCACGCTGGAGTGTGTCCTGCAGCTACGTCTGGTTGTAGGCCGCTCAGCGTGCGTCACTGCCTCACATATATTTTTCTTTTATTGCAGCTCATTTTTCATTCTCCTATTAGTGTGCATCCATCCGTATCCATCTACATTGGTTGGTTGCAAACTCTATATAGGAGTAGATAGAGGATAGAGGGGGCTTTTTTCTGGCTTGTGCCCTTCAGCCGCAGCCAGATTAGTATTACCCTATTTTTTGGAGCCTCATCTTTTGCATTGTAGGTTACCTACCTGCATTGTAATAAAAAGAGAGAAGAGCCAGCACTGCCAGTGGTCAGAACGCATAACATGAGGTGCATATGCACATATCTTACTGCATTCAAAATGAGACATTTAGCAAAATATTGATCAATATATTGAGCCACCCCGCCACGCCAAGGCAATCTCATATGGGGGGTCCTACTCTACATTTTTATTTATTCACTGTGCCATTGCGGCCTCCTAAATGTTTTAAAAGCAAGACCATATCAAATGCAATCTATACCTGAAGCATATAGGTCTTGCTTTTAAAACATTTAGGAGGCCGCAATGGCACAGTGAATAAATAAAAATGTAGAGTAGGACCCCCCATATGAGATTGCCTTGGTGTGGCGGGGTGGCTCAATATATTGATCAATATTTTGCTAAATGTCTCATTTTGAATGCAGTAAGATATGTGCATATGCACCTCATGTTATGCGTTCTGACCACTGGCAGTGCTGGCTCTTCTCTCTTTTTATTGCAAATTGGTTTTGTGGCTGACCACCACTGTTGCCGTGCACGCTGGGTCATGTTCGCCATCTTTTCTGTGTTTATTGTGATTGATCTAGGCTGCTGTGCACACTCACGGCAGCCCCGCCCTGCCCCAGGCTTTATTTATTTTTGCATCCATGTCTGAGCCTGCATTGCCCTTCATCTGTGTTTGCTGGTCAGGCAGTGTGTGGAGGTCAAACCTGAGATGTCTATGTTCAGACCTGGTTGGCCTTCATCTGCACCTGCTCCATCTGGCTGCACAGGAGTGATGCAGTTATGCTTCAGGTATGGATTGCATTTGATATGGTCTTGCTTTTAAAACATTTAGGATGCCGCAATGGCACAGTGAATAAATAAAAATGTAGAGTAGGACCCCCCATATGAGATTGCCTTGGCGTGGCGGGGTGGCTCAATATATTGATCAATATTTTGCTAAATGTCTCATTTTGAATGCAGTAAGATATGTGCATATGCACCTCATGTTATGCGTTCTGACCACTGGCAGTGCTGGCTCTTCTCTCTTTTTATTGCAAATTGGTTTTGTGGCTGACCACCACTGTTGACGTGCGCGCTGGGTCATGTTCGCCATCTTTTCTGTGTTTATTGTGATTGATCTAGGCTGCTGTGCACACTCACGGCAGCCCCGCCCTGCCCCAGGCTTTATTTTTGCATCCATGTCTGAGCCTGCATTGCCCTTCATCTGTGTTTGCTGGTCAGGCAGTGTGTGGAGGTCAAACCTGAGATGTCTGTGTTCAGACCTGGTTGGCCTTCATCTGCACCTGCTCCATCTGGCTGCACGGGAGTGATGCAGTTATGCTTCAGGTATGGATTGCATTTGATATGGTCTTGCTTTTAAAACATTTAGGAGGCCGCAATGGCACAGTGAATAAATAAAAATGTAGAGTAGGACCCCCCATATGAGATTGCCTTGGCGTGGCGGGGTGGCTCAATATATTGATCAATATTTTGCTAAATGTCTCATTTTGAATGCAGTAAGATATGTGCATATGCACCTCATGTTATGCGTTCTGACCACTGGCAGTGCTGGCTCTTCTCTCTTTTTACCTGCATTGTAATAGCTCCAAAAGGTTTGTGATACTATCACTTTCAAATCTTTGGTCACATCCTTTTTGTTTTCTTGAAAAAAAAAACAAAATAAAGTTCACCAAACACTCCATTTGACAGTTGTGTAGGCCACATTAGCTCATATTAAAGTGTAGTCCACACACTTTATAAAATTAGTGTTTCTTATACCTGTTAGCAGCTGTTCAGGAATAAGCACACTAAGCCCCCACTTTGTACTTTTCTGCCTATCTTTATCAGTCTACCAAGATGAAGAAGGCAGGGAGTAAGGCACGTGGGCGTGGAGTTTCAGCAGGGAGAGGACGTGGGGATTCTGCAGGGAGAGGACGTGGGGATTCTGTGCCTGCTGCGGGCACCAGTGACTCAGCATCCCCCAGTTTTACCAGGCAACAGTCCTTTATGCGCAGCTTTGTAGGACCTCGCCGTACCCCACTGCTGCAGGAGGAACAAATTGAAGCAGTTGTCGGATGGATGGCAGCTAACGCACCGACTTCAATGACTTCCACGTCCTCTCAGGGCCAGAGCACTGAAGAGCAACCATCTGTCTCTTCACCACCTGCCAAATTACCCAGGCAGTCAGAGAGCCCTGGACAGGAGCCATCACAGTCTCTACTTCTGTTCTCTGAATCTGTTGGCTTGGAAAGAGGGGGCCAGCCAAGCAGCATTCAAGAATGTGAAGAAGAGGGAGTATACAGTGATGCGCAACTGCTTTGTCCCTCTGAATCTGATGAGGCGGGTGGTCCAGTGACTATGGTCAGCACACCTCAGTATGCATCAGATGATGACGAGACTCAGGTGCCACTTTCTGGTGCGTACGGTGCTGGCGAGACAACCCAGGAGAAGCAGGTGTTTGAAGAGGGGAGTGTAGATGATGAGGTCCTTGACCCATCATGGCGTGAGCAACAGGAAGGTGGTGGGAGCAGCTCTGAGGAAGAGATTCCCCGAACAGCCAAAACAGGAGAGAGAGGGAGGGGGCAGACTTGGTTGCCTGTAGCCTCCACTTCGGCACCCATTAGGAGCATTCCTCTTCCAAAAGCCAAAACGGGCGCTCCCAAGACTTGCAGTGCGTGGTCTTTTTTGACACAGTTTCAGATGACATTTGCTTTGTCAAATGCAAGCTGTGTCATCAGAAAGTCAAAAGAGGGAAAAGTGTCAGCAACCTCAATACCACAAATATGTGGAATCATGTGCGGACAAAGCACGTGGTGGAGTTACAGAGATACACTGAAGACGTAGGCCAACCTACAGCACCACCTACCACCTCTCCAGCTCGTGTTGTAGCTTCTTCCTCCAGCTCACACACAGCTGGTTCGGCTTCCTCACAGGATCGCCATGGAAGAACCTCTGGCACTGTTGTCCAGAGACCCAGTGACATTCCACCCACAGCACCACGTTCCCGTTCATCCTCACACTCCCAGGCCACTCTGCAGCCATCGGCAGGACAGGCATGGGAGAAAAGGCGGCCATACTCGGCAAACCATCCCCGAGCACAGGCTCTGAATGCTGGCATTGCCAAATTACTGGCCCTTGAAATGCTCTCATTCAGGCTGGTGGAGACTGACACCTTTCGGAACTTCATGGCATTGGCAGTCCCACAATACACCGTGCCCAGCCGCCTTTATTTCAGCAGGCAAGCTGTCCCTGCCCTGCAAAAGCATGTGGAGGGAAAAATTAAACATGCGCTACTAAACGCCATCAGTAGCAAGGTCCACCTGACCACCGATGCGTGGACCAGTACCCATGGACAGGGACGATACCTTTCCCTCACTGCCCATTGGGTCAATGATGTGGAGCCGGGTACAGATCTTGAGAGTGGTGCTGTACATGTTCTGCCAACTCCAACGATTGCAGGAATCCAGTCTGTACACATTGACTCCTCCTCATACTCCAGTTCCTCAGAATCAGCGCTGCAGGAGCCTGTTACGACCGATATGAGCACAGCCGTGGCCAAACGTCAACAGGCCGTACTGAAATTAATTTCTTTGGGGAATCGAAGCCACACAGTGCAGGAGCTCTGGAATGCCATCAAGCAGGAGAGCGACGTGTGGTTTCTGCCAGTGAATCTCCAGCCAGGCTTGGTAGTGTGTGACAATGGCCGAAATCTGGTGACAGCTCTGGGCCTAGGCAACCTCACTCACATCCCATGTCTGGCACATGTGCTCAACTTGGTCATGCAGAGCTTTCTGAGGGACTATCCGGATCTTGATGCACTGCTGCACAAGGTCCGCATAGAGTGCGCTCACTTGCAGCGTTCCAGCACGGCAAGATCGCGCATTGCAGCTCTGCAGCGCCGATTATGCCTTCCGGAACATCGCATCATATGTGACCTACCCCCCAGGTGGAATTCAACGTCACATATGTTGGAGTGGTTGTGTGAGCAGCAGGCAGCAGTAATGGAGTACCAGCTGCATTAGGCGCAAACAAGTCGCACTGTTGCCGGTCACACTTCAGCACCACTGAGTGGGCCTCTATGAAGGACATCTGCCTCGTTTTGCGTGCCTTCGAAGATTCCATGTGGATGGCGAGTGCAGATGATGCACTAGTCAGCATGACTGTTCCCCTTATCTGCCTGCTTCAAAAAACACTGCAAGCACTAAGGGAGGAGGTTTTGGAAGAGGTGGAGGATGAGGAGTCACAAATGCCATCTGCTTCTGGACAGTCTGCGCTACGTGGCTCCTCACAAAGGCCTAGGCAGGGGACACTTTGTGAGGAGGATGAGGAGGAGCCAATGGAGGAGGAAGACATCTCTCCAGAGGAGTGAGGTACACTCCTGTCAGTATGTACAGCGAGGGTGGGGTGATGCAGAGCAGGCAGAGATGACGCCTCAAGCAGGGGACAGCATTTCTTTGGCAGTTGGGAGTCTGCAGCACATGGTTGATTTCATGCTGCAGTGCCTGAGAAACGACCGCCGCATCGCCCACATTCTCAACACGGCTGATTATTGGGTGTACACCCTCCTAGATCCTCGCTACCGGGACAACTTACAAAGCCTCATAACACCGTTGAACCGGGAGCGTAAAATGCGGGAGTACCAAGACACACTGGTGCAGTCCATCATGTTCTCCATTCCACCCGAGAGCAGTGCTGCTAGTGCTTTACAAAGCAGCTCTGTGCATCAAGGCAGTGGAGGAAGCTCTGCACAAAGAGGGAGCAGAGGCAGCGCCTCGACACAAGGCAAGACCAGTATGGCCCAAATGTGGAAAAGTTTTGGGTGCCCGCCACAACATCACAAACAGCTCCAGTCAGCAGGAGGCAACGTTTCCGTCAGATGGTGACAGACTACATGTCTTGCCCTGTCAGTGTACTCCCAGACGGCTCTTTCCCCTTCAAGTTTTGGGTCTCTAAGCTGGATACATGGCCAGAGCATAGCCAGTATGCATTGGAGGTGCTGGCTTGCCCTGCTGCAAGTGTATTATCGGAACGCGTCTTTAGTGCCGCAGGTGGTGTACTAACAGACCGTCGCACGCGACTATCCTCCGACAACGTTGACCGGCTTACTTTTCTGAAAATGAACAAGGGCTGGATCTCGCCAGAATTTGCCAGTCCTCTTCCATAATAAATAATTGGTTGGCAACAGTATCCAGGTCTCCTGTTGTGTTCATGTTTCTACCACCTGAACTGCAATCCCTGGGCTTCAACACAGCCAGTTGTTGCTCAGAAGTGCCGTCTGCACAGAGAAAAACACTAGCTCCTGTGTTAGTCGGGTTCAGTAACGCCAGCTGCTCCCCTGCTGTGTGGACGGCAATGTCTTCTGCTGCCTCCACATTCACACTACTACTGATTTCAAACTTGCTCCAACTAGGCCTCTGGCTCCACTCTGTCTCTAGTATTTCCCCTGACATCCAACCCCGCCAGTTGCTGCTCAGAAGTGGCATCTGCACAATCAACACTTGTTCCTGTGTTACTGGGGTTCAACAACGTCAGCTGATCCCCTGATGTGTGTCTGGCAATGTCTCCTGCTCTGTCCGCATTCCCACTACTAGTTAGTGGGGTTCAGTAATGCCAGCTGCTCCCCTGCTGTGTGGATGTCAAAGTGTCCTGCTGCCTCCACATTCAAACTAGATCATATTTTCAACTAGCTCCAAGTAGGCCTCAGCCTGCTGCATGATTGATCCTAGGCTTCAACACAGCCAGTTGTCGCTTGGAAGTGCCGTCTGCACAGAGAAAAACACTAGCTCCTGTGTTAGTGGGGTGCAGTAACGCCAGCTGCTCCCCTGCAGTGTGGACGGCAAAGTCTCCTGCTGCCTCCACATTCAAACTAGATCATATTTTCAACTAGCTCCAAGTAGGCCTCAGCCTGCTGCATAATTGATCCTGGGCTTCAACACAGCCTGTTGTCGCTTGGAAGTGCCATCTGCACAGAGAAAAACACTTGTTCCTGTGTTACAGGGGTTTAATAACGTCAGCTGAACCCCTGATGTGTGTCCGGCAATGTCTCCTGCTCTGTCCACATTCCCACTAATAGTAGACGTTACTGAACCCCAGTAACACAAGAACAAATGTTGATTGTGCAGACGCCACTTCTGAGCAGCAACTAGCAGTGTTGGAGGCCAGAGTAAATACAAGAGACAGAGTGGAGCCAGAGGCCTAGTTGGAGCACGTTTAAAATCAGTAGTAGTCTACAACATATATTAAACTTGATGAAATTATGCCTCAGCCTACACCCTGATTGACCCTGGGCTCCAACATCGCCAGCTGCAGCTCAGAAGTGTCTATGGCACGCGTACTCCCTCCTGCCCAGCCTGGTTCCAGCACGCCTACTGTTTCCGAGTAGTGTCAACGTCACTTTGCCACTAATACGTTGTCCTGTCGTGTTGCGGTTGGGTTAGCCGACTCTATGGTGCCTGCAGTTTAGGTGCTTCCTATGTGGGCTGAGTTCCATTTGCTCTTGCAGCTTCTGCTGCCCATCCGGGTTCCAGCACCGTCAGATGGTTCTCGGCAGTGCCTTTGGCCGAGGTGCCTCCTTCTCGGTATCCGAGTTCCTGCAACATCTGTTGTTCCTTTGTAGTGCGTTGTAGCACAGGTACCTCCTGCTTAGTAATCATGTTCCTGCACCGTCAGCTGGTCCACAGTTGTGCCATTGGCTCTTGTTCGTTCAGCTGCCACTCTGGGTTCCAGCACCTTCAGCTGGTTCTCGGTAGTTCCATTGACTCTTGTAGCTTCTGCTACCCATCCGGGTTCCAGCACCGTCAGCTTGTTCTCAGCAGTGCCTTTGGCCGAGGTGCCTCCTTCTCGGTATTCTAGTTCCAGCAACGTCTGCTGGTCCTTGGTAGTGCTTTGTAGCACAGGTACATCCTGCTTTGTAACCGTGTTCCAGCACTGTCAGCTGGTCCACAGTTGTGCCATTAGCTCTTGTTCCTTCTGCTGCCACTCTGGGTTCCAGCACCGTCAAATGGTTCTCGGTAGTTCCATTGACTCATGAAGCTTCTGCTACCCATCCGGGTTCCAGCACCGTCAGCTGGTTCTCGGCAGTGCCTTTGCCGAGGTGCCTAATTCTCGGTATCCAAGTTCCAGCAACGTCTGCTGGTCCTTGGTAGTGCTTTGTACCACAGGTACCTCCTGCTTAGTAACCATGTTCCAGCACCATCAGCTGGTCCACGGTTGTGCCATTGGCTCTTGTTCCTACTGCTGCCCCTCCGGGTTCCAGCACTGTCAGCTCGGCCTCGCTAGTTCCATTTGCTCTTGCAGCTTCTGCTGCCCATCCGGGTTCCAGCACCGTCAGCTGGTTTTCGGCAGTGCCTTTGGCCTAGGTGCCTCCTTCTCGGTATCTGAGTTCCAGCAACGTCTACTGGACCTTGGTAGTGCCTTGTAGAACAGGTATCTCCTGCTTAGTAACCCTGTTCCAGCACCGTCAGATGGTCCACAGTTGTGCCATTGGCTCTTGTTCCTTCAGTTGCCACTCTTGGTTCCAGCACCGTCAGCTGGTTCTCGGTAGTTCCATTGACTCTTGTAGCTTCTGCTACCCATCCAGGTTCCAGCACCGTCAGCTGGTTCTCGGCAGTGTCTTTGGCATGGGTACTCCCTCCTGCCCAGCCTGGGTACAGCACGCCTGCTGTTTCCGGGTAGTGTCAATGTCACTTTGCCACCAATACGTTGTCCTGTCGTGTTGCGGTCGGGTTAGCCGAGTCTATGGTGCCTGCAGTTTAGGTGCTTCCTATGTGGGCTGCGGGTTCTGGTAATAAAGGCTGGTTCTGTAGTGCCAATAAGACAAGCACCCCCTGTAAGGACTCTGGGTTTCGCTAACTGCGGCCGGCTCGCGGCCTTGCAACTTTATTTTTCATGGGTACCTTCTGCTACCCATCCGGGTTGGGTTCCAGCATCGTCAGCAGGTTCTCGGCAGTGCCTTTGCTGATGTGCCTCCCTCTCGGTATCCGAGTTCCAGCAACGTCCGCTGGTCCTTGGTAGTGCTTTGTAGCACAGGTACCTCCTGCTTTGTAACCATGTTCCAGCACCGTCAGCTCGTCCACAGTTGTGCCATTAGCTCTTGTTTCTTCAGCTGCCACTCTGGGTTCCAGCACCGTCAGCTGGTTCTCGGTAGTTCCATTGACTCTTGAAGCTTCTGCTACCCATCCGGGTTCCAGCACCGTCAGCTGGCTCTCGGCAGTACCTTTGTCGAGGTGCCTCCTTCTCGGTATCCGAGTTCCAGCAACGTCTGCTTGTCCTTGGTAGTGCTTTGTAGCACAGGTACCTCCTGCTTAGTAACCGTGTTCCAGCACCGTCAGCTGGTCCACAGTTGTGCCATTGGCTCTTGTTTCTTCTGCTGCCCCTCCGGGTTCCAGCACCGTCAGCTTGGCCTCGCTAGTTCCATTTGCTCTTGCAGCTTCTGCTGCCCATCCGGGTTCCAGCACCGTCAGCTGGTTCTCGGCAGTGCCTTTGGCCTAGGTGCCTCCTTCTCGGTATCCGAGTTCCAGCAACGTCTGCTGGTCCTTGGTAGTGCTTTCTAGCACAGGTACCTCCTGCTTAGTAACCGTGTTCCAGCACCGTCAGCTGGTCCACAGTTGTGCCATTGGCTCTTGTTCCTTCAGTTGCCACTCTTGGTTCCAGCACCGTCAGCTGGTTCTCGGTAGTTCCATTGACTCTTGTAGCTTCTGCTACCCATCCAGGTTCCAGCACCGTCAGCTGGTTCTCGGCAGTGTTTTTGGCATGGGTACTCCCTCCTGCCCAGCCTGGGTACAGCACGCCTGCTGTTTCCGGGTAGTGTCAACATCACTTTGCCACCAATACGTTGTCCTGTCATGTTGCGGTCAGGTTAGCCGAGTCTATGGTGCCTGTAGTTTAGGTGCTTCCTATGTGGGCTGCGGGTTCTGGTAATAAAGGCTGGTTCTGTAGTGCCAATAAGACAAGCACCCCCTGTAAGGACTCTGGGTTTCGCTAACTGCGGCCGGCTCGCGGCCTTGCAACTTTATTTTTCATGGGTACCTTCTGCTACCCATCCGGGTTGGGTTCCAGCATCGTCAGCAGGTTCTCGGCAGTGCCTTTGCAGATGTGCCTCCCTCTCGGTATCCGAGTTCCAGCAACGTCCGCTGGTCCTTGGTAGTGCTTTGTAGCACAGGTACCTCCTGCTTTGTAACCATGTTCCAGCACCGTCAGCTCGTCCACAGTTGTGCCATTAGCTCTTGTTTCTTCAGCTGCCACTCTGGGTTCCAGCACCGTCAGCTGGTTCTCGGTAGTTCCATTGACTCTTGAAGCTTCTGCTACCCATCCGGGTTCCAGCACCGTCAGCTGGCTCTCGGCAGTACCTTTGTCGAGGTGCCTCCTTCTCGGTATCCGAGTTCCAGCAACGTCTGCTTGTCCTTGGTAGTGCTTTGTAGCACAGGTACCTCCTGCTTAGTAACCGTGTTCCAGCACCATCAGCTGGTCCACAGTTGTGCCATTGGCTCTTGTTCCTTCTGCTGCCCCTCCGGGTTCCAGCACCGTCAGCTCGGCCTCGCTAGTTCCATTTGCTCTTGCAGCTTCTGCTGCCCATCCGGGTTCCAGCACCGTCAGCTGGTTCTCGGCAGTGCCTTTGGCCTAGGTGCCTCCTTCTCGGTATCCGAGTTCCAGCAACGTCTGCTGGTCCTTGGTAGTGCTTTCTAGCACAGGTACCTCCTGCTTAGTAACCGTGTTCCAGCACCGTCAGCTGGTCCACAGTTGTGCCAGTGGCTCTTGTTCCTTCAGTTGCCACTCTTGGTTCCAGCACCGTCAGCTGGTTCTCGGTAGTTCCATTGACTCTTGTAGCTTCTGCTACCCATCCAGGTTCCAGCACCGTCAGTTGGTTCTCGGCAGTGTCTTTGGCATGGGTACTCCCTCCTGCCCAGCCTGGGTACAGCACACCTGCTGTTTCCGGGTAGTGTCAACATCACTTTGCCACCAATACGTTGTCCTGTCGTGTTGCGGTCAGGTTAGCCGAGTCTATGGTGCCTGAAGTTTAGGTGCTTCATATGTGGGCTGCGGGTTCTGGTAATAAAGGCTGGTTCTGTAGTGCCAATAAGACAAGCACCCCCTGTAAGGACTGTGGGTTTCGCTAACTGCGGCCGGCTGGCGGCCTTGCAACTTTATTTTTCATGGGTACCTTCTGCTACCCATCCGGGTTGGGTTCCAGCACCGTCAGCTGGTTCTCGGCAGTGCCTTTGCAGATGTGCCTCCTTCTCGGTATCCGAGTTACAGCAACGTCTGCTGGTCCTTGGTAGTGCTTTGTAGCACAGGTACCTCCTGTTTAGTAACCGTGTTCCAGCACCGTCAGCTGGTCCACAGTTGTGCCATTGGCTCTTGTTCCTTCAGCTGCCACTCTGAGTTCCAGCACCATCAGCTGGTTCTCGCTAGTTCCATTGACTCTTGCAGCTTCTGCTGCCCATCTGGGTTCCAGCACCGTCAGCTGTTTCTCGGCAGTGCCTTTGGCCTAGGTGCCTCCTTCTCGTTATCCGAGTTCCAGCAATGTCTGCTGGTCCTTGGTAGTGCTTTGTAGCACAGGTACCTCCTGCTTAGTAACCATGTTCCAGCACCGTCAGCTGGTCCACAGTTGTGCCATTGGCTCTTGTTCCTTCAGCTGCCACTCTGGGTTCCAGCACCGTCAGCTGGTTCTCGCTAGTTCCATTGACTCTTGTAGCTTCTGCTACCCATTCGGGTTCCAGCACCGTCAGCTGGTTCTCGGCAGTGTCTTTGGCAAGGGTACTCCCTCCTGCCCAGCCTGGGTCCAGCACGCCTGCTGTTCCGGGTAGTGTCAACGTCACTTTGCCACCAATATGTTGTCCTGTCGTGTTGCGGTCGGGTTAGCCGAGTCTATGGTGCCTGCAGTTTAGGTGCTTTTTTATGTGGGCTGCGGGTTCTGGTAATAAAGGCTGGTTCCGTAGTGCCAATAGGACAAGCACCCCCTGTAAGGACTGTGGGTTTCGGAAACTGCGGCCGGCTCGCGGCCTTGCAACTTTGTTTTTCAAGGGTACCTTCTGCTACCCATCCGGGTTCCAGCACCGTCAGCTGGTTCTCGGCAGTGCCTTTGGCCGAGGTGCCTCCTTCTCTGGATCCGAGTTCCAGCAACGTCTGCTGGTCCTTGGTAGTGCTTTGTAGCCCAGGTATCTCCTGCTTAGTAACCATGTTCCAGCACCGTCAGCTGGTCCACGGTTGTGCCATTTGCTCTTTTTCCTTCTGCTGCCCCTTTGGGTTCCAGCACCGTCAGCTGGGCCTCACTAGTTCCATTTGCTCTAGCAGCTTCTGCTACCCATCCGGGTTCAAGCACCGTCAGCTGGTTCTCGGCAGTGCCTTTGGCCTAGGTGCCTCCTTCTCGGTATCCGAGTTCCAGCAACGTCTGCTGGTCCTTGGTAGTGCTTTCTAGCACAGGTACCTCTTGCTTAGTAACCGTGTTCCTGCACCGTCAGCTGGTCCACGGTTGTGCCATTGGCTCTTGTTCCTTATGCTGCCCCTCTGTTTTCCAGCACCGTCAGCTTGTCCTCGCTAGTTCCATTTGCTCTTGCATCTTCTGCTACCCATCCGGGTTCCAGCACCATCAGCTGGCTCTCGGCAGTGCCTTTGGCCTAGGTGCCTCCTTCTCGGGACCCGAGTTCCTGCAACGTCTGCTGGTCCTTGGTAGTGCTTTCTAGCACAGGTACCTCCTGCTTTATAACCGTGTTCCAGCACCGTCAGCTGGTCCACGGTTGTGCCATTGGCTCTTTTTCGTTATGCTGCCCCTCCGGGTTCCAGCACTGTCAGCTGGTACTCGCTAGTTTCATTTGCTTTTGTTCCTTCTGCTAACCATCCGGGTTCCAGTACCATCAGCTGGTTCTCAGCAGTTCCTCAGCCTTCTTGTACCTTCTGCTACTTTTCCAAGTTCAAGCTTGTGGAAATGGTTTTTGGTTCTCACTCTGGATCTCCCTGACGACGAACCTGAAGACGACGACCCTGAAGACCACACCGAAGAAGACCAAAAATATGAACCTGAAGAAGATGACCAAGAGGACAAAGAACATGAAGACAACCACCAAGAAGCAGAACAACAAGAGACAGAAGACCAAGAAGCAGAAGAACAAAAAGCAGAAGAACCAAAATCCGAAGAACATTAAGCATAAGACTAAAAATCAGAGCAAAAGATATTATCTAAATTTTAAGCAGAAGAAGACTAAGCTGTGTATGGGGGTGTGTCCGTTCCTCCTCATGGTGCCCCTGGAAAATGCCTGCTGCTGCAGGCCAAACTGAATGCGGATAAATCCTGTTGTAAATCTTTTGTCACAGGCAGAACGGAAGGTGTAATCTTGAAACTTTGATAGATAACAACTACAGGAATGCCTGTCACAAATAAGAATATGATGAAGAAGAAGAATAGGAAGAAGATGAAGAAGTAGAATATGAAGAAGAATAATCGTTGAATAAGAAGAATATTAAGAATGTAAAAAAAAAGAATAATAGGAAGAAAGTGAAGAAGATGAATAAGGTGAAGAAGGAGTTGATGAAAAAGATGCTGCTGCTGCTGAGGATCATGAAGGAGAAAGTGTGGGAGAAGTAAAAAAGAAGGTGAAGAGCATGAAAGTAGTGAAACATACATATCTGACAAAATATAAAAGAGGTTAACATACAGTTGTGGCCAAAAGTATTGACACCCCTGCAATTCTGTCAGATAATACTCAGTTTCTTCCTGAAAATGATTGCAAACACAAATTCTTTGGTATTGTTATCTTTATTTAATTTGTCTTAAATGAAAAAACACAAAAAGAAGTGTCCTAAAGCCAAATTGGATATAATTCCACACCAAACATAAAAAAGAGGGTGGACAAAAGTATTGGCACTGTTCGAAAAATCATGTGATGTTTCTCTAATTTGTGTAACTAACAGCACCTGTAACTTACCTGTGGCACCTAACAGTTGTTGGCAATAACTAAATCACACTTGCAGCCAGTTGACATGGATTAAAGTTGACTCAACCTCTGTCCTGTGTCCTTGTGGGTACCACATTGAGCATGGAAACAAGAAAGAAGACCAAAGAACTGTCTGAGGACTTGAGAAACCAAATTGTGAGGAAGCATGAGCAATCTCAAGGCTACAAGTCCATCTCAAAAGACCTGAATGTTCCTGTGTCTACCGTGCGCAGTGTCATCAAGAAGTTTAAAGCCCATGGCACTGTGGCTAACCTCCCTAGATGTGGACGGAAAAGAAAAATTGACAAGAGATTTCAACGCAAGATTGTGCGGATGTTGGATAAAGAACCTCGACTAACATCCAAACAAGTTCAAGCTGCCCTGCTGTCCGAGGGTACAACAGTGTCAACCCGTACTATCCGTCGGTGTCTGAATGAAAAGGGACAGTATGGTAGGAGACCTAGGAAGACCCCACTTCTTACCCCGAGACATAAAAAAGCCAGGCTGGACTTTGCCAAAACTTACCTGAAAAAGCCTAAAACGTTTTGGAAGAATGTTCTCTGGTCAGATGAGACAAAAGTAGAGCTTTTTGGGCAAAGGCATCAAGAAAGAGTTTACAGGAGAAAAAAAGAGGCATTCAAAGAAAAGAACACGGTCTCTACAGTCAAACATGGCGGAGGTTCCCTGATGTTTTGGGGTTGCTTTGCTGCCTCTGGCACTGGACTGCTTGACCGTGTGCATGGCATTATGAAGTCTGAACAACAAATTTTGCAGCATAATATAGGGCCCAGTGTGAGAAAGCTGGGTCTCCCTCAGAGGTCATGGGTCTTCCAGCAGGACAATGACCCAAAACACACTTCAAAAAGCACTAGAAAATGGTTTGAGAGAAAGCACTGGAGACTTCTAAGGTGGCCAGCAATGAGTCCAGACCTGAATCCCATAGAACACCTGTGGAGAGTTCTAAAAATGGCAGTTTGGAGAAGGCACCCTTCAGATATCAGGGACCTGGAGCAGTTTGCCAAAAAAGACTGGTCTAAAATTCCTGCAGAGCATTGTAAGAAACTCATTAATGATTACCGGAAGCGGTTGGTTGCAGTTATTTTGGCTAAAGGTTGTGCAACCAAGTATTACGCTGAGGGTGCCAATAGTTTTGTCTGGCCCAGTTTTGTGTGAAATGATCAATGTTTTGCTTTTTGCTTCATTCTCTTTTGTGTTTTTTCATTTAAAAGAAATTAAATGAAGATAATAATACCAAAGAATTTGTGTTTGCAATCATTCTCAGGAAGAAACTGAGTATTATCTGACAGAATTGCAGGGGTGTCAATACTTTTGGCCACAACTGTAGTCAATATCTTTGTAGCTCCTAACGTCTTTAAAAAAAAAATTAATTCCTGCTATTCCATTTGATTGGGTTAAACCTCTATGCCTTTAATATCTCCTCCACCTCCCTCAATACATTCTACATTATTCTTAGTTGTTTTTCTTCATGTAGAATTAACCTACAAGGAAAGAAAGGGTTTTTTTTAATTCCGATATTTCGGTCCCATTGAGTTGAATGGGACTTCCGGGATCGGAATCGCCGATACCCGATACTTTTTGGTTATCGGCCGATCCAATCCGATCTGATATTTCTCAATATCGGATTGTATCGCTCAACACTAGTCAGCACCCATTCTGATCCAGCCTGATCTTCAAGAACCATTCATTGTAGAGGTGGATGCTTCAGAGATCGGGGTGGGGGCTGTCTTATCACAGGGGTCCAAAACTCTGACTAACCTGCATTCATGTGCTTTTCTTTCTAAAAAATTTTCACCGGAAGAGAGAAATTATGATGTGGGTAATTGTGAGTTACTTGCTGTCAAATTGGCCTTTTAGGAATGGAAGCATTTTTTGGAGGGGGCAGTTCATCCAGTTGCGGTGATCACAGATCACAAGGATTTAGCTTACATTGAATCGGCTAAAAGGTTAACACCTAGACAGGCCAGATGGTCCTTGTTTTTCTCTCGATTGAATTTTTCTATTACATTCAGGCCTGGGTCGAAGAATATGAAAGCTGATGCTTTATCTCGTAGTCTAAATTCCATTTGTTCTCCAGAACTCCCATCCTCCATTATTCCTCAAGGTATTGGGGTGTCTATGATAACTTTGGAATTGGAAGAGGTGATTCATATAGGCCAGTCTTTAGCTCCTTCCGCTTCCCTGGTGGCCAAATTATTTGTGCCTGTGTACCTAAGATTGCGGGTGTTATAGGAATTTCATGATTCCATTTTAAGTGGTCATCCTGGGGTTACTGTAGCTAGGACCCACAGTCGAGTAAATCAATCTACCAAAACCTCACCATTCTTCTGTAATTATGGTTTTCATCCCCATTTTGGTGAATTTTCTAGGATCAGTTCTGAATGCCCTGGGGGTGGAGGTTGCCGTAAAGAGACTTGGGGATGTCTGGAGGGAGATTCAGAAGAATATTAGGACTGCTTAGATTCATCAAAAACGAAAGGCCGATAGAAGACGTTCAGTGGGTCCTGTTTTTAAGGTTGGGGATAAAGTTTGGTTGTCATCTAGGAACATTAAACTTAAAGTGCTCTAGACCTCAGACTTGGCCGAATGTTCACCTTCCAACAAGACAATGACCCTAAACACACAGCTAAAATAACAAAGGAGTGACTTCAGAACAACTCTGACCATTCTTGACTGGTCCAGCCAGAGCCCTGACCTAAACCCAATTGAGCATCTCTGTAGAGACCTGAAAATGGCTGTCCACTAACATTCACCATCCAACCTGACAGAACTGGAGAGGATCTGCAAGGAAGAATGGCAGAGGACCCCCAAATCCAGGTGTGACAAACTTGTTGTATCATTCCCAAGAAGACTCATGGCTGTTCTAGCTCATAAGTGTGCTTCTACTCAATACTGAGCAAAGGGTCTGAATACTTATGATCATGTGATATTTCAGTTTTTCTTTTTTAATAAATTTGCAAAAATTTCTACATTTCTGTTTTTTTCAGTCAACATGGGGTGGAGAGTGTACATTAATGAGAAAAAATTACCTTTTTTGAATTTGCCAAATGGCTGCAATGAAACAAAGAGTGGAAAATTTAAAGTGGTCTGAATACTTTTTGTAACCACTGTATCTGGTTGATCTGAAAATGGAGTCCAACTTTGTACATACAGTACTTCCAGTCCTGTGCCCAACTGTGCTCCACTGTGTATTGATCTCCAGTGAACTAGTGGAGTACTGTCCACCATTGTACAAAGTGTGACAATCCTTTTCATAAATTGAGTTGTGATGTTAAAGCTGCTTTGCATGATAGTGAAGATAGCTTGGCAGCACAGAATCACTTTATCCCGCTCTTTGATGCATCATCATTGTGTGAATTGGTGCCAGGCAATTTTTTTCTTTTGCAAATTTCTAGTCAAATCTCTAAGTGTTCAAATTTGCTTGGAACTGCGAATTTCAAGAAATGTAATCTAAACTTGATCCTCTTTGGGTCAATCTGCTCATGTCGAATAGACAGTGAAGAAAAATGAAGGTTAGCATAGATATCTGATGTGTTCACTACTGAATTCTAAGGATATTATCCTATGGATAGTTCCGAAGGGAAAAAAATAGCAACGTAATATCAAAAAAGTTATTTTTTTTAATTTAAAGAAATGTCTCACCTATATTTTTATTTATCAAAAACAGATGTGCAATATATTATTTTTCCTAGTTTTTTATTTGTTTTTTTTTTGCATACAAATATAGTGGCAGCCACTTAGCTTGACCTGCTGCTTAATTAACTGCAGCCACATGGGCCATAGAATATTATTGTCTGGAGATTAGATGTTCTAGGCAAGGTCTGTGAGTTGTGCAGAGGTCATTGTTCAGTAAATAGGAAGAAAAGATGAGAAGACGAAAAGAATTACAATGAAAGAGATGCGACATTTCATTGTAATTCTGCCTTTGATGGTACTGAATTTTTGCTATACCTAAAATCACTCTGAGGGGAACAGGCAAGGGAGAGAGAGGGAGAAGGGTTAAAGTACACTTGTGTGCTTCTTCCAGGACACCCTACGTGCCCTGGAAGAAGTCAATGCAGCAAAATCAATGGTTTAATGGCAAATGCAATTTTTATTTCCAAAACATAGAGATGAGCGGTTCTGCCAAAATCTCCACAAGGAGAAACCTTACCCCTTAGACCTCAGTCCAGAGCCTCTCACCTAGCCAAATCAGTTCTCATACTTTGCACTGATGAGGGCCAATAGCCCGAAACACCGTGTCTGCAAATTGAGATTCTTATTTGGCTTTTATCCTAAGTCATATTACAAGACTCGTTAAAGGGTTGATTGTGACTTGTAGGATCGCTACTACCAACAGGTGGCGCTATAGAATTCAAGTCCTCTTCTTCTCTGAAAAGGCAATTTGCATATTATTTTCCCAAAGGAGCATTGCATGGCGAATAAGCTTCCTTACCTTGACAAGCCAGAGCTGGTATGTCACTCTCCACAAGAAGAAACCTTACCCCTTAGACCTCTGCCAAAATGCTAATTCACCTCGTCTTGCGGATTTTCCTGGGAAATTTCATTCATAGAGAAATTATTGTCTGCAAATGTAATGTCCTTTTAGTATTTATTAAGCTCTTTAGATCCCAGAGCATAATAAACATAAAATGTAAAAAATGAAAAGCATACTGTACTAATATTTGCTTTACAGCACACCTGTCCATTCAATACCGCGATCTCTGTTAATTCCTGCCTGCTGTCTCGTCCTCCGTGCGTCTTTTGTGTCATGTCTGGTGTTTACTCCACATCAAGGCTTCTGGCCGTGAGTAGGCCTTGTCGCATACGCAGTGAACTGTACTATTCAGAAAGATGGCAGTAACAGCTGGCACAGAGCAAATTACAAAAAAAAGTCTGTCTTCTAATAAAGCAAATTTTTGAAAATTTTCAAGTAGAATTCAATTTCACCTTAAAAAAAAAGTGTCAATCTCCAGAAGAAAAAGACCAAAACTGCCTTCTGGCCAGTATACATGTGTCTACCACAAAAAAGCTACATAATCGCATAAAAGACAACGCTACTCCTTCCTGTATATAGTATGTTATGTGTATAAGGTTAGAAATTTTGCACTCCTGATATACAAGAATAGGTGCACTGAAGGAATAGCAAGTCAGATCCAGAAAAGAAAACCTTCAGCACTGCAGATATGACACTTCAGATGATGATTATGATGAATAAAGTGAAACTCTTTTATTCACAGCCGACAAGTGAGAATAACAGAATATTTAAATCCAACATTTCAGCATTAATGCCTTTTTCAAGGATTTATGTTGCTGTGCTGGTCAGCATTTTGGAAGTCCAGGTTCTGTCCTGTGTGGTGATATCCTTAAAAAAGGCATAAATGCCGAAACGTTGAATTTAAAAATTCTGCTATTTTGATGTGTCGACTGTGAACAAAATTTGTTCAGTGTACTGTATATTATCCACATATATTTTTTTGCCCTAGTAGGTAGTCTACAGGTGACTTATGTCACTATAGAACACATCACAGGCACCTTTAAATGGATACATCATAACTTTTTCAATGGCTCCTTGCATATTGTTAAACTGATGAAGCCATTATAGCCTACGGGTGGCATATGATAAATGTACAACAGTAGCATCTCTTATCATAGAATATAATGGCATCCATTTAATGTGTATGTCTGATGAATGTCATGCGTATGGCTTCAGTGAAAACATAAATACGACATATTACAACGGTACATAAAATGTGTGTTAAGAACTTCACTTTTCATGAGTGTATCAGTAGTGTGATTCAGGTAATTTCCAGACATAAAAGTTAATTATATCAATATTTTCCTGAGTTAGTGTTGATTCAAAAGATATTCAAATAAACATTGAATTCAATCAGGAAGCCGGCTGCATTTTGGAAGTAGAATGTAACGTTAATGGATTGATTTTGTGACTTTAAATTACTGCAAAAATGAGAGTAACTAAAAGATCAGACAGCAATTCCACTGTAACATCAAAGTTACATTAATACCTCAATTTTACTTCAAAGATCTCACTGCTTAGTTCACGTCACCTGGGCATTAACAGCCGAGAGAAAATATTCAGTGAAATAATTATTTTGGGCAAAACAAACTTCTTGCAATTCATTTTGTGCAAATAACTATCTTCTACCATGCATTTAATCAGAAATGTCAGCGAATTGAAAAGATGAGAAATATTTCCCAGAAGGTCATTTTTCACAAAAAAAAGTTTTAATATTTGGACTTACTTTTCATTAAAGGGAAACACAACAGGTTGAGCTTTGTTGACATGTTAAATGGAGTTCTGTTTGGTACATACTGTACATCTTATGAAACATGTCACTGTATACCTTACAATAACATATGCCATCTGCAGCCATATGAAGAACAAGGATTAAAATAAATGTCACAATTTCCATCTAAACATATATATATTAAAGGTTTTATCCAGACTATTTAAATATTCTGTTTTGTGTACCTAGGTTGCAGAATGCTTGTTTAAAGTTTGTATTGTAATCACTGCCAGAACTCTGAGTTCTTGCCTAGACACCACACTTCAACATTTTTTGAAGGATCTGGTCACATACCATCTAGACGATCCCGGTTCAGAGATTAGTCGTAACTTCACAATTGTCGTCATGCCCAATCTTTGTCAGATCTTACTCCCAGTTGCTATGCTTCTTCTGCACAAGCGCTGTAAGCATTTCCAAGTTTTGCACAGTGAACCACTTGAGTATCCTGGTGCCTTCATACTGTGTGTTAGGGCAGCATTGGCTTGGAGACTACAGGCTAGTGACTTCAAAAATATTTGTGTCCCGAGGACAAGAACGCAAGTGAATATGGCAGTGGATCAAGGAGTCAAGAGATCATTCCTCCAATATTCAACCATTGTAAAATCTGAAGGTCCTGCCAAAATGTTTGGGTCACGTGACAGTATCTGTTACAGAGGAGCAGGATACAGGCATGTGTGCGTATTTTGAACAACATAGCTGATTATGTGACAAAGGTGGCTCTGGTTACATCAATCTATGTATGAAGACTGTGGGGGTCATCATACTGTGTATGGGATCTGTGGGTGCAATCAAACTGTGTAGAAGCATTCATATTGTGTGTGGGGGCTCTGGGTGCCATCATACTGTCATATTGTGTAGGGGTCATCATACTGTTTAGAGGACATAATACTGTGTATGTGAGCTGTTGGCATACACACATCATACTGTGTGTGAGTCTGTGGGGGGTCATCATTGTAGATGGGTGAACTCGAATAGGAAAGTTCGGGGTCTTTATCAAACACTTACTGTTCGGACATGGTCCCCGAACATGGTATTCACCAGGAAGTCCATGTTACTGTTTGGGTTCAGCCCCCAAACACCGAGTGCTCCTTGCATTGTCATCTGCATGACAGAGAGAGAAACACTGGTGGCTCTCATTTGCAGTAAAATCATTACCGCCCGTCAGAGAGCCCAGGGGCTCCCACACTGTCAAATGTCAGCGTGAGCCCACAGACATGATTGGATATTAAAAGTTTGACTCTGGTCACTGGCGTCGGCTGATGGGACACCTGCTGCCAAAATGTACCTAAGAAGACTTAATTCCCTATGGATGAACAATATAATACCAATGATTTTTTAAACAATTTTCTTGGTGGTTATTTACTACCAAAATATACCTAAGAACACATAATACTGGGTGCATGAGCAATATAATACCAATACTTTTTTTTTTACAATTTTTAGGGAGGGTTAGATATCACAGAAATGTACCCAAGAGCATGTAATACTGTGTGAATGAGCATTATCATACCAATAAAGTTATACATTTTTTTGTGAGGGTTATATATCACCTAATTGTACACAAGAACATATAATACTCTATGGATGATCAACATAATACTCAAAAAAATGGTAACACTTTTTTGGAGGGTTAGATACCACCAAAGTGCTCCCACTAAATGCTAGTCTAAAGGGGTCAGATTCCTTGTAGGAATGCTCGGACCTGACACCTATAATGTGGTGGTGCACCATCTTGCTAGAAAATCTCAGGGAACGTGCCATCTTCAGTGCATAAAGAGGACAACACATCATCATGTAGTAATTTCAGATATCCAGTGGCATTGAGGTTTCCATTGATGAAGAATGGCCCCACTATCTTTGTACCCATATACCACACCATAACATCAATTATGGGTGTCAGCATTTCTACATGAACAGTTTCCCGGAAAGTCGATTGGTCATCATGTGCCAGTTGAATGGCCACCAAGGTCTCCCGATCTTACCCTCTTAGACTTTATCTTTATCTGAAGGCAATTGTCTATGCTGTGAAGATACGAGATGTGCAGCATCTGAAACAATAGATACTGGAAGCCTGTGCTAGCATTTCTACTGCGGTGTTGCTACCAGTGTGTCAAGAGTGGGAGACGAGGGTTGCATTGACAATCCAACACAATGGACAGCACTTTGAACACATTTTATAAGTGGTCATAAACTTGTAAATAATTCATGAAAGAATAAAATTGAGTTAAAACCAAGCACACCATTATTTTTCTTGTGCAATTCTCAACAAGTTTGATGTGTTACATGACCCTCTTCCCATTGAAAAAAATAAAGTTGGATCCAAAATGGCTGCCATTGGCACCACCCATCTTGAAAAGTTTCCCCCTTCCCATATACTAATGTGACACAAACAGGAAGTTTATATCACCAACCATTCCCGTTTTATTTAGGTGTATCCATATAAATGGCTTAATGATCCACCCTGTATATATATATATATATATATATATACACTACTGTATATATATATGTATATATATATAGTATATGTGGCTATATTCTGTCCTCGAGGTCTGTGTCTGCAAATATGGCTCTGTGAGATGCTGGATCTCTTCATCTTACTTACAACTGGCGATGGTCACAGATAGCTTAACTCAGCTGCTGGCACACATGTTATGAAGAATCCAGAAGAGACTTTGATTTCTTTAAGAATTCTTGTAGAATGCATACAAACAGCAGCAGGTAAAAAATACTTTCTTCAGACAGACTGAAAGCACATGTGCCTCCAATGAAGCCAAGATGGAGACTGAGACACAGGGGGAAGACACAGGGGGAAGACACAGGGGGAAGAAGTGACATCATGCCCAGAAGAGGGAGACAGGGAAAAAGAAGGGACAAACTTGATGGAAAGAGAGGATTTCAGCTATGCAAAACACAGGAACACATAGCAACAATAAAACAATATGAGAGACTGCAATACAGCATGTAAAATGCACAGGACAGTCTGTAAAATGTCTCATTCATGAGGCATAACACTCCCCATCTGAAATCTTTAGATTTCATAATTCTTATAATGTCCTCTGGAGATGTCACTGTAGACCTGAAAAGCAAAGGAAAACAAGCATGCAGGTAATAGGAACAACAGTTGTCCAATTGGCATGGTCCAATCTTCAGTTGGAGGCATGAAGTCCCCAACAGCGGGATAGACTGAGTCCAAACATAAATCCATCTTCAGATTGGGGAAGCCACAACGTGCAAACACTTCCACCAACCCAATAATCCGCTGGAGAAAGTTCTAATGTTCGACTGTTCCAACGCAGCTGGAGGAATATATGGCGATAGGCTCCCCGCTGTGAGCTGTGTCCATAAACAACAACTTTCTTGTGATGCCTTCTGACCATCTTGAGAAGCGCTCAAAGTATAGAGACCTCAGTTTCAATTTTGGCAACACAGAAGTGTAGTGAGTAGAAGTGATTGGTCTGATCTCTTTGTCAGACTCTGGTTCTACCAGCTCGTTAATGTTGTTGGAGTCCCTTGAACTGGAATCCTCGTACAGGAGCCTTGGAGGTTACACCCTTATGTTGTCATTGAGTTTAGACGCGGAGGTGAGTCTCATCCCTCAGTCAGCTGGATTCATGGCAGTAGGGACGTAGTACCACTGGTCAAGGGTAGAGTTGAGCAAAACGGGTCGGTCATATTCAAAAGTCGGCAACTTTCGCTGAAGTCAGGTTTCATGAAACGAAACCCGACCATAGCGTGAGGTCGGCCACGAGGTTGGCGACCAGAGTGCCAAAGTCGCGTTTCAAAAGATGTTTCCAGCGCCCTTTTTCAGCCAATGATGGAGGACGCACACTGTGGGCAACGCGATGACATAGGCATCGGTCACCACCATCTTTGAGAAGGGCATGCAAGTGATTGGCTGGCTTTGTGTGGCGTCACGGGCTACAAAAGGGTGTGAACACCGACCGCCATCTTACTTATGCCGATCTTAGCATAGGGAGAGCTGCTGCTGTGGCACCCCTGAGGCTCAGTCGCCACAGAGGTACTGCACCTCCTCCTAAGGTGTGGTATCCCACCATCCAGGTAAGGTGGAGACTCTTGACCACGCTCCAACATCTGCACCCCACACCACAAAGTAGTGTAGCAAAGCACCTTCGGCAGCTCCCTGCTTGGAGTATAGCAAAGCACCCATTGGTGGCTCCCTGCTTGGAACACAAAATGTGCTGGGAGGTGGGTGGAGTTAGTTTACATTACAAGGAGCGGGAAGAGTTTAGGATTAGAGGTCAGTTGGTTAGAGAGCTGGAGAGAAGAAGATCCCCGGAGAGAGGGATAGATGGATGGAAGTGCTGCAGCAGATCCCAGTGACCTGGGTCTGCTGGCACGGGAGAGGAAGAGAGAGAGCAACGTAGCCTTAAAGCCTGATTCTCTATAGAAGGAAAGATTAGTACGGAACATGAGGAGTAAAAGGGAACAGAGGACGTGGGATAGAAGAGAACCCTTCCTAGAAGTTCTAAGCGCAAGGCTGGGGCCCGGTCCCCAAGATTGTATGGATACTAATGGTCCTGCAGCAGACACCGGAGGAATAGAAGTAGTGACCACTTTATTCCCACACAAGACTTGGGGGCACAACAGCAACTGGATAGTGAGCCGGGACTTAGTAGCAAGGAGTCCCCGAAGTAGGCTACAGCTGTCTGCCGTACAAGTAGAGTTCATAAGAACATCGGACAGGAGGCACTCCAATGTAACTCAGTACTAGGAGTACGTCACTTAAAGGCGCTATAAGAGGAGACGTTCAGAAAAACACATGTTGACGGAGTGTTGGAAAGGAGTATTCCATCTGGCCTGGAGGTTGACTGAGCCCCTGACCCGGAGGACATGGCATGGAGGCAGGCACTGGTTTGTACAACAGACTGTGAGTAAAGCTTTGGAACTATATGCCCTGGTGTCCTCCACTTATTCCTGCGCCAACCTGCCCAACACTGCTGCATCATCTGTGCCTGACACTACACCATCTACGTGTCACTTCACCTACACTGCCCTGGGACTACAGCCCTGCCTGTGGAGGGCTATAACATCATTGCTGCACCACAACATCTGTCCCAGAGGAACTGTCTGCAGCGTCGGCTTACATCCACATTGCCGAACACCACAGGTGGCGTCACAAATCACTTATAAACTTTCACTACCACAAGCACACTGAAACAACCCCCTTTTATAATGGGCACCCAGGGCCACGGGTCGGGCCACCGCTGCCGTAACATCTCCCATTGAAGCTCATCGGGCCTGGTACCGAGTACCCCACAGCCCTGGGTGTGAGGGCATCCCATTTTTGGCGTCATGAACAGGATGACGAGACCCGATGCCATCGGGTTCTGTGTGCCTAGGACTCAAACCTTTTGAAAATGTGCAGAAGACCCAATTTAATAGACTGTAAAATGAACGCTAAACATGGCCGCCGGTGCGGTGAAGAAGGGCGTGACAATATGGGTGGTCCTAAGAAAAGAGCACGGACTGTCCTGGGCCTCCCCTGTCTGAACTTCTATGCGACGGCAACATGGCCCACCCCCCGAGGGGTTCATATACTGGCCTGGTATGGAGGAGTAGGAAGAAGATGCCGCCCTCAGAAGGAGGGGCGAGAGACAGTGGCGGGAAAAGAACCCAGGAAGGAGGGAGAACGCCAGAATGCCATATTGGAAGGAGAAGGGAGGAGGCCTGCAGAGCGCACGGAGGTTGTGCTGAATCTCCCCGGCGCCATGGCTGAAGGCTCCAACCCCGTCTCCGGAATGAACCGCCAGCAGCTGGAGGAGGAAATAGCTCAGCTGATGCACCGTTTACGACTGAGACAGGAAGCCTTATGGACCTTGAATCTGCAGTGCGCCCAGGAGGGGCCTACACCCGCGGTATCCGCCACACCGGTACCGGCCACCGCTGCACCGGATCTCCCCCAGGAAGACCCTGTAGCACCTGAGACGGCTGCAATGACCCCGGCAGCATCTATGGGCATCTCACCGCCACTGTGTGAAGTCTTGGGAGCTGAAGCGGAGGAAAGGGAGCTCCCGTCTGGACCTGACGCGGCTGCGCAGGTCCCACCAGACATTCCCATGGACCGGACAACTACAACCACCACCGCTGCCACTCAGGCCCGCACCGTGCCTGTACCGGGAACGGGACTGCGCCACCGGGAGACACCAGGTATAGATCCGGGCCCTCCTAACGGGTTACCCCCCGAATTTACCTTGTCGGAGGCTGGCCTGCTGCAGCTTGAAATGGGGGTGTTGGAAGAGCCATCCAGAGGCAGCAGACTGTCAGAAATGGGGAGGTGGAAGAGGTCCCTACTGAGAAGGGTCCGGCTGGAGCAGGCGCGCACGATTCGACACCTTTGGGGCTTGGAGGAGTCCACGCCGCTTGGGGATATAGAAATCCCTTGGCCACAAAGCCCCCGTGTAGCTGCCTACCAAAGCCAACAGGCCGTGACATCCCTAGATGTCAGGCCACGCACCAGAGCAGCAGTACCAACCGCAAGGGAGGGACAGTATCCATTGGTGCCATCTATTACTCCTACTGAACTGGTAGCAGAGACACCACCAGCAACCGTTGACATCACCACCCCTGCTGGACCTCAGGCAGTAGCCATGCCAGATGAGACTCTGCAATTCCTCAACCCATCTGGACACCCAGAGCATCTCCCAAGGAAGCAGCCCAAGCAATCCGTTTCCAGAAACCCTGGAGGGGATAACCAGCCATGATGTTGATCTAAACTAACTTTTGTTGCCCAGGAGGGTATTAGCAAGTTCCAGTTTTTCTATTTTTTGATTATGATTTTATTTGTTGATCCTGTTGTTGCCCAGTTTTCATTGGCAGCATTTTTCATACTTGAACTGTGGAGATCATGGATGCTGAGTGATCCAGAACTGTACTTGTAAATAGTTTGCACCTCTTTAGGTCCTCTCTCTTGGCTTTACATAGGAACCTTTCCCTTGGAACAAGGACTACCTCGTTATAAGGACATTTCCAGACATGATGGCCAGACCAATGTCTATTCTTTGCACTTATGAATAATGCCTAGTGTTTTTGAACAAGGAACTAGAAAGTGATAATGTGTAGTGACAGTATTAATGACAGATTATATAGGGTCCAATTGAGCAAGAAATATAGAGAATGTTTTAATAAAGATGTGAAAAATTGAGTAAAAGTATGCAGGTAACGAACCAGGTATTGACGGTTGTCACTCCTTAAGAAAGTAGAAAATGTGATAGATAACAAAGAAAAGAAATGTGATGATAGAAAATGTGTTACCCAAGCTGATAGTGAATTTAATCCAGAGCACATTAAAATTAGGTAGCATAACTTTAAATATAGATAGACAGTTAAATTGTTTGCAAAGTTCAATAAACAGTGCCTCCCACATTGGGAAGTTTAGTATAAGACCTGTTTATTAAGCAATATGAAAAATTTTGTATGTTCCTGTATTGTCAACTGTCTTTGCCTTGTAGCCCGCGGACATGCTGTGCTTAACGGGAGGGTATGTGGCGCCCCTGAGGCTCAGTCGCCACAGAGGTACTGCACCTCCTCCTGAGGTCTGGTATCCCACCATCCAGGTAAGGTGAAGAATCCTGACTACGCTCCAACACCTGCACCCCACACCACAAAGTAGTGTAGCAAAGCACCTTCGGCGGCTCCCTGCTTGGAGTACAGCAAATAGTGTTGAGCGATACCTTCCGATATCGGGAAATATCGGATTGGATCGGACCGATAACCCCAAAATATCGAGTATCGCCGATTCCGATACCGGAAACCAATGCAAGTCAATGGAACACAAATATCGAAATGAAAATAAACCCTTTCTTTCCTTGCACATCCAGTTCGGGAGGGGGGAAGAGTGTGGGCAGTGCGTGGGCGGAGACTGTGTGTGTCTGTGTGTGCGGGCGGGGTCTGTACGGGCCTCTCGGGGGTCTGTGCACCTTTTCATACACCATCCAATTTCAGCCTGTTACATTGAGGTGTAATCTCTCCTGTGCCTGAGACAATAGTTCTGCGTCCTCAAATCTATAGTGAGATTCAAATTCTCACCAATACTATAGACACCCTCCACCTTGTCATACACCATCCAATTTCAGCCTGTTACATTGAGGTGTATTCTCTACTGGGCCTGAGACAATAGTTCAGCGTCCTAAAATCTATAGTAAGATTCAAATTCTCACCAATAGTAGATACACCTTCTACCTTGTTTTACAGTACCATATAGCTGGTGGTCTTTTGGGTACATTTTCACAAAAATGAGGAAGTATGGTGGAAGACGCCATGGAAGTGGGCTGGGGTTGCCAGCTGGTCCCGATGGTGGTTGTGGTGGTGTTGCATTTGTTGGTAGTGGCAAAAGCACAATAGCACCTAAGGCAGGAGGTGTTGAGCCTGCGTCATCGTCTGGCTCCACAAAGGCTCTCTTTTCTGGGAGTAGATAAACCACTTTTAAAGCCAGAGCTTCAGGAACAAGTTTTGGCTTACATTGCTGACACAGTCTCCAGCTCTCTCGCCTCCTCTTCTGAAGTTTCAAAAAATGAAAGCACTGAGTCATCATTGGAGGCTCCTGGTCAGGAACAACACCTTTCTTGTATCCTTCACCCCTACCAAAAAGTGAAGGATGTGGCAGGCCACACTACCGATTACTCCATGGAGCTCTTTTCACATACCAAGCCTGGGTTAGCAAGTCAAATCGTGAATTCCCCAGTCCAAGATGAATCTGACATGGAGTGCACTGATGCACAGCCACTGCTAGATTTTTCTGCTGGTACAGTCACTCAGAGTGCTACATTGTCCTCGCAGTGTACTGAGGCAGAATCAGACCCTGATGAAATTCAGGTGCCCCTTCCCGCATACTATACCACCTTACACGGTAACACAGAGGAAGGTGCACATGAAATTGAAGAGGAGGTGATGGATGACCAAGTTGTTGACCCAGATTGGAATCCACTGGGGGAAGAGGGTACCGCTGCCAATAGCTCAAAAGAGGAGCAGGAGGATCCGCAGCAGGCAACGACATCGCAACAGCTGTTATCTGGCAGGACCGTAAGAGTCCAAAAACGTGTTACAAAAATCAAGAGTTGCAGGACAGCTTGGCCAGATGGTCAAATTAGCACAGCGTGCAAGGTCTCAAAATGTCTTCCATAGTAGGAAGAGAGCAGTGTGGCACTTTTTTGAACAAAACCCTAATGATCAGGCAAAAGTTATCTGTAAGAAGTGTGCAAAGACCTTTAGCCGAGGGAAAAATCTGAGAAATTTGAATACCAGTTGCATGCTTAGACATTTAACCACCATGCACTTGCAAGCGTGGACGGACTACCAAACCTCACGTACCACATGTGCACCTGCTCCGAATGAAGGTAGTCAGCAACGCTACATCGCTTCCCCCACTGTAAACCCACCGGTTAGCACACCACCAGCAGCAAATGTCGAGGTGTCGTCGCAAGGGCAAAGCAGTCATGGAATCACAATGTAATTGCTACGAAAGACTGAATCTAGGCCATCAGCAACACCACCAACACCATCACCATCATCAACCCTCTCTCAGTCCGCCATGTCCACCGCTAGTTCCACCATAAGCAGCTCTCAAGTCCAGCTCACCCTATCAGAGACTCTGAGTAGGACAAGAAAGTACTCATCCTCTCATCCGCGTACACTGTGTTTGAACGCCCACATTGCCAAACTAATCTCGCTAGAGATGATGCCCTACCGGTTGGTTGAAAGCAAAGCTTTCCGCCAGCTCATGGCCTACGCAGTACCATGCTATGACCTACCCAGTCGGCACTTCTTTTCGCGAAAAGCCATCCCAGCCCTCCACGTGCATGTGAAAGACCGCATTGTCCATGCACTCAAGCAATCAGTGAGTGGAAATGTGCACCTCACAACAGATGCATGGTCCAGTAGGCATGGCCAGGGCCGTTACGTGTCCATCACTGCGCACTGGGTTAATGTGGTGGATGCAGGTTCCACAGGGGACAGCGGCGGTGGGACAGTGCTGCCTAGCCCACGGTATAGGAAACAGTTGGCTGTAGGTGTTGGACCCTCCTCCTCCTCCAGAAGCGAAAGCTCGTCCACAGAGCGCAGTCGCACGAGGACTCCATCCGCAGCTGCCAGTGTTGCACATGAGGTGTCCCACTATCAAACAGCTAGTGGTAAGTGTCAGCAGGCTGTGTTGAAGATGATGTGTTTGGGCAACAACAGACACTGCGGAGGTACAGGCCGACTACTTGCAGCGACAAACTGAGTCATGGCTGGGCAGTCTACATTTTGAGGCAGGCAAGGTAGTTAGTGATAACGGCCGGAATTTTGTGACAGCCATAGCCCTTTCAAAACTCAGACACATACCTTGCCTGGCTCACACACTGAACCTAATGGTGCAGTGCTTCCTCAATAATTATCTGGAGTTAACAGCCCTGCTCCATAAGGTGCGAAGACTGTGCTCGCACATCCGCTGGTCACCCGTACACTCCAGTCGTATGAAGAAGCTGCAGCGATTGCTCCACCTTCCCAAGCACCGCCTAATTATCGACGTTGCAACAAGGTGGAACTCCACCCTACACATGGTTCAGAGGCTGTGCGAACAGAGGCAGGCTGTAATTCATTTGTGGGAGGATACACGGGCAGGCAGTTTGCAGGCAGACATGGAGTTGTCTTGTGTGCAGTGGTCGAAGATGAAAGACCTCTGTAAAGTCCTTCAGTGTTTTGAGGAATGCACACGGCTGGTAAATGCAGACAACGCCATCACAAGGATGAGCATCCCACTTATGCGTCTGCTCATGCAAACTTTGACGCACATTAAGGAGCAGGCGTCTGCAGCCGAGGAGGAAGAGGAGGAGGGAAGCCTTGATGACAGTCAGCCATTTTCAGGTCAGGGAAGTCTCGTGGACGAGGTGGAGGAGAAGAGGAAGAGGAGGAGGAGGATGATGGGGATAATTATTGTGGGGAGGAGGATGCTTCTCAGGGGGCAAGAAAAAATGTTGGCATGGCAAGGTCAGGTACAGGGTTTGTGCATGACTGGAGGGATGTGGATTTGCCAGAAAGTGCTCCTCCACCCAGCACTCGCAGTGCATCATTGACACCTGGAACATTGGCCCACATGCCTGATTATGCCTTGCAGATCCTAAAAAGGGACCCCCGCATTGTCCCAGCATCCTGGATCCATGCTATAAAGGCAAATTCCAAAACATCATGCCACAGGAGAACCTAGAGCTAATATTGGCTAACAAACAAGCAACTCTGGTAAACCGTTTGTTTGAGGCATTCCCACCACACAGCGGCGGTGATGTTTTTCCAACAAGCCGTAGGTGGCAACATGAAAGAGGTGTTCGTGGTGCACACAGCCGAAGTGGCGTTGGACACAGGGGTTTCATTACCATGTTGTGGACTGATTTTTCAAGTACCGCTCATACGACTGGTAATACTGCATCGATTGAAAGTGACAGGAGACAGCAGTTGTCAACTATGGTAGCAAACTACTTCTCCTCCCATATCGATGTTCTCCCTCACCGGTCATTCCCCATTGACTATTGGGCCAGTAAACTTGACACATGGCCTGAATTGGCACAATATGCCTCACAGGAGCTCTCTTGCCCTGCTGCTAGTGTGTTATCTGAACGAGTCTTCCGTGCTGCTGGATCAATCCTGACAGAAAAAAGGACCCGTCTGTTGACCCAAAATGTTGATGATCTAACCTTCATTAAAATGAACCATGCATGGGTTTCAAAGGATTTTGTCCCACCCTCCCCTGCTGACACATAGGTTGCCAGAAAAATGGCTTGCTTTTGTCCTCCTCTTCTGTGGACTTCTCCAATTACTCCATTTGCATCTGCTGAATGTCCAACATCAACATATCCCAATTTTTCCACCTCCCTAACTGGACTGCCTCCCCCCACAGGGCCGGGGTCACCACCTGGCCCACGCACCCGTGCGAGTGCCGTTGCCCTGGACAGGTGGGTGGGCACACTCTTTGGCAATGGCACTGGCACAAGGTCCTCATAGTAGAATCAAGTGTCTCTGACGGTGGGAGTGCACACCCGCCATCAGACACACTGACATACTATGAGGGGCCCTGTGCCAGTGCCGTCACCAACGAGTGGGCCCCCCCTGCTTGCTCAGGATCACAGCACTTGCAAAGTTGAAATACTTACCTCTCACTGCTCCACCACCGTGACGTCTTCCGCGTTTCCTGACAGTGACATTCTGGTCAGAGAGCGCGATGACATCACATCTGTATGCCCTCTGCCTAAACAGTCCAAGTGCAGTGAGATGGAAGATGGGGATGATGAGGAGTCCAGACTAGTACAGGGATTCCCTAGCGAGGAGGCTTATTTAATTGTTTTCAATGTTGGGACAGCTATTTTAGGGGAGCACTATACTCTGGAGAATGATATATGAGGCCCACCATACACTGGAGCATTCCAAAGGTGGACATCAGACACTGGAGCAGCATTTACAGGGCCCATTATGCACTGGAGCATTAGAAATGGGGCCCATTATATATGGAGCATTATTTGGGCCCATAACACAGTGGAGCTAAATCCATGGGGACCAACATATACTGTAGCATTATGTGGAGCTCATCATATACTGTTTCAAACATTATATGGGACCAATGATTCTGTATGGAGAAATATATGAGCCTCATTACTCTGTATAGCGCACTATGCGGTGGCCATAATACTGTATGGAGTAATATACTGTCCGTTTTTGGAGCTATTTGAGAATTTAAAATGGATATCAGTCATGAGATATAAGAAGTGAAGTATTTTTCATTGTACTATACCGCTATTTCTCTGCCGTATCAGAGGATCATGAATTGTGGCATGTATTAAAGGAGCCCATTGACACTCTTTGGCCCTGGGCCCATGAAAATCTGGAACCAGCCCTACCCCCCCCACAACTTTAGCCAAATAACCCCCTGTTTTCAATGCCTAACTATTATTATAAACTAACTTAAGGTTGACCAGCTTAAGTAATAAGAATTGATGTTTTTGGCATTAAAATGGGCACTGTAGGTGTGTTTCCTGTCCTCCACTCACTGCCAACTTTTCTTCCCCATTGACTTGCATTGGGTTTCGTGTTTCAGTCGGCCTTCGACTTTTCACGATAATCGGCCGATTTCGTTCGACCCGACTTTTGAGAAAGTCGGGTTTCATGAAAGCCAATTCGACCCGAAAAAGGCCAAGTCGCTCATCTCTAGTCTGAAACAATAATTATGAGTATGAAAAGTATGACATAGTGTTCCAACGGGACAACAATACGAAGTAAACGTCGAGATTGTCGAATAAATTGTTCAATGACAATGAAGTAGAGGTGCTGGAATAGTCCCCACAGTTCCCAGACCTCAACCCAATGAAACATTTGTGGATAGAATTGAAGAAAAAAATTGAATAAATACCCAAGTGAGTTGACCAGTGCACACCAACGTTAGGAATGTGTAGAAGAAACCTGAGATCAAATTTCAGTTGACACGTGTTTGAATCTGACCGAGAGCATGGCCAGAAGGATTTGGCCAAAATAGTAACTAATACCCCATATCTTTTTATCTTTATGCACTTTTTATCATTTTTGCAGGATGCAGCTAGACCTCTTCATGTTTGCTTGTTTTTTTCTGTGTGATGCATATATATAGTGCTGAGCAGCCCGCCTGCTAATACTATGGGCGTCATTAATAGGCTGTTCAGACACTTTGCACCACATTTATCTGTGTGACTGATGTCCTATGCAAGTCCTATTTGTGTGCATTTTTTCCACTAGGCAGCCAGACCCTCTTGGGTTACTGGCTGTTCTCATCAGTGGTTTGCACCTGTTCTGCCCCAGCCTTTTTCAATGGAGGTCTGCTGCATCCTGCTATTGCATTAGTCAGGGTTTTGGTGAGTCAACCTTTCAAATGTGTTTTTTTTTTAATTTTTGGGAATTTTTTCCTTATGTGCACTGGCCATAAGGATTCAGGCAGTGCTGAAAGCCAAAGGTGGATTAACAAAATACTAACAAAATAATAAAAAAAAAAATTTACATCTTTATGAGAACAACAGATACAATGTAGTGACATGAAAAGAATCTGCATAACAATCATATGCTAAATAGTTGCAAGTTAAATTTAAGTATGAGACTCCCAATATGAGTGTCTATAAAATTATGGCAGCCTTAAGTTCAAAGCAGAAGTGGATAATGAGATATAGAGCCTGAAAGTCAAAAGTTCAAAACATTGTTACCCTTTTGCTCTTCTCCGTATATAGAGTATGATGGTACCCATAGCCCCTTATCTATAGTATGATAGCACCCACAGCCCCTTATCTATAGTATGATGCAGGGCCGGACTTGCCATCTGGCAATTCTGGCAAATGCCAGAAGAGTCTGTCTGGTTGTGGGTGGCCTTGTCTGCTACATTGTTATCAGAATGAGCATCCTCAAGACGCCCTTTACTGCTAACAGCTGTGACGGAGTACAAAGTTGTTGGATCTGTCACTGACTCAAGAAGGCCGCAGGGATCCCTTCTGTCTGTGACCTGCCAAAGGCCAGCACCAAGCAGAGGATATCAGTGTTGCAATGACATCACTGCATCACGCTGCCAGCAAAAACTGTGTTATGATCGCGGATGCAGCGTGGCTTACAGCCAACGCTCCCGTGTCATCGAGCTATAACTATGACGGGGTATGCGTCCCAGGCGGTTGTGGAATGTGGACCCATTGGACCACAGGGGGGACCAGGACCTACCCAGACTAGGGAATGGTAGCGACCGGGGTCTGTGGCAGCTGAGCTTGTGGACAAGATGGCCATAAGCAGGACTAAAAGACACCGTACAACTTCAGGTATGAAGAAAAAATAAAGTTTACTGAAATAAGGCAAAAACATAGAAACACCAGGTTCCAGAATATGCACATCATGAAGGAAACCCATCTCAGGTTGACAGGCGAAGCAGGAGGTCATCATGAGTTGACACGGTCCAGGGTTGTCTGGCACAGGCTTACCAGGGGGGACTGCACGTGCAGGTGGTCATGCAGCGCAGCGGATCCACACACGCATGTACGGCAGCGGGTGTAGCACAGGCACAGCAGGAGAATGTCAGACGCTGACCACAGGCGGACTTCAGATGATGGCAGAGGTCATCACGGGTAAGACCCCAGGGAACCGGCAGGACAACAGAACAGGACTCGGATAGTGCAGGTCCAGGAGTGGTGGCACTACAGCACCGGGCATAGGCTGGTCAGATCCAGGACTTGCAGGTGGGACCGTCACCAGGGAGCAGAGCTGGAAACCCCGGAAACCGTGGAGGAGGATTCCATCCAGGAAGGAGAACGGGACCGGCTTAAGAGCACAACTTGGAACACCAGAACCACGGACTGGATATATGGACGCAGACTGGACATCAGAACTCAGAGAGACATCCGGACTCAGTTCGGACATCAGGAACACGGAGCGGACATCATGAACACGGAGCGGACATCAGGAACACGGAGCGGACATCAGGAACACGGAGCGGACATCAGGAACACGGAGCGGACATCAGGAACATGGAGTGGACAACAGGAACATGGAGTGGACATCAGGGCACCAGGCGGACATCAGGACACTGGGTCGGACATCGGGGCACCAGGTGGACATCAGACATCAGGACATCTGGTGGACATGAGGACATCTGATGGACATCTGGTGGACATCTGGAAGGGGTCGTCAGACACCAGACATCAGGCCGTGGATGACAGGCTCCAGATGAGAGACCACGGTCATCAGGCTCAGGACATCTGGAAGCGACCTAGAAAGGAACCCAAGCGGTCTGGTGCAAACCCTGCCGGGTTGGACAGGAGTCGGCAGGGAATTGCACCGAATCCCCAGCTGAGTACTGAGTAGCAGATACTCAGCAAACACACTGGACTCCTACTTCCTAGGTGAACCCAGGTTAGATCACGGAAAGTCAGGTAACAAAGAGTCTCAGTCACTGGGCACAGGGTTCAAGGCACGGAAGGACCTCAGGAACATCACACAGTGAGCACAGTTCAGACAGGGTCAGGTAAAGGAGCATATCCAGGATTCAGGAAACACCACATAACATACACGGGGCCTGGATATGCAGCCTCCAGGAAAGGCGATCTGGGTATTACTGCCCCCAGAGCAGGCGGAGAAACAAGACACAATTCAGACAGGCCTGAATATGCAGCCTCCAGGAAAGGCGATCTGGGTATTATGCCCCCAGTGCAGGCCAAGATACAAGACACAGTTCACAGAGGGATAAAGAGCAACAGCTCCCCCAGAACTGAACAGAATCAGAGCAGGAGCAGAACACAGACTCACATGACAAGGTTGAGGAACTCAATGCGAAGCTCTGGCAATGCCCCAAAGGAAGAGGGACCTTTATATAGGAGCTGCCACACAGCCATAGGCTGGAGCAGCAATTGTAGCACACACCCTTTCCTGATAAAAGGAAGGAAGGTGTGGCCGCTTGTGCCCTAAGCAAGACAGAGCATAATCAGCAATGCAAAGGACACCTGGCAGAAGCTGAAGCCTGAACACACGTGGTAAGACACGCAATGTGTAGCAGACCTATTAACCCACGGGTGGCTGCCAGGGACCGCACACACGGGTAGTCATGCAGCGCAGAGGAACCACGCACGCATGTACGGCTATGCAGATAACTGACAACAGCATTCCAGCACATTAGAGGGAAAAAGAGCAAAGGGTTAAATCAGAGATGCAGAGTAACGCCGTGAATCAAGGTCCAAACACAGCGGCGTTACACACTGCAAGAATTGGTAGATGAGTAAACAGACGCTGTGGAGCCTGAGGTGTCGGGATTTGGTGATTATAGGGATTTTTTTTATTTTTGGGGGACTGAGGGACCATCACACTATATAGAGTGCTGTGAATTGGATCATCATAGTATATTAGGTGCTGTGTGGTGGACCAACATACTACAGTAAATAGTGTACTGTTGGGGGGGACCATCGTACTACATAGGGGGCTGTTGGGAGGACCATCATACTATTTGGTGTACTGTGAGGTGGACCGTCATACTATACAGGAGACTATGAGGTGAACTATCATACTATATGGTAGGCTGTTGGGGGCACCACCACAAACACCCTACAAAGTAAGATGGTGTCCCCACAATGTTTGAAGCCCCCTATATGACCCAGGTGCGATTACAACCCTTGCACCTACTATTATGCCCCTGATCATGTGACCACAAGTATGCAATTTGCATTAATGCGGTCACATGCTAACTAGATGTGCACATCCTCAATGCAAGTGAAATTTGAAAGGCAGAGGACAATTAATCAGAATGTGGCCAGAGGTATGAAAATCGTATACTTGCTGTCACATTATCACCTATTGCCAATGCTGGCACCGGAGAATCCTCAAAGTGTGTGCTGTAAGGATTCAGAAGTCTGAAGTTACATAGACCTTAACCTCAACCCCTTTAACAATCAGTGTGCTGGCCTCGTCATAGTGAAAGGATCCCTCGGGGGTTTCATCTGAATAACGCCTTTTGCAGATTTAGACCCCAATGTAAGTTCTTAGCATAGAGCACAAGATAAACGTGATCCCAAATTTTATGTAAAATGTTCCCAATAAAAGCTGCAATTCAATAAAAAAGCAAGTCCCCACTCAGGTCAATCATCTGTCAATGGAAATATAGGGGACTTCCACATTGTTGATAGTAGAAAGGCTCTGGAAAAGCGAAATGGCTCCTTGCCATGCAAAAGAAATTGAACCAATTCTGTGAACCCAAATCCAAATGGCCCTCTTCCTTCTGAGACCAATTGTGTGCCTAAACCACATTTAGCATCCACTTTTGGCAGGGGTATAATTTCCAAAATATGGGTCACTTGAAGGAGGTATTCTGTTCTTCTTGCACTTAGGGGCTCTGAATAAAGAGTCTGCAAACTATTCTAAGAAAAGCTGTCCACCAGGAGGCAAATAGTGCTCTGTTCCTTCTGAGTCACGCCGTGTGTCTAAGCAGTACTGTACAGTATAGCCACATATTAGGTATTGCCACATTCAGCAGAAATTGTGTGATAAATTTTGGTGCCATTTTTACCCATTTTTCATTGTGAAAATGTAAAATCTGAGGCTAAAACACTATTTTTCTGGTAAAAATTTAATTATTTTTTCTTCACTGCCCCATGCTATAAAATTCTGTTACAAAATGGTAGTTTTAATATGATCACTGTACCTCTAGATTAATTCATTGAGAGGTTTAGTTTGTAATATTAAGGCACGTATGGGGGAATTGGCACCTCATGGGTTCTCCTAGTGGGTCATGGCTCCCACAAGCCATAGCAGTATAATCTGCACCATAACATGGCACTCTTTGAGCTTTGCACTGTGCCTGAAAAGTATTTCCTGACTACAAGTAGGGTTTTTGGACAATCAGGGAAAATTGCACAATTGCGCAACAAACAGAGAGGTCCATTTTTTAATATTACCCCTTATAAAAATAAAAAATGTGGGGCTATAACAACATTTTAGCTCTAAAAATGTAATTTTTAATTCTTCATCACCCAATCGTATACATTTCTGTGAGGCACATGTGGTGTCAACATGCTCACCGCACCTTTAGTTGAATTCATTGAGAGGTGTAGTTTGTAAAATGGCATCAACTAGGGGGGTTTCTGTTGTTGTGGCACCTGAGGGGCCCTGACAATATGACATGGCACTCTCAAATCATTCCAGCAAAATCTAAACTTCCATATGGCATTTATTCCCTTCTGAGTTTTTCACTGTGCCTCAAAAGCAGCTTTTAACCACATATAGAGTATTGGCACACTCAGGAGAAATTGTACAAAAAATTGTAAGGTACATTTTTTCCAGTTCCCCTTGCTAAAATAAAAACTTTGGGGGCTAAAATTACATTTTTATGGGAAAAATGTGACTTTTTTCACAGCTCTTCAGTATAACCCTCTGTGAAGCCTCTGGGGGTTCAAGGTGCTCACTACACATGTAGATATATTGCTTGAGGGGTCTAGTTTCCTAAATTGGGTCACTTGTGGAGATTTTCTACTGTTTAGGCACTTCAGGGGCTCTCCAAACGCAAAATGGTGTCCACTGTCGATTCTAACCATTTTGCATTCAAAAAGTCTAACCGTGTTCCTTCCCTTCTGAGCCCTGCCATGCACCCAAACTGTAGTTTTTTCCACATGTAGGGTATTGATGTACTTAGAAGAAATTACACATCAAATTTTTGAATCTATTTCTTGCTCTTACCCTTGTGAAAATAAAAAAAAAAAATTGGGGCTAAAAGCATGTGTGATTTTTTAATTTGATCGCTCTACGCTATAAACTTCTATTCAAGGTGGTCACCACACTTCTAGACACATTCGATGAAGGGTCTAGTTTCCAAAATGGGTTCACTTTGGGGGGTTATCACTAGAAACATCAGAGGCTCTCTAATCCAAAAGCAACATAGCATCCATTCTCGATTTGTGTTCAGAATGTCAAACGGTGCTCCTTCCCTTACGAGCCTGGCCATGCACACAAACAGTAGTTTTCCCCTACATATAGGGTATCAGTATACTCAGGGAATATTGCACAACACATTATGATGTTCATTTTCTCCTGTTACCTCTGTGAAAATAAAAAATTTAAGGCTAAAGTAACATTTTTGAGGGAAAAAGTGAAATGTTCATTTTTTTTCCTTCAACAATGCATTAATTCCTGTGGAGCTCCTGAAGGGTTAATAAACTTCTGGAATGTGGTTTTGAGGATTATGTGTGGTGCAGTTTTTAGAATGGTGTCACTTTGGGGTATTCTCTGTAATATAGTGTTAGGGGCTGGCGGAACGCACCAAATAATAAAGATGGTATTTAAGTGCGTTCGCAGCCCGGGGTCCACCGTGCAGAGATGTTAACTGCTGCTCAGTAATGGCAGATGTTATATGGCGATATACAAGAGGGACACACAGGGTTAGCTTCACCCAGTGTGTACAGAGGCGGACTCTGTTGCCTCACAGAGCCGCACTACCACCAAATATAAATGCCGTAGCCTGTTAATGCTCACAGAGCTCAGCAATGTGAGCGCTAGTGTATAGTCACAGGACTCTGCCCCTGTGACACTGGGTTAGAGTCCCTCTAGACACACTAGTGCTCGGCACCACAACTGCGGTGTCAGGAAGAGATAACTAAATAGACTAAGCGCACTACATGCGCACAGCACTGCTATAGCGGACGCCACTAACCAACCAAACTAGGGCTAGGAAAGTGCACTTATTGCGCACGGCGTCGCACTGGCGGTTGCTGCTGCTTGACGCAGTATATCGTGCTTGGTGCTTGATGGCACAGACTGATGCTAATTAGCTCCAAGACCCTGTAGCATGCACAACCAGAGAGAAGGAATCTTAAGGAGTCAGTCACCAGAAAACATACATGCATTCACACACACACGATTTCAGTTTATACTAGCGCATGGCTGAGCGGCCATGCAAGCCTTTTATAGCGGCGTCCTTCCGGGACCTTCCAGACGGTCCAATCTGAGCTACTTGAGGACCTGTGCATGTGACCTCCTACCTCCAATGAGAGGTCATCCCACGGGCAGGCTCAGTAGGCTGCAAAAAAGACTTAGTCTCTAGAGCTGCTGGCTAGTGTGGATTGCTAAAGATGAACCAGAGGTGGCAGCAGCAAGCAACCTGACAACACTAGCTTGAGGCAGGCACCAGGATCGACGCCTTTGCTGAGCAGCCTTCTCTGCGGTGGGGACTGAATGGGAGATCGCAGAAGGCAAGGCTCGGGATTCCTCCTATGCAGAGGCAGGAACCCGATGCCTAACATATAGCCCCCCAAAGTCACTTAAAATTTGATTTGGTCCCTAAAAAATGGTTTGGGGAATTGCTGATGAACTTTTAATCCTTCTAACTTCCTAACAAAAAAAATATATGTTTCATAAATTGCGGTGATTAGAGTTGAGCGAAACAGGTCGGTCAGATTAAAAAATCACCGACTTTCGCCAAAGTCAGGTTTTGCTGATTGAAACCCGACCCTAGCGTGAGGTCGGCCATGAGGTCGCCGATCAGCGCGCCAAAGTCTCGTTTCAAATAATGCTTTCAGCGCCTTTTCTCACCCAATGATGGAGGACGCACACTGTGGGCAACGCGATGACATGTGCAGCGGCCAGCACCATCTTAGAGAAGGGCATTGAAGTGACTGGCTGGCTTTGTGCGGCGTCACAGGGGGTATAAAATGCCAACCGCCATCTTACTTCTGCCGATCTTACAATAGGGAGAGCGTTAGGCAGGGAAGAAGAAAAAAAAACTGCTTCTGCTGAGAGCGCTTTTCACTGTACAGTTAGTGTGCAGTGAAAGGGGAAGATTTTTGTTGTGTGCAGCAGCGCTGGTGGTGATTAGGCTGCCTTTTAAGGCTACCTGCTATCTGCATTGCTGTTGTGTCCGTTTTTCAAACAGTTTCGTATATCTGCTGTTTGATTACAGTCAAAACTAGACAGAGACAGCGTGTGTCACTCCCTATACAAATACACAGAGCTTGACAATTTTACATACACACACCGTCTAGCGGGGTACGCTCCTCACACACTACCGTGTACCGCCTTCTAGCACAGACAAATAGAAGCTACCTGTGTGTGACTCTGGAATAAAAAAAACAGGAGTTTGTCCGTTTTTCCATACCTACACCTTAGAGTCGTGTCCGTTATTCAAACAGTTTCATATATCTGCTGTTTGATTACAGTCAAAACTAGACAGCGTGTGTCAGTCCATATACAAATACACAGAGCTTGACAATTTTACATACACACACTGTACAGCGGTGTACGCTCCTCACACACTACCGTGTATTCCGGCTGGTATCACGTACAAATAGATGCTACCTGTGTGTGACTCTGGAAAAAAGAAACGAGGAGTTTGTCCGTTTTTCCACACCTACACCTTAGAGTCGTGTCCATTTTTCAAACAGTTTCGTATATCTGCTGTTTGATTACAGTCAAAACTAGACAGAGACAGCGTGTGTCAGTCCGTATACAAATACACAGAGCTTGACAATTTTACATATACACACCGTACAGCAGTGTACGCTCCTCACACACTACCGTGTACCGCCTCCTAGCACGGACAAATAGAAGCTACCTGTGTGTGACTCTGGAAAAAAAAACCGAGGCGTTTGTCCATTTTTCCAGGCCTACACCTTAGAGTCGTGTCCGTTTTTCAAACAGTTCCGTATATCTGCTTGTTGGATTACGGTCCAATACATACTATGAAAGCGTCTGTGACTAACATAATATATACGTTGATTTAATTTGTTTAATACACCTTACACAGCTGGAAGCTCCTCATACAGTACCATCTCTCTGCTGGTATTTTTGGTACATTTTCCCAAACATGAGGAAGTATGGTGGAAGAGTCCGCGGACGTGGCCAGGGGGGCGCAGCTGGTACTGATGGTGGTGGTGCATCGGCTGGTTCTAGCAAAAGCACAATAGCAGCTAAGGCAGGAGGTGTTGAGCCTGCGTCATCCTCTTGCCCAAGAAGACCTGTAAGGTTGCCTTTTCATGGAGTCGGAAAGCCACTTTTAAAGCCGGAGCATCAGGAACAGGTTTTGGCGTACATTGCCAAAACAGCCACCAGCTCTATTGCCTCCTCTTCTGAGCGGTCGAAAACTGCAAGCACGGAGTCGTCAGTGCAGGGTTCTGATCAGAAAAAACTCCTTTCCTTGTGTCCTTCACCCCCACCAAAAGTTAAGGATGCGGCAGCCCACACTTCAGATTACTCTATGGAGCTCTTTTCACATACCATGCCTGGGTTATCCAGTCAAATCCAGAATTCCCCAGTCCAAGATGAATCTTACATGGAGTGCACTGATGCACAGCCACTGCTAGATGATCCTGCTGGTACATTGACCCACAGCACTACATTGCCCTCACAGTCTATTGAGCCAGAATCTGACCCTGATATAACCCAGGTGCCCCTTCTCGCATACCATACCACCTTACACGGTGACACAGAGAAAGATAAAGAGGAAGGTGCAGATGACTTTAAAGAGGAGGTGATGGTTGACCCGGTTCTGGACCCGGATTGTCATCCATTGGGGGAGAAGGGTGGCGCTAGCAATAGTTCAGATAAGGAGAAGGATCCTCAACAGGCATTGACATTGCAGCAGCGGTTATCTAGCAGGCCCGTAGCTGTCCTAAAACGTGGAACAAAAACTAAAATAGTTGCAGGACAGCTTGACCAGACTTTCAACTTAGCACAGCATGCAAGGCCAGAAAATGTTTACCATAGTAGGAAGAGTGCAGTGTGGCACTTATTTGTCCAAAATCATACTGACGAAGCAAAGGTTACCTGTAAGAAGTGCGTAAGGACCTTTAGCCGAGGTAAACAACTCAGAAATTTGAATACCAGTTGCATGCTTAGACATTTAATCAACATGCACTAACAAGCGTGGGCGGACTACAAAACCTCAGGTAGCACATGTGCACCTGCTCCGACTGAAGGTAGCCAACAACGCTCCATCGCTACCCCCACTGTAAGACCACCGCCACCATTAAGCACACCACCAGCACTAAATGTGGAGGTGTCGTCGCAAGGCCAAAGCACTCAGGGAATCACAATGGTTTTGCAACACAACACTGAATCTAGGCCATCACCACCAATACCATCACCAACCCCCTCTCACTCCATCCGGTCCACCGCTACTTCCCCCATAAGCAGCTCTCCAGTCCAGCTCACCCTACCAAACACTCTGAGTAGGACAAGAAAGTACTCATCCTCTCATCCATGTACACTGTGATTAAATGCCTCCATTGCCAAACTAATCTCATTAGAGATGATGCCCTACCGTTTGGTTGAAAGCGAAGCTTTCCATGACCTCATGGCCTACGCTGTCCCATGCTATGACCTACCCAGTCATCACTTCTTTTCTCGAAAAGCCATCCCTGCCCTCCCCCGGCATGTGAAAGACCGCATTGTCCATGCACTAAAACAGTCAGTGAGTGGAAAGGTGCACCTCACAACGGATGCATGGACCAGTAGGCATGGCCAGGGCCGTTACATGTCCATCACTGCGCACTGGGTTAATGCGGTGGATGCAGGCTCCACTGGGGACAGCGGCGGTGGAACAGTGCTGCCTAGCCCACAGTATAGGAAACAGTTGGCTGTAGGCTTTCGCTCCTCCTCGTTTATCAGCGAAAGCTCATCCACAGAGCGCAGTCGCACGAGCACTACATCAGCAGCTGGCAGTGTTGCACACGAGGCGTCTCACTATCGAACAGCTAGTGGTAAGCATCAGCAGGCTGTGTTAAAGATGATGTCTTTGGGCGACAACAGACACACCGCGGAGGTACTGGCCGACTACTTGCAGCGACAGAGTCATGGCTGGGCAGTCTACATCTTGAGGCTGGCATGGTAGTCAGTGATAACGGCCGTTGTTATGAATGGGTCACCGAGGAGGGGAAAAAAAAAAAAGCTAAGTCTCAGTAAACCAGAGAAGTTGGTAACTATGCAGATTGCAGATCCCTGATATTAACCGCACAACTAGCAGCAGTAGTGGAGCGTTCCTACGATGGTCCTAGACGCCTCGTCACAACCAGAGAGCTACATAAGCTTAAAGCAGGAAAAGAGGAAACCTAACTGCCCCAGAGCAGACCCCAAAGGAAAGACAGCCCCCCACATGTATTGACGGTGAAACAAGATGAAAATACAAACAAACCCAGGAAATTAGGCTGAGCAAACGATGGGGCAACGGCAAACTAAAAAGGACAGGAAAGGAAAGACACTGTCTGCAATCTGCCAAAAAAACCTACAAAAATATTGTCCAACACTTCTGATAGCAAAAGTAACCCTGAAGTCACTAGTCTTCTACACCTATATCAGCACTCTGAAATATTCTGAGACAGAGCAAAAAGAGACCAATCTAATAAGGGACAAAAAGCAGATTGGCAAATACTGATATATAGGAGTGGAAATTCAGCATAGCCCCAGCAGGGGCAGGCTGATTACACAAGAAACTGAATTGACCAACAAGCGCAAGTGTGAACATTAGCAAAAAACAAACTTAACTTGAGAAGACTGAAGAGAGCTGAAGTCCAGGACCTGAGAAGCAGACTAAATCACCAGCACCAGGACAGGGCGTCGGCTGTCTTATATCCAGTCTGATACTCCAGAGTTCCAATCGTTATCTTCCTCATCAGGTGGCAGATCACTACCACTTAAACCAACCTCACTACCTCCTGTCACAACCTGAGGGAGAACGGAAGGGGAACTCTCAACTGGTGGAGCAGAAAATGAGTTCATATCAGGCTGTAATTTTGTGGCAGCCATAGCCTGTGCAAAACTCACACACATACCTTGCCTGGCTCACACTTTGAACCTGGTGGTGCAGTGCTTCCTTAAAAATTATCCGGAGTTAACATCCCTGCTTCATAAGGTGCGAAGACTGTGCTCGCACATCCGTCACTCAGCCGTACACTCCAGTCATATGCAGAAGCTGCAGCGATTGCTCCATCTCCCCAAGCACCACCTAATCATAGACATTGCAACAAGGTGGAACTTCATCCTGCACATGGTTGAGAGGCTGTGCGAACAGAGGCAGGCTGTAATGCATTTGTGGGAGGATACACGGGCAGGCAGTTTGAGGGAAGACATGGAATTGTCGGGTGTGCAGTGGTCAAAGCTGAAAGACTTCTGTAAAGTCCTTCAGTGTTTTGAGGAATGCACATGGCTGGTAAGCGCAGACGTCGCCATCATAAGCATGAGCATCCCACTTATGCATCTGCTCTTGCAAAGTTTGATGCACATTAAGGATCAGGCGTCTGCAGTGGTGGAGGAGGAGGGAAGCCTTGATGACAGTCAGCCATTGTCTGGTCAGGGAACTGTCCTGGATGAGGTGGAGGAAGAAGAGAAAGAGGAGGAGGATGAGGGGGATGATTATTTTGGGCAGGAGGATGTTTCTCAGGGGGCAAGAGAAAATGTTGGTGTTCCAAGGTCAGGGGTAGTGTTTGTGCGTGACTGTAGGGATGTGGATTTGCCAGAAACTGCTACTCCATCCACCACGGGCAGTGCATCATTGACACCTGGAAGATTGGCCCACATGTGCGATTATGCCTTGCGGATACTAAAAAGGGACCCCCGCATTGCCAAAATGAAGAGGGTTGACGATTACTGGTGGGCCAGCATCCACAATCCACGCTACAAAGGCAAATTACACAACATCATGCCACAGGAGAACCTAGAGACAATATTGGCAAACAAACAAGCAACTCTGATAAACCGTTTGTTTGAGGCTTCCCAGCACAGCAGCGGTGCTGGTTCTCCCACGAGCTGTAGTGGGCACAATGGAAGAGGTGTTCATGGTGCACATAGCAGAAGTGGCGTCGGAGACAGGGGTTTAATGACCATGTTGTGGAATGATTTCTCAAGTACCGCTCACACGACTGCTAATACTGCATCGATTAAAAGTGACAGGAGGCAGCAGTTGTCAACTATGGTTACAAACTACTTTTTCTCCCATATCGATGTTCTCCCTCACAGGTCATTCCCCTTTGACTATTGGGCCTCTAAACTGGACGTCTGGCCTGAATTGGCACAATATTCCTTACAGGAGCTTGCTTGCCCTGCTGCTAGTGTGTTATCTGAAAGACTCTTCAGTGCTGCTGGATCAATCCTGACAGAAAAAAGGACCCGTCTGTCGACCCAAAATGTTGATTATCTAACCTTCATTAAAATGAACCAAAGGATTTTGTACCACCTTCCCCTGATGACACATAGGTTACCAGAAAAGTGCCTCGGTTTTTCCCTGTTCTTCCTCGGACTTGCCCAATTACACCCTTTGCAGCAGCTGAATGTCCAGCCTACACATCTACATATGCCAATTTTTAAACCTCCATAACTGGGCTGCCCATCTCTCCCCCAATGGCTGGGGTCAAGACCTGGCGCACCCGGGCAAATGCCATTGCTCTGAACAGGTGGATGGGCCCACTGATGGCAGACGGCAATGGCACAGGGCCCCTCATAGTAAAATACAGTGTCTCAGACGGTGGGAGGGCTCACTCGCCGTCAGACACACCAGCGTACTATGAGGGTCCCTGTGCCAGTACCGTCGACCACGATTGTGCCCCCTCTGCTTGGTCATGGCCACAGCACTTGAAAGTTGCAATAGTTACCTCTCCCTTTTCCACTGCTGTGCAGTTTGGGCAGTTAAATCCTTCACAGGGATCGCCACAAGAAATTTTGTGTATTAATCAATGATGGTTAAGATGTAGCTATGGCCTGTCCTGCTGGCCTCTACCTTCAGATAATCAATGGCTTCCATTTGAAATGGACGTCAACTTACAAGCGGATGCAGTGATGGTTTATGATCACCTTTCACTGTTGTGATAGTCACAGACGTGTGACATTCCTGCCACCATTTTTCAATGTCTCCTCTCATGCCAATCCAATAGAATCGCCTACGGCCTGTGGCTTCTGTCTTTTGCACTCCAAAACAACCAGACTCATCATGATAGGCAGTGAGGACCATGAGTACATCTCTCCCTGTGATCACAATTTGATGGAGACGAGTAACGGTGATGTGATCCACACTACTGCGATAAAGCAATCCTTTCTTCACAAAGAACCTTTTTCGCTTTCTCCACAGACACAGTAATTGAGGGTCTGCATCACCTCTGCAACATATACCAAGAGGTTTTCCTGCGATGAGTAATTCCAAAATTTCTGCTAACACTCGACTTTGCGTCTATACTTGTATCCATGTAGTTTCCAGTAGCGGAGATTCTTGACTGGCTTACTGAGATTGAAATATATACGAACATTTAACAGTACCACAACACTGTATACTGAGAAATACACAAACAACAATGGAGCCTATAACCCATAACCACAAGTCTGCATATTTTCATTAGATATAAAGATATTTTATTAAATACATAAAGGACTACAATTATTTACTTCATGTGATAACCATAAACAGAGAGCAGATGGTGAAGATCCAGGTGCACCGGTAAAACTACAGCGCACTGTGACATGGTCCAGCAAGAAACACCATCCTATAAAACGTACATATCATGTTAAAGTGCCATATAAGTGAAACCTCATAATCATATGCAATGCCAGTGCCGTCTTAAACATGATAAAAAGGTCTATCCACAAAGTAGGGAACATAGGGGGGTTAATAAAATCTGATGGTTAATTACCCATGCAGCAGTACGCGCCCCTACGCGCGTTTCACGATAGCTTCTACAGGGGGAGAAGACAGGGTTAAAGACGGCACTGGATCTTCACCATCTGCTCTCTGTTTATGGTTATTACATGAAGTAAATAATTGTAGTCCTTTTTGTATTTAATAAAATATCTTTATATCTAATGAAAATATGCAGACTTGTGGTTATGGGTTATAGGCTCCATTGTTGTTTGTGTATTTCTCAGTGTAGAGGAGCTCCATAGGGTTAATTTCCCATCCTGGATTATTGACTAGGAATTTGGTCATATCATGTTTTCTGTGCTCGAGTTCTTGTTTCTCAACACTGTATACTGATGTACGCTTTGAATACCTTTCCCTTTTTCTACTTTTTTAATTCTGGTCTAATACATAGTGAGCCTATGAGTGTCTGTGTCTGAGTCCGGAAGTATAGACGGAAATTTAACCCTAGACTGGACACACCTGGTATGTGCTGATACAGTACCTTGGTTCAAAAATTTTGTATTAAGGTATCATCTGTAGGATAACCAACTGTGGGGGGGGACCCTCTTCTTGCCGCAGACAAACACGAGACTGAGACAGGGTTTGTATTGAACAGGTCCGTTTTTAGTGCCCATCCTACTGTCAACAACAGCAATTCACCACAGCCGTTTCACATTTCTCTGTACACAGGCTCCGGTACCTTCACTTCCTTTGTAACTATAATCATGGCGTCCTCTGTGGCTCTTCCACTGTGGCTGGCCTAGGCCCAACCACCACAGCACTGCACCAGTCTGAGCACACCGTCCGTATGATAGCCCCAGGCCATTTTCGTCTGCGGCTACCATCCTCTGGGCCACCCCCCGTGACTGCCTCAACTGTCAGTCCTCTCTGGAGCCTTTCCACTGTCTCTATTTCCTCAGCAGAACTTCCTCTTTACTGTGCTCCCTTCGCTGACTGACTCTTCCAGGACCTTCCCTCAGCCTTTTATACTTCCAGTTCCGGTAACTCCGCCCACTATCACCTAACAGTTTCTCTGACCAATGGCAGTTATTCAGTCCCACTCCTACACTCTCCACTGCCCTCCAATGGGCAAGCTAAAACACTGCACCCTTTCTCTTTATCTTAGCGGTTTCACACCTACACTGCGCTACACCTCTGCTTCTCACTACCGGCTGGTTTGTCTGTCAGTCCACCTTCCCTACATCATCCATAGTGAGTGAGCATGTGTGGGTTATGCCTTCTATATATACGGTGAATCGGAGAAACAAATTTTTATACTATACTCGATACAGCTTGTATCTTGTTGAACAGTACCTTTGTTCAACATTTATGATTACGGTCAAATCCATACAATTGTACTCTAAAAAATATATACTTGCTATCTTGTTATCCAGGAACTTTTTTACAACATTTTTTATTATGGTCAAAACCAAACTGAGTGAGCGGCTGAGGGTGACTATGGAAATATATACCGATATTTTCAATTTGGCCAACACTGTATACAGCAGAACGCTTCTGATACAGTAACCTTTTTAGCTATTTAGATTCTGGTGTAATCCATAATGAGCCTGTAAATGTCTGTCTGTTACTCCGACAATATATTTGTAACTTTAAGATTACCCCAACACTGTATACAGCTGTACGCTTGTGTTACATAACCCATTTACAGCTTTTCATATTCTTGTGTAATCCATACTGGGCCTGAGAGCGTTTGTGCCTGCCTCCTGAAATGCATGCGGAGAATCAGAATGTTTACACTATACTATATATACCTTGTATCTGGTGATACTGCTCTTCTTTTTCAACTTGTTATTTTATTGGGTAATCCATACTGAGCCTGTGAGCGTCTGTGTGCCTCATGAAATATATATGGAGATTTACTGTTATCCATATACTGTATAGAGCTGTACGCTTCTGATACAGTACCATATATCTGCTGGTATTTTGGGTCCATTTTAAAAAACATGAGGAAGTATGGTGGAAGAGGATGCGGATGTGGGCATGGAGGGCCACCTGGTACTGATGGTGGTGGTGCATCTGCTTGTAGAGCCAAAAACACAATCGCAGCTAAGGCAGGAGGTGTTGAGCCAGCCTCATGGCGTAGCTCTGGAAGGCCTGTAAGGCTCCCTTTTCTGGGAGTAGGTAGACTGCTTTTAAAGCCGGAGCATCAGGAACTGTTTGTGGCTTACTTTGCTGAAACAGCCTCCAGCTCTATTGCCTCCACTTCTGAAGTTGTAAAAAATGCAAGCATGCAAGTCGTAACTGCAGGCTTCTGGTCAGGAGCAACCCCTTTCCTTGTGTCCTTCACCCACACCAAAAGTGAAGGATGTGGAAGCACACACCTCAGATTACTCCATGGAGCTCTTTTCACATACCATGCCTGGGTTAATTAACAATAGGGCCCATCATGTACTGGAGCAATGTAAATGGGTCAGATCAGACACTGGAGCAGCATCTAAGGGGCACATTATACACTGGAGCATAACAAATGTGGCCCATTATATATGGAGCATTATTAGAGCCCATCATACACTGGAGCATCATCCATGAGGCCCATCATGTACTGGAGCAAGGTAAAGGGGCAGATCAGACACTGGAGCAGCATCTAAGGGGCACATTATACACTGGAGCATAACAAATGTGGCCCATTATATATGGAGCATTATTAGAGCCCATCATACACTGGAGCATCATCCATGAGGCCCATCATGTACTAGAGCAATGTAAATGGGGCAGATCAGACACTGGAGCAGCATCTAAGGGGCACAATATACACTGGAGCATTACAAATGGGGACCATTATATATGGAGCATTATGTGGAGCTCATCATATACTGTATGGAACATTATATGTGACTAATTATTTGGTATGGAGAAATATATGGGGCTCATTATTCTGTATGGCGCACAATGTGGTGGCCATAACATTGTATGGAGTAATATACTGTCCTTTTCTTGAGCTATTGTACAATTTAAAATAGATCAGTCATGTCATGTAAGAAGTGAAGTGTGTGTCATTGTACTATACATATAATTGTGTGGCGTATCAGAGCATCATGAGTTGTGGTATGTGTTAAAGGGTCGCACTGACACTCTTTGGCCCAGGGCACATGAAAACCTGGAGCCAGCCCAACCCCCCCACAACTTTAGCCAAATAACCCCCAGTTTTCAATGCGTAACTATTCTTAAGAAGTAAATTAAGGATGGCAAGCTTCAGTTATAAGAATTGATGTTTTTGGCATTGAAATGGGAACTGTAGGTGTGTTTACTGTCTTCCACTCCCTGCCGACTTTGTTTCCCCATTGACTTGCATTGGGTTTCGTGTTTCAGTCGGCCTCCGACTTTTCCCTTTAGTCGGCCGATTTCTTTCGACCCGACTTTTGCAAAGTTTTGAAACCCGACTCGACCCGAAAAAAGGCAAAGTCGCTCATCTCTAGCGGTGATATTAAGTAGACATGTGTGAAATTTAATTTACTAACTACAGGGTGGGCCATTTATATGGATACACCTGAATAAAATGGGAATAGTTGGTGATAGCAACTTCCTGCTTGTGGCACATTAGTATATGGGAGGGGGAAACTTTTTCAACATGAGTGGTGACCATGGCAGCCATTTTGAAGTTGGCCATTTTGGATCCATCTTTATTTTTTTCAATGGTAAGAGGGTCATGTGACACATCAAACCAATTGAGAATTTCACTAGAAAAACAATGGTGCGCTTGGTTTTAATGTAACTTTGTTATTTCATGAGATATTTACAAGTTCATGACCACTTATAAAATGTGTTCAAAGTGCTGTCCATTGTGCTGGATTATTAATGCAACCCTCTTCTCCCACTCTTGACACACTGATAGCAACACCTCAGGAGAAATGCTAGCACAGGCTTCCAGTATCCATTGTTTCAGATGCTGCACATCTCGTATCTTCACAGCATAGACAATTGCCTTCAGATGACCCCAAAAGATAAAAGGCAAAGGGGGTCAGATCAGAAGACCTTGCTTGCCATTCAACTGGCCCACAACGATCAATCAACATTCCAGGAAACTGTTCATGTAGGAATGCTCGGACCTGACACCCATAATTGATGGTATGGTGTGGTATATGGGGTAAAAAAGATAATGGGGCCATTCTTCATCAATGGAAACCTCAATGCCACTGGATATCTGAAATTGCTGCAGGATGGTGTGTTGCCCTCTTTATGTACTGAAGATGGCACGTTCCCTGAGATTTTTCAGCAAGATGGTGCACCACTACATTATGGGTGTCAGGTCCGAGCATTCCTACAAGGAATCTGACCCTCTTAGACTAGCATTTCTTCTGCAGTGTTGCTATCAGTGTGTCAAGAGTGGGAGAAGAGGGATGCATTCACAATCCAAAACAATGGGCAGCACTTTGAGCACATTTTATAAGTAGTAATAAACTTGTAAATAACTCATGAAAGAATAAAGTTATGTTTCAACCAATCACAACATTGTTTTTCTTGTAAAATTCTCAATAAATTTGATGTCACATGACCCTCTTCCCACTGGAAAGAATAAACTTGGGTCCAAAATGGCCGACTTAAAAATGGCCGACATGGTCACCACCCATCTTTAAAAGTTTTCCCCTCCCATATACTAATGTGCCACAAACAGAAAGTCGATATCACCAACCATTCCCATTTTTTTTAGGTGTATCCATTTAAATGGCACACCCTGTACTTTTTGTGACATAACTCTCTGGTTTAAGGGCATAAGAAGTAACTTTGAAAATTGTGAAAATGTCAAATTTTTACCAAATTTCCAATATTTTCCCAAAGAAACACAAGTCACATCAAACAAATTTTACCACCATCATGAAGTACAATATGCCATGAAAAAACATTCTCAGAATTACTGGGATCCAGGGATACTGGGATACTGGTCAGATTTAAAAAATGAGGCCTTTTCATTAACCTACAAAGTAGCTAGGTCCTTAAGGGGTTAAGCAAAACAAAATAGCATAAGAATGAACCTTATATTCAGAAGAATAGATAGTGCTTATCTTGCACTTCAAAAGTTCACCTTAACTGATGAAGACCAATATTCCCATCAACAAAGCCTCAGTTTGTCAATTACCAAGTTCCCAGTCTCAGTCTCAATACGTTTCCCCCTGTAAATATAAAGGGTTTATCAGAAGACATAGTTCTTAGGATGGGAACAATCGCCCAAAACAAGGTATGAATTGCCCTAGCTCAGATCCTTGTATAATGGTTAACTGGTAAAAGCCAAGGCTCTCCTCTGGATCTGTTAGTCATAGTGGCTAGTGCAATACCAGTCAGTGAAAATCCTATTAAGAATTGCCAGCCAGTAGGTATCACACACAGAGCTTCTTGACAAAGCCTATTAATAGTTGGCTATATCTTCATCATTTGAGCAGCCAAGTGATAACATGCTTAGCACTGTTGGTTTGCAATGTTGAGGCCTTGGTTAAACATCTGCCTGCAGTATGTAGGTCCACTATAAAGGCAATAAAAATAAATAATAATTGCATTTCTTGTGTTAATGTGTGGGAAGTTTTGATCTTTAATGTAAATCTGTTTTGCCTTAGTCACATCAGCAGTAAAAGACTCTCCATAGTTATAAGAGGTAGAGAGAATACTAATTACACATATACAACTCTGGAAAAAATTAAGAGACCAACACATCAAAACCCTGTCATGGGCAGTGCATTCTCCAGATCAGAACCCCATTGAAAACCTCTGGAATGTAATCATGAGGATGATGGATAGTCACAAGCCATCAAACAAAGAAGAGCTGCCAGTTTTGGTGCCAGAAGCAGTGTGAAAAACTGGTGGAAAGAATGCCAAGATGCATGAAAGCTGTTTTTAAAAATCACTGTTATTCCACAAAATATTAATTTCTGAACTCTTCCTGAGTTAAAACATTAGTATTGTTGTTTCTAAATGATTATGAACTTGTTTTCTTTGCATTATTTGAGGTCTGAAGCATTGTTTTTTTAAATTTTGACCAATTTTCTTTGTCAGAAAAAAAATACAAATTTTTTTGCATGGAAAGTCGGAGACATGTTGTCAGAAGTTTATAGACTAAAAGAGCAATTTACATTTTACTCAAAAATGTACCTATAAAGAGAAAAATCAGACAAACTGAACATTTGAAAGAAGTGGTCTCTTAATTTTTGCCAGAGTTGTACATCACGAGAGGAGCTTTAGTTCCTTAGATAGATCCAGAGTTAATTAAGTATTCTGTCCAATCCGCTTGCAGAGTGGAGAAGTTTCCCAACTCTTGTGCTCCTAACTGGACTAAGGGAAAATAAGTTATACTCTCGATCGTGACAATTTCTGTCATGTTGACATGCATGTAACTGATGCTTTGAGATGGATTGTTGCATCCACGTATACCTTAATGTGAGAATTGTGCTGCTGTTATTCATTTTTTAGCACATAAAATGATCTGTGCAAATGGGGATACCAAGAACATTGACAAGTTTTGAAATACAAAACCGGGACTTTAAAAACACCGAGGAATGCCCTTTGGGGGAGAGTTTACCAATCTGCAGGATTGCTAAGCCAAACTCAAGACAGTTGGCAAGTATGCATTAAATACGTTGCTCAAAAAAAGAAAGGGAACACTAAGATACCATATCGTAGATATTACTGAATGAAATATCGCAGCTGCATATCTTTGTTCATTACATAGTGGCATGCGTTGAGAACAAGAAAACATAAAAATGATCAATGTAAGTCAAAATTAATATCCTATTGCCTGGATTTGGAAGGATACTCAAAATCAAAGTGGAAAATCAAATTACAGGCTGATCCAACTTCAGTGGAAATGCATCAAGAAAAGGAAATGATGCTAAGTAGTGTGTGTGGCCTCCACGTGCCTGTTTGACCTCCCTACGATACCTGGGCATGCTCCTGATGAGTCGGCAGATGTTGTCATGAGGGATTTTCTCCCAGACCTAGACTAAAGCATCCACCAACTCCTGAACAGTTTGTGGTGCAATGTGACATTGGTGGATGGAGTGAGACATGATGTCTCAGATGTGTTCAATCGTATTCAAGTCTGGGGAACAGGTGGGCCAGTCCATAGCTTCAATGCCTTCATCTTGCAGGAACTGCTGACACACTCCATCCACATGAGGTCTGACATTGTCTGCATTAGGAGGAACCCAGGGCCAACCACACCAGCATATGGTCTCACAAGGGGTCTGAGGATCTCATCTCGGTACCTAATGGCAGTCAGGCAACCTCTGTTGAGCACATGGAGGGCTGTGCGGCCCTCCAAAGAAATGCCACCCCACACCATTACTGACCCACTGCCAAACCAGTCACGCTGAAAGATGTTGCAGGCAGCAGATCACTCTCCACGGCATCTCCAGACTCTGTCACGTCTGTCACGTCTGTCACATGTGAACCTGCTTTCATCTGTGAAGAGCACAGGGCGCCAGTGGCAAATTTGCCCATCCTAGTGTTCTGTGGCAAATGCCACACATCCTGCAAGGTGTTGGACTGTGAGCACAACCTCCATCTGTGGACATCAGGCACTCACACCATCCTCATTGAGTCGGTTTCTAACCATTTGTGCAAACACATGCACATTTGTGGCCTGTTGGAGGTCATTTTGCAGGGCTCTGGCAGTGCTCCTCCAGTTCCTCCTTGCACAAAGGTTGAGGTAGTGGTCCTGCTGCTGGGTTGTTGCCCACCTACGGCCCCTCCACATCTCCTGGTGAACTGGCCTATTTCCTGGTAGTTCCACCAGCCTCTGGACCCTACGCTGACAGACACAGCAAACCTTCTTGCCACAGCTCACATTGATGTGCCATCCTGGATGAGCTGCACTACCTGAGCCACTTGTGTGGGTTGTAGAGTCCGTCTCATGCTACCACGAGTGTGAAACCACAACCAACATTCAAAAGTAACCAAAACATCAGCCAGAAAGCATTGGTTCTGAGATGTGGTCTGTGGTCCCCACTTGCAGAACCACTCCTTTATTGAGTGTGTCTTGATAACTGCCAATAATTTCCATCTGTTGTCTATTCCATTGGCACAACAGCATGTGAAATTGATTGTCAGTCAGAGTTGCTTCCTAAGTGGACAGTCTGATTTCAAAGAAGTTTGATTTACTTTGAGTTATATTCTGTTGTTTAAGTGTTTCCTTTATTTTTTTTGAGTAATGTATAAAGTATGGCCCTTAGGTGGAGCTGGGAGCCACATTTGAGAGCCACGTCATGTGGTTGATGGAACATTACTAAATTATAAACTTAATAGTAAAATTTACTGGCTCTTTAACTAATCAAGCTGAGAAGCTGCTATCACTGAAACATCTGATTCCATTGTAGTGCTAAGTACTTTGCCTCCATACAACAATGAGTTTCAATAAAATAAGTAATTGAAATTGTAAAAATATCAGAGGAATATAGCACATGTTTATGGAAAGATGATGAAATTATTCTACAACTTACAGCACATATTCATGTGATGCACGTTGTGCTTCAGGATTCAAATCATAAATGATTAATGGATAAGATAGCAAGGCTGAGTAGTTCATTGTGACCTAAAGACTTACTTATTTGCCAATTAAAGTCAAGTCCTTTTCTTCATGAACAAAGGGCAAATTAAATATACCAATACAATATTGTTACTATTACATTGGGCATCTTTGCTTGACATAGCCAAATGTTATATCTACACTTAAATTGGGACTTTAATTGACTGAATAATGAATGTGCAAGTGAATATCAGAAAGTTCAAGATGTGCTTATACTGCAAAGTTTTGCCCCATTTGATTGCTTACATTCACAGTTCTTCATGGTTTAGATAATTTTCTCATTTAATCTTTAAATTGATTAAAACATTGACTCAAACTGCAGTGAAATGCAAATTTATAAAGAGAAAATAATTAGATGGCCTGAAATTGGAATCACTCAGAATTATTGCATAATTCATTGACAGGTAATAAGTTTAATTATACATTTCCTTTGTTTTGAATGTGGGAATAAATTTGAAGAATTCAAAAGAATATAGCATTACTGAACATATCCATATAAAAATAATTTTAGAAAAAAAGGAACAGCAACCAGGCCACCCACCATCCTTTCGAAATATGCAGCAACCACAAGTGGATCAATATAGAATAGCTTAGAAAAAACTTCATGCATGGAAAGAATGAAAGTGTATTGCAGCTTATGAAAATATTACCTATGTGGCCTTGATAAATACATTACAAATCAGATACTGAAGGTTAAAAGGAATCTGTCAGCAAGTTTTTCCTGCCTCATCTGAGAGCAGTATGATGTAGGCAAAGAGACCCTGAATCCAACGATGTATCATTTATTTTACTGGGTGCATTAGAGAGACTTCGGCAGGTTTGATTGCGTTAGAGATTGTTGCTGCCACGAACAAGAAAAAATCATTTCACTGACAATTGAATTATGTTTTATTCTCTCCTAATACATCTCATATCTGAAAATAATTTTGGGTTTGAAATTCTCTTCATATTTAGTATTGTATCAATTGATCCACCATAAAGGGGACACCCCGAAGAGAATATAAACGTTAAGATACAACCAGTGAGTATGGTGGACATGCAAGGAGTGGTGTGACCTTTTGTATGTTTTATTGGTACCTTAATATATCATTGTTCCAATAGCATCAGCAGCTATCAAAAACGAGATCTCTACCATCAGATAACCTGCAAACTACTTACCACGTAGACATCTCAACTTACACAGAATATTCTACATCAACTTCATTTTTAAATAAGTACGTATAACTTCTGTTAAGTATTTATTTCCTTTTTTTTTATACATCTGCTCAGCATAGCACGGTGAATCACACAAATATACGTATAAGAAATAATCCTTTCAGTAACTATTCAAATACATTATATTTTCTAATACCACCACTCATATCTGAAAAAAAAAACAGAATTCGGTGGCGGAGTAGAGATTAGAGACATTTTGGCACGTTTGATTGCGTTCCAGAGTTTGTTGCTACCACGTATAAGAAATAATCCCTTCAGGGACAATTCAGATAGATTCTGTTTTCTAATACTATCCCTCATATTTGAAAATAATTTTGGTCCTGTGTCAGAGTAGGCATTAATGTATTACAGATTTTTTTTGCACGTTTGCTTGCATTACAGGCTGTGCTGCTTCCATGTATAAGAAATAATCCTTTCACTGACAATTCAAATATACCTTATTCTCGCCCAATACCCCTCATATCTGAAAATAATTTAGGGCTTGGTGGTGTAGTCTGGACCATATAAAATCCTCACCATGATCCTTCTTCCTCCCACCATGCCCAGTCCCAGGGTTTTGGGTTTAGGGTTTGGTGGTGGAGTAGGAAATAGTGCATTACAGACATTTTTGCACATTTGACTACATTACAGACTGAGTTGCTGCCACATACAAAAGAAATCCTTTCAGGGACAATTCAAATAGACTCTATTCTGTAATAATAATTCTCTTAGTTGCGTAGATAATTAAAAATATGTAAGGCATGCGGTAAGGGATGAGGAAATGGATGTGCTGCTGAAGGTGTACACAAAGGCCATGGTCCAGATGAAATTGAGTGTGCTGTGGGAGCACACGATACATGCTCATCCACAAGAGCTAGCTTTATGTCCCACTTTTAAAGGGGTCATGGGACACCACTCCTGAAGCCAGAACAATGCTAGCAAGTTGTTAGTTATAGGGCAAATAATGCATTCATTCTGTTTCCCATCAACACCCTATCTTCCACATGGTCAAGTCTTGCTAGCCAAGAGTCTGGACTATATAATCCTCACCATGATCCTTCTTCCTCCCACCATGCCCAGTCCCAGGAGACAAGTAACCCTATATTTGGACACTCTGAGGAGATCTTTCATTTCCATTTACGTCTTCTTTTGGCATGTCAACTTGCAAGTTTCAAGAGGGACAAAAGGAAAACGTGTGCACTGATGCCAAAATATATGAGCAGCTAGGGTCAGAAGAAGCCAATGGTGGTGAATGGCAATTATAGACTCAAGAGGTAGATGATGATGAGACACAGTTGCCCACAAGTCATGTTAAGAGAACAAGTCAGGAGAAGGATCAGTGAGAGGAAGTGGAAAATGAGGTGATGGATGATGAAGTCTCTGACCCATCTCGGCAAAGTTGGGTCAGAGTGGCATGGACAGACTGGCATCGAAGTCTGGAGACTGAAGGAGGACGATTTGGTCCACAGCAGATACTTCTAACAGATGGAGTGAATGATTAGCTTAAGGGGTGGAGGAGGTTTTTTTTCTCTCTTTTTATTTTAACTTATACACAAGTCATTATACAGGAAAAAATGTTTCTCAACATTTTTTCCTGTATAATCTATATTTGCTATGGGTTTGTCTATTTTACCGCCAGTCCGTAATAGTGGCATAATACTCTGAGAACATTGTTCCCAAAAGCTACCTGTGAGTCAGAGATGTGTCTAGGCATCTTACCCATGCTGTTCCTATTCCATTTGAGCATTTTTTCTTTCCTTTTCAGAAATTTTAATGCCCCAAACCTCTTGGGAGGGTCCGTCGGATAAATGCTTGAGCTTCCCATTGACTTTTAGTATATTTGTTACTCAAGATGAGTTGCTAGTGGACCTTTTCAGAAAATCATTTTGCTTTTAGTCTTGGAGAGTCACTAAATAATATGTTTTAGTTAGTGAGGTAATCAGTGTTATTTGATCCATCTAGAATTTAAGACCACTGTCAATTTTAAATTTAACATATTTTCTAGTAAAGTTAAAAGTAAAAAAAATCTTTATTTTAAATTAAGCCTTACTTTCTCTGAGGCAACTTTTTGCTTCATTTTTTACCTTGCATTTCAATTTATTTTCCTTTATGTCACAAATTGACATACATGTTTTTACCAGAAAGTTTTGTAACCTTGCACTTCATAAAACTTTAATTATCTGCCTGCATGCACAAGATATGTCAAATGCTTCTACAGTCAAAAATGTCTTCATACAGAATTCATTAAGCTCCGCTGGCAGAAATCTTGCAAATCTCTCTTTTTGCCAATGGGCTTTCACTTCCTGGCTTAGTAAAAACAACTCATAATTCTCTTTGTGCTACACAAAAACATAGCATTGTGAATATATGACTCTTTCTATTCCTACATGAATTCACATATTACTGTACATAATCTTCAATTTCTTTCAAGTGGGAAACAGAAGAACTTCACTGTCATGATTGATGGGTTTGCCAGGGGTTGGACTCCCAGCAATTGGACAGGTTCTATTTCACCTGTCTTATATAGATGAAAAGTTATAGCTCCCAACTGTCCCGGTTTCAGTGCGTTTGTCCTACACATCACGGCTTTCTCCCGACTTCTAAGGTTACATACACATTTTGAGTATTTGGTGAGTTTTTGGTTTAATGACCGGCTTTTTTTTACCACTGACACCATGGATATTTAAAACATTTAAAAAAAATGTCTTTTTTATTATCAAAACTATAAATAAATAAATATATATATTCCTTTTATTACTGTATTTTAGAACTGAATAATTTTACTCATGATTTTTAAGTATAAATTCTCTTTCTATTTTCATTTTTTCATTATTCATTCCCTTGCGAAACCACAAGTCAACTGTGTTGTACATGTGGTAAGCGCGGAAGGGGTACAACATGACCCTGACAAAATTGCTGCAGTTCAAAACTGGAGAGCGCCAACTACCGTCAAAGAAGTCAGAAGCTTTCCCACCTCTGGAGACAGAGAAAACGTCTATTTGTCCGGAAAGGGCTCATAATGAGAAACACTTTGGACTCTGTCTCAGGCAATAGACTTCACCAAATGCTCATTCCACGGGGAGATGCACGAATCATCCTTGAAGGCTATCATGATCGCTCTGGCCATTTCGGTGTCCAGAAAACTGAAGCTACCTTCAGCCGAAGATTTTACTGGATTGGTATGAGAGGAGACATTGAAAGTTGGTGCCAAGAATGTCCTGCATATAACATCACAAAAGATGAATGCAGAGATCAAAAAGCACCCCTACACCCTATCAAGTAAAAAACAGGAGAAATTACATAGTTAGCAACATAATTAGCAAGGCCAAAAAAGACTTTTTTCCGTCCAGTTCAGCCTATATTCCGTCAGAATAAATCCCCAGATCTACATCCTTCTAATTTGCTGCTCTTGATCATGTGAAATTGGGCCCAACGTGCTCTGGCTATATATATGCCCTCACAATGGTGGATCATTATACAAAGCTTGCTGCTATTGCCCCTGTCAAAGATTTTTGAGCCAAAACTGCAGCTGAAGTCTTCCATACCAAATTCGTCCAACACTATGAATGTCCAGACCACATCCTCACTGATCACAGACCTGTCATTGAATCTCAACTTTTCCACAAGCTGTGCAAGTACAAAGATTGCAAGAAACTGCGTACCACCACTTACCATCCACAAGGTAATGGACTATGCGAAAGAGTAAACCAATTCATCATCGGAATGCTGTGCATCACTTCTGCCACCAAAGGAACTGAGTGGCCTGAGATTCTGAAAGATCTTGTTCACATCTACAATAACACCACCCATTGCTCAACTGGTCATACTCCATTTTATCTGATTTTCTGCCTACAAGGTCTGTTGCCATCAGACATGGCTCTAGGTATACAAGTACGTGACGCCTTTAATTCTTTTCCACAAATTGACTGAGTGATTAAACACCGCAGATGCAAGGTGGAAGCCAATTAAATTGTCGATTCTCGCATGGAGGAATCACGAAGAAGGCAACAAGAAGACTATAATCAACGTACCCATGCCAAGCCCTAACAAATTGGCGACCGAGTCTGGCCTGGAAACAACCATCAGACTGGAAAATTGGATACACTTTGGGAAGTTGAACCATACACAATAACTGCTATACCCTTTCCATCGTCTGATGTGTACGAGATATCCAAAATTTCTTTGAAACCCCAGTTGGTACACAGAAATCGCCTAAAACTGTGTCTCAAGGAAAAACTCCTGAGGGAGTCACCAGTAACCAAGTTACCTTTGATTGGAGCACAAAATCCTCTAGATTCATAGAATCATAGAATCATAGAATCGTAGAGTTGGAAGGGACCTCCTGGGCCATCTGGTCCAACCCCCTGCTCAAAGCAGGATTCGCTAAATCATCCCAGTCAGATGTCTGTCCAGCCTCTGTTTGAAGACTTCAATTGAAGGAGAACTCAACACTTCTCGTGGCAGCTTGTTCCACTCATTGATCACTCTAACTGTCAAAAAGTTTTTTCTAATATCTAATCTGTGTCTCCTCCCATTCAGTTTCATCCCATTGCTTCTAGTCTTTCCTTGCGCAAATAAGAATAAAGTTGATCCTTCTACAATGTGACAGCGCTTTAGATATTTAGATTCATCCAAAAGACTGCCAAGCCTTGCTTAAATTATCTTTGCGCCACAATTTGGGTTTCCTGGCTATAATCAGTTCATTCCTACCTCAACAGAGAATACTTTTCTTCCACCTGAAGAGACCACAGAAACTGAACTGATCTCCAGTCAATGGACAGTACCTTTGAGATGCTCTGAGCGTAGTGCAAAAGGTATCCTACCTGCTTGGTATAGGGACTATGTACCTCACCATATATCTTTCTTGAATTATATGCCCTCTTGGCATTTACATACTCAGATTTACAAGATTAATGTGTTCTTTTTCTAATTGATTTAACAGGTCAAGGACTGTGCCTGGCTCACAAAGCCAAGAAATCTTAAACTTCATTAAACCCATTTACATGTAATAGTATTATAGTCATTACTAAGACTTTTTTTGCTCATGCTTATCTACTATTGCATTTTTTAAGTATGGACATTTACATCAAATGTCTAGAGACTCTATCCCAACAATATTCTGAATATTTCTCATGTTCACATCCTACGTTGGTGCTACTAGTATTTATTCCATTTTGCCATGCTCTTATGTATAGCACTTTTCCTCTGTATTCCTAACTTTGTCATTTGTACAAGGCTTCACCCTCCAACTGTACACCAAGGACAGCTTTTCTTAAGAGGAGTTTGTGGTATCTCAGTACCAGTTCTGCTGCTGAATGAGGCAGTTACCGTGTGGCAGAAGATTTGCTCCAGTGTGTCAGAATTAAGGGCATGTCACACTAAGAGATATCGCTAGCAATATCGCTATAACTAGTGATGTTATAGCGATATTGCTAGCGATATCGCTATGTGTGATACTTACCTACGACCGGCTCCCCCGCTGGTTATCGCTGATCGCGCGAGAACGTTCAGGACTGTCTCTCGTCGTCAGCTTCCTGCGGCGCTTCCTGCTGTGAGGACGAGCGACGCGTGGAGCCGGGCGGGAGGACGCAGGATCGCCTGGTGTGACAGGTAAGTAGCGATCCCCGTCCCCAGCGATGTCGCTGGTGAGATCTGCCTGTGTGGCAGCTCACTAGCGACCACTTAGCGATGTACCAGCGATCGTGACCGCGTCATATCGCTGGTCGGGATCTCTGGTACATCGCTAAGTGTGACAGTACCTTTAGTTTGGAAACTGTGAGTTAAAAAATGTAATACATTGCATTGTATACCGACGACTCATAAATGTGCTTTGCTGCCATCTACTGGCCAATGTGCATATGAAAGCAAAGTTAAATAGTAGTATTGTAACAAACAGCTCTGGCAAAAATTGAGACACCACTGCACAGTTTTATAAAAATCAGCTTCTCTACATGTCTGACAGCCATTCCATTCCAGTGTCAGTTGAATTCCAACTAGAGTACACCTCATTCTACATAATGTGCTTCTGATTAGGTGACCACCTGAACCAAATCTTATTTAATTAAGGAAAGTATGAAAAAAAACTGCTAAATATCGTCTTGCAATAGGACAAGCTGGATGGTAAAACAAGTACTGGTAATATCCCAAAAGTAATAGGAATGAAAAAATAACTTTTAACCATGCCAAAGGAGTTGAAAAGGAAAGTCTTGAGTGAGGAAAATAAGTGCTCAATTCTGGTTTTACTAGCAGAGGAATACAGTGAGAGTCATGTTACCTCCATCCTTAAAATTTCTAAGATGGCAGTCTATTACAACAAGGTCAAGCAGCAGATATTGGGGACAACAAAGCGGCAGAGGGCAAAAATGACTCTCCACTGACCAGGGTGACCGTTATCTTATTTGAATGTCACCCAGCAACCACAGGATGATATCAAGTAACCGACAAAAGGAATGGCAAATGGCAGCTGAGGTGAAGTGCATGGCAAGAACAGTTCGTAATAGGCTTTTAGAGGCAGGGCGCAAGTCATGTAAAGGTAGAAAAAAAAACTTTCATCAATGAGAAGCAAAGGAGAGCCAGACTGAAGTTTGCCAAAGACCATAAGAATTGGACCATAGAGGAATAGAGTAAGGTAATCTTCTCTGATGAGTTTAATTTTCAGTTTTGCCCAACACCTGGTCGTCTAATGATGAGACGGAGACCTGGTGAGGCGCAGAAGGCAATGTCTTGCACTCACTGTGAAATTTGGTTGAGGATCATGATGATCTGGGGATGCTTCAGCAAGGCTGGAATTGGGCAGGTTAAACTTTGCGAAGGACATATGAATCAAGCCGCATACAAGGTTATCCTGGAAAAACAGCTAATTCCTTCTGCTCAGGCATTGTTCCCCAACTCTGAGGACTGTTTTTTCCAGCAGGACAATGCGCAATGCCACCCAGCTAGGTCAATCAATATGTGGATGAAGGACCACCACATTAAATCCCTGTCATGGCCAGCCCAATCTCCAGACCTGAACCCCATTGAAAACTCTGGAATGTAATCAAGAGGATGATGGATAGTCACAAGCCATCAAACAAAGATGAACTGCTTAAATTTTTGTACCAGGCATGGCATAAGGTCACCCAAAAGCAGTGCGAAAGACTGGTGGAAAGCATGCCAAGATGCATGAAAGCTGTAATTAAAAATCATGGTTATTCCACAAAATGTTGATTTCTGAACTCTTCATGAGTTCATGTCAGTACTGTAGTTTATAGAATATTAGAGCATTTTACATTTTACTCAAAAATATACCTATAAAGGGAAAAATCAGACATACTAAAAATTTTGCAGTCGTCTTAATTTTTGCCAGAGCTGTAGTTAGCAAGGCCGAAAAAAGACATTTGTCCAACCAGTTCAGTCTGTATTCCATCAGAATAAATCCCCAGATCTACTTCCTTCTAAAGAACCTAATAACTGTAAGATACCTAATAATATTGTTACACTCCAGTAAGGCATCCAGGCCTCTCATGGACCCCTCAACTGAGTTCGCCATCACCACCTCCTCAGGCAAGGAATTCCATATTCTCACTGCCCTAACAGTAAAGAATCCTATTCTATGTTGGTGGAAAAACCTTCTTTCCTCCAGATGCAGAGAATGCCCCCTTATGACCGTCACCTTCTTTTGTATAAACAGATCCTCGGAGAGATATTTGTATTGGCCCCTTATATACTTATACATGGTTATTAGATCGCCCCTCAGTCATCTTTTTTCTCGACTAAATAGTCCTTATTTTGTTAATCTTGCTAATCTAAAAGTGATTAAAAGTGATTTTTCTCCTCACAACAAGCTGCCATTGAAACGGCAGGGAGGAGCCTCCCAGCTCAGAACTATTTTGCCGTGTGAGCTTTACCATTGCCATGGTTTTTTAAGAAGCATTTTCTAATACATTTTTGAATTCAAAGAAGCTGGAACACGTTTCCTTTTTCACATCAGTTCTACACGTGACCGCATGAGTTCCGTGCTTCAGCAAGCCGTATGTCTCTGTGGGTGAGCTGGTTCATTCTTTTTTTCTTTGAGTGACTTTCTAACCCCATATCTCACTTGAGGACGTGTCCTGCTTGTTACATACAGCTGCCGTAATCAGTATCACTGAGAGAAGCAGCAAAGTGGCTGCCAAAAAAGAGGCTCTACATGTACATACGGCAGCTGAGTTTTCCTTTCACAAATGATAGAAATGCATCTGTAGATTTCTTGGATTTGTCCAGTTTGAGGTTGCTCCAACTTCTTTGTAGCTGTCACATGTGTCTCACACCAACCTGGGAGATCTGAGGGTAGAATATCACTGCATATTGTGAATTGCAGATCTTCCATTAAGCCTGTTTGTTTGGATCCCATATTAAATTAATTTGGTTTCCTTTGGTGCTGAAAAAGTTAGCAACCCTTTCTATACTGGCCAGAAACATACTGCTTCTGATCTTGTTGATAATTCTTCCTTTAAAACCTGTCCAGACCCTCTTTGTCTTACCAATGAAAGCTCTGCTTCCTTGCTATTAGGAGACACCTTGCTGAATAGGAATTGTAACAACCCCCTGCGCAACCTACCGCAGGGGGCTGCACACTGAAATATGAGAGGTAACTGGGGAACATAGGTGAACTCAATAGACTGTGCACGGGACCTGTCCCACGTGACTCTGGGAGAGTGGTCAGGGAACAGCGGTAAACTCACTAGTCTGTGTAAAGGACCTGTCCCACGTGACTGTGGGGGAGTGGCCGGAGGCGGAGCTAGGCGCCGACGGCCAGTGGGGACAAAGAAAGCCAGAGACAAGTTAATGCATGCTGAGGTCAAAAATCGAGAGATACGGGAGGTACCGTGGACTGAGACGTTGGAGTAGTCAAGTCAAAGCCAGAGGTCAAAAACCCAGAACGAGCAGTGTGGTACAATAGGGATAAACTGTAACGGAGTAACAATAGCCAAGCCAGAAGGTCAGAACTGAAGAAGACAATAGTACCAAAACGTGAGACAGAGAACAGAGTGAGTGGACAGACCAGATCATACACGGGAGGCAATCAAGCAATACAGTGTACATGCACACCAGGGGGTCAGACACACAGTACAAAAGTATAACTGACAGAGAATCTTAACCAGGAAGGGGTATATATGTCCCTCCCACATCCAAAAAGAGGCACACAACTTTAACCCCATGAAAGCAGGGGTGGAACTCCATCCGTAACCATGACAGGAATTCATTGTGGCTATTGGAGATTTGTCTTCTTGTGTGGTGTGCTAAGGCTAAATGTTTTGGTGAAAAGTTGTTGTAAAGGTGTTCTTTGTACATGTGTACTTATTTCCTGGTCCCTGTTTCCCTTTTAGTTTACTCCTCCCTGTCACTATCATCCTTCCTATTGTTGGTTGGTGCTTTTGTATGATAGAGGGTTTCTGTTATTACTGTTTTCTCTTGTATGTCTTGTTCACATTACATTTCTGTCCCAGGATCCATTTCCCACTATGATACTCCTCCAAACTTCTGGGTCACTAGTTGCTCACAGACCTATAATTATAATGGGCCAAACCCACCAATGTATGCACCAAGTCATCACTGGGCATCTTCTTATCATGACCAGTAACAAATACAGCAAAAAAGCCAATTTCTGTCAAAATTGACAGACAAATCTCACCCCAAAAGAAATTATATATAGCAGTAGGTGGAATTAAAACATAACTTTTAATATGTAAATTAAAAGAACCAACCAATATGTGTCACCAAAAAGTGATTAAAAAAGATGCCAATTCAGAGGGTAATCCCCAAGGGGGAAAAAAAGGGACCACCTAAATGCATCATACAGGATATAAGATATACAAATGTTGCTAGTGTTCCATAACAGGCAACAATTTGTCTAGAGGATACAGCATAAATAACAATTAGCACATAATGCCATAGCCAATTGCATATATATTAATAACAAACAAATTTTTATGGTCACGATAGTACCAATAGATGAGATATACAAAAAAGGGAACAATCTCACCGGATTGTGCAGACGGCCAGGAGTCTCCAGGGATACTCTCTATACACACAGGAAGATCGCAATGGGGGGACAATACCCTGTCAAATCCCTACAAAAACTGCAATCATCTGATCCCCAAACTCCCGCCCTGACAAGGACAGTCCACAGCTCACCTTATATTGCACATGCCCTGCACTTTCCCTTAGAGGGGTGTCCCAACGCGTTTCATCCAAGTAACTCTTCAGGGGACTAACTTGTTAAAAAGTGCCATAGTGCTAAAGCTCAAGAGACATAAATCCTCCTACTCTCAATGCTATCTGCTGTCTGCAGAGAGTGGAGGAAAGAGGGCATATTTATATGGTTAAGCTGACATCAAACCATTATCACCTGTTGCTGCAATCAATTAATCAATGTGCCACACATGTATTCACTCCCCATACCCTTATCGTAAATACCATTATGCTGGCATCCCAGTCGTCCACCATTACTCAGTTTCACTTCCGTGGAACGCACGCCAGCATCGGCGCTTACTCCGCCTATGATAACGTCACATATACACAGCCTATCAGAGAGAAAAAGTGTGCCCCACTTCCGGTGATATCCACCAACGGGGACATATTACAAAAACGCCCCACTTCCAGTGACGTCTTACTAAGGGGCCGCCTCAAGCAGAGATGCCACACTTCCGGTCAGCGGGACGGAAACATATTAAAAAGGTGCCCCACTTCCGGTGACGTTTTGCCAGCAGGTCGCCTCAAAGAAGGGACACACCCTATTCTCGATGACGTACTCACTCAGAGGCGCAAGAGAAGTCCACACCTTCCCCAGTGGCGTCAAGAAACAGAATATCCCAGGGAAGGATTACCCCACTTCTAATCAGCGAACCAAGCGCTGACCATGGCACACCAAAACGGGCTACCACGTCACTAATAATATTAGGGTCAGCAAAATGTACGCTGAACAAAGTGCGATTATTTAGAATACATAACCTATCTGGTGTATCATATCATAAACAGGAGACAGTGGCCTACCTGATATACAGCATCACATATAAGAGGCAATTGAAGAAGGAGGCCACACAAAATTATAATTAAAATCTAGTATACACTAACTCATCGCTAGACACAGGTGTACAAATTATATCTTTAAAAAAGAATGGTATACTATACCGTTGAGATTGTTCCCTTTTTTTGTATATCTCATCTATTGGTACTATCGTGACCATAAAAATTTGTTTGTTATTAATATATATGCAATTGGCTATGGCATTATGTGCTAATTGTTATTTATGCTGTATCCTCTAGACAAATTGTTGCCTGTTATGGAACACTAGCAACATTTGCATATCTTATATCCTATCATGACCAGTACCAGAAACCATCTTTTACGCAACCAATCCTGGTTTCCTCTAATGCTACCTTAAATTCTCTATCCAGCCATTTACATTTTTGAGCCCTCTTCATTGCTCCTATAATTTAATATTAGACTCATACATATGCCACATGAATATATGTCAGTTGCACGTTTTTGCTTGTAGGATGAGATTTTACTTAGATTTTAGGCTCCCATCCTATTTTCCAAAGGCTAGTGTCATTTTTTTTTTATCTTTAGTTGTAATATAAAATGTCTCTTTATTTTTGGAATATCTATCTTTGTTGGCTACTCTAATACCACAACTCCAGAACCCTACTGCCGTTTTTGCAGCATGGCTTGTTATTTGTTGTGATCCTATGTCTAGCAACTTTGCATCCTAGCATTTTAGGTTTTATTAAATTATGTAATTTTGGTTTGGCTTTCATTACTTCATTTTGATTGAAGGTCATTATTTAAAAAAATGAAAAAAAAATGCAAAATCACTGAAATTGCGATACCAAGGTGATAGTAGGGTGACTGGTGCTGAGCAACTCCGCCCCTCACCTCAGGGGCATTATAGTGGCCGTATAAGCTGTCAATATGGAAGGTATGCCCCTGGTTAGAACTTGGTAGCAATTTGTCAACCGTCACAGTTGTCAAGCTCTCGGAACACAGAATACAATAGCATTATATGTATTCTTAGTTATTCTCATGCCTATTATTCAATTGCCACAATATTTCACCTGTTTGTAAAACTTTTTACAGCACTACTCAATCTGATGGTGCTACATAATGATTAAACAGAACCTGATAATAGGTTTACCCTTAGGAGTTATTAGGAACACTTTATCTCTTCCCCAATTTATTTATATCTGTGTTATATACAGTAGGTACAGAAAGTATTCAGACCCCTTTAAGTTTCTCACTCTCTCTTTCCTTGCATTCAATTTGGTAAATTCAAAAAAAGGTCATTCTTTTCTCATTAATATACACTCTGCACCCCATCTTGACTAATAAAACAAACAGAAATGTAGAAATTTTTGCAAATTTTTAAAAAAAGAAAAACTGAAATATCACATGGTCATAAGTATGCAGACCCTTTGCTCAGACACTCATATTTAAGTCACATTCTGTCCATTTCCGTGCAATCCTCCTTGAGATGGTTCTACTCCTTCATTGCAGTCCAGCTTTGTTTAATTAAACTGATAGGACATGATTTGTAAAGGCACACACCTGTCTATATAAGACCTCACAGCTCACAGTGCATGTCAGACCAAAAGAAAATCATGAAGTCAAAGCAATTGGCCAAGGAGCTCAGAGACAGAATTTTGGCAAGGCACAGATCTGGGCAAGGTTACAAAAGAATTTTTGCAGTACTCAAGGTTCCTAAGAGCACAGCAGCCTCCATAATCCTTATTTGGAAGAAGTTTGGGACCACCAGAAGTCTTCCTACACCTGGCTATCCAGCCAAACTGAGCAATCATGGGAGAAGAGCCTTGGTGAGAGAAGTAAAGAAGAACCCCAAGATCACTGTGGCTGAGCTCCACAGATGCAGTATGGAGATGGGAGAAAGTTCCACAAAGTCAACTGTCACTGCAGCCCTCCACCAGTCAGGCCTTTATGGCAGAGTGACCAGACAGAAACCTCTCCTCAGTGTAAGACATATGAACGCCCACATAGAGTTTGCTAAAAAACACATGAAGGACTCCCAAACTATGAGAAATAAGATTCTCTGGTCTGATGAGACGAAGATAGAACTTTTTGGTGATAATTCTAAGCGGTATGTGTGGAGAAAATCAGGCACTTCTCATCACCTGCCTAATACAATCCTAACAGTGAAACGTGGTGGCAGCATCATGCTATAGGAGTGTTTTTCAGCTGCAGAGAGAAAAGAGAAAACGACTGTCTGTAATTGAAAGAAACATCAATGTGGACAATTACATAGATATCCTGAATGAAAACCTCTTCCAGTGAGGGCGTGGCCTGGCAGCCTAGGGGAGAGGACACACTTCACATGATCTCCATCTGAGACTATAGGACTTTATATTTTTGCATTGTACCTGTTGGCCTTAAACCTTCCAGGGCCGAACTAGACCTCTCAGGAATATCTGGAGAAGACTTCGAGCCAGTCATACCGACCTTAATGAACCCCTGGTGATCTGGGAGTTCAGCACTCTGGGGACTTGATTGGAACCGCTGTCCTCTACCCCTGCTTCAGGTAACATATCAAGCAGGACAAGATCACAAGAACCGGTCAGCGGTGAGTCTGCTGTGAACTGCAGCCGCCCTGCACAGTCCCTGGGCACTCCTACCCATGCTGGATGCTGCCCTGGACATTTTTACTGGCACCAGCTGTGCCTGGAGTGTAGGCTTCCCACCTCTTCTGGTCTCCTGCGGTGCTTCCCCTGGGCACGTTACTCATCTTCATCTTACCTGCTCAGGGTTCGTGTCCTGGGCCCTCCACGCTGCTTAGGGTGGTCCCTTCTGTCCAGGTCACTCCTCTCTGCTGCAGCTGCAGCGCTGGTGTGCTGTCCAGGTGCCTCACGTGGTCGGCTTCTTCTCCGGCACCATCTTGAAGGGATGGAGCAGGGCTGCTGCTTTGCACTGAGCACATAAAGAACAACTAATACAGCCACAGTACTCTGCTGCCATCTAGAGACTACCCAGAGTAACTTCATAACAAATTCAGTATTATAGTTGCTCCAGCGAACTCCATAGTATTTCAAATAAATTTTACTTTTAAACACATAGCCTACTACTGATGTGAACTTTATACCTGCTACTTCCAGAGGTCAATGCTACGCAGTGATTATTGCGTTTTTATAACAGCGCCTGCCCCTATGGGCTTGGCTAGATAACAGATAAAGCCCCCCCTTCTATTGGGGCTCGCCTTCCGTATGGTGGTTGACCCCGGCCCTAACGGGGACATATTGATGCCTATTTGCTATTTAACCCTATCTACTGTTATGTAAGTTGTTTCAACTAAACCCCAGCTGTGGTATCCCCCTCTTCTGTTACATCTTGTGATTATACACCCTTCGTCATCACCCATGGATAAATTTGTGAACTCTACTAGCTCTAAATCTGTGAAAACCAGAGCTCAGGTTACTAAATCTCCTCCTAATACACCGGACTCTAAACCCGCCATGTCCGAGGAATCTCTGCAAGCCATCGCCACTTTTATCATGGCAAAACTCATGCGGGCAACTTGAGTCTTTCCAATCCTTGCTGGAAACAATCACATTCCAGCTGACTGACCACACTAATAAAATCTCAGTGGCAGAGGAGCGGATTTCTGATTTGGAGGATACTGTACATGTACAATCTTACGCTGCTCGGGTAAAGGACAGAGATCATGCAGTAGAGCAGCTCCAGGAAAAACTTGATGACTTGGAGAATCTGAGTTTTCAAAACAATCTCCGGATCATTGGCGTCACAGAGTCAGTAAAAGACCTTCATCACTTCACTTCCTCCTGGCTCCCACGGGCACTCAATTTGCTGGACCTGCCTGGCTCCATGGTAGTGGAGCGAGCCCACAGGACTGGACCTGAATGTTCTGATCCAAAAGCTTGCCCACACCCTGTTGTTTTCAAGCTGCTCAATTTTCAGGACAAAATACAACTGCTCCAGGCATTTAGAGCTGCTTCCTCGCTGAAATATGAGGGTCACTCCCTTCTTATGTTTCAGGACTTCTCCGCTTTGGTAGTGGCAAAGCGCCAGGCTTTTTCACCAGTCTGTAGACTGTTACATGACAGGGGCACACATTTTGCCCTTCTATATCCTGCATGCCTTCGGGTAGTGCTTCACAGAAAATCGGTATTTTTTGATGATCCTGATACAGCCATGGGGGAAATGGAGCGTTCCGCCCGGGCACCTTCTCCGGTTACTTAACTTTGATTTCTGGTCAAATGTTTTATTATCCTTGAATATTGGGACCTGATTGGTGATGTGATCTTATTGTACTAATGTGCACAATGTTTGTTGTTATTTGGTAAAATTCCTTTATAGGGGTTGCTATTAGTCAGGATAATTTAACCTGAGGGTTAGTATTCTGGTTTATATGTTTTTTTCTGTTTGTTTGGGGATTGGGGGTGGGGGTGGGTTTTACTTCCCTGGGCACACTCTGTACTCTGTCTTTTTGGTTGCTTTGGGTATTAGGGTTTGCTCTCTGGGATAAACCTTTACCTAAAGATTCTTTTCTTATTATCTCTGTCTCCTGGCCTCCATGTGAGATAAGATAATATGGCTACATTCAATGATGTAGCTTCACGTATCAATATTGACTATCTCAAATTTCTTTCTTGGAATGTAGCTGGTCTAAATTCGCCAGTAAAGCGTAGGAAGGTGTAAGATCATATCACTCGCCTACGCCTGCGTATCGTCTTTCTACAGGAAACTCACTGGCTTTGCAGGGGTCACCCGGCACTCCATAATAGACATTATTTGGAGTGCTTGGAGGCTTCCTTTTCACAGAAAAAGTACGGGGTGGCCATTTTGTTTCATAAAGCTCTCGAATACTCTATACAAGATGTGGTAAGAGATAAAGCGGGACGATATTTACTAGTTATAGTTCTTATTGAAACCGGGAATACTGCCTCATAAACGTTTATGGTCCCAACACTGCCACTCGCTTTATTTTTGCTAGACTCGTGGAAATTGTTCATGGATGGCATCCCACTAATATATTATTGGGTGGATATTTAAATACCCTTCATGACGTCTTCCTTGACAGATCTACACCTATGCCTGCAACTCATTCTTCAACTACTTTCTACCCTACTAGATAGGCTTGATCTAGTTGATGCTTGGAGATGCTGCCACCCAATGGAGAAAGAATACAGCTTTTATTCTAGAGTACATGATGTTCATACACGTATAGATTATTGGTTAACCTCTGCCGCCTTCTTTCCTTCTTAAAAACAGTTGATATACTCCCATCGGTTATTTCGGATCTTTCCCTAGTTTTACTTACTTTGGAACGCTCCACTAGTAGAACTGTTTCTTTTAGTTGGAGTTTACCCTCATATTTTTACACCTTGGATGACTTCAAACGCTATATAACTGGTTGGTGGGAGACTTTCATGGAGGATAACTTGGACGATATCAACCTATTTTGGGCCACTGCTAAGGTGGTGCTTAGGGGACATATTATATCCTATGTGTCTCAAAAAAAAAAAATTGTTGTCCTCCCTGCGGCCTCTCTTGGACCAGCATACTCAGGCATATAGGGATTTAAAGTTAAATAATACACCCTCCTTCAGAGAAGCTTACCTTACGGCTAAACAAAACTTGAACACCCTATTGCATGAACAGGCACACAATCAGGTAGCTCACCAACACAACCGATACTTTCAGTGGGGTAATAAACCGGGCCGTCTTTTGGCGTCCCTAGCAAAGCCATTCAAAGCGGCCACTAGAGTCTCCAATATTACATTACCTGAAAGCTCTGTTACTCATGACCCAACTCAAATCTGTGTGGTTTTTTGAAATTTTTACGCAGATCTTTATGGCCCATCCCTAGACTCTCGAGAGGATGGATACAAATTTTTACATAAGGTTGATCTGCCAAAACTTTCCGCTTCCCAAACGGAAGTTTTAAATCAGCTGATTTCTCCTGGGGAGGTGGGATCAGTTATCAAGTCTTCAAAAAAACTTAAAGCATCCGGCCTGGATGGGTTCTCGGTGGAATTTTATAAAATGTTACAACCTTTACTCATTCCCCATCTAACTTCTCTTTTCAATCATATTATTGACTCTGGTTCTATGCCTGACCGATTCAACGAAGCTTGTTTATCTTTGTTGCTAAAGCCAGGCAAGGACCCACTTCTTCCTGCCTTGTAACGTCCGATCTCCCTCCTAAACGTTGATTTTAAATTGCTTACCAAAATCATGGCTAATAGATTCCAGTCCATTCTTCCACTCCATCTCAAACAGGCTTTGTTCATGGTCGGTCTATCACTTATAATATCAGGACAGCATTGGCTGCCATTACATACAGTTACCAGGCCAAAGCCAAGCAGCATATACTGGTCAGCCTTGATGCTGATAAAGCTTTTGATCGAGTGTCCTGGTCTCACCTCATTCGAACCCTTAAGTATAGATTGTTTGGCATTACCTTCTTTAACTTTGTAAGGACAATCTACACCAACACCCAATCTTCAATTTGGTTTAATGGTATTCAGGCTACCTCTTTTTCAATCTTCAGGAGTACGAGGCAGGGATGTCCCCTGTCACCTCTGTTATTTAATATTGCCCTGGATCCTTTGCTATGATACCTGGAGATGATTCCTTCCTTTGGGGGTATTGGGATTGGCCACCGCACGCTTAAAACATTGGCATTTGCTGATGATATTTTACTCATGATAACCAATCTTAAGGAATCCATTCCTTCTATAATGGATGCCTTTACTGAGTTTGGAGCAATTTCGGGATTTCGCATAAATTATGGCAAATCTCATGCTTTGGCTATCTTCAAAGCTGAGGAGAAACAGTGGTCGTTCCCTTTCCCCTTTCAGTGGAGAAGAGATTCCATGCGTTATCTTGGGATATGTTTGCCCTTAAACCCCCATGACATTTATAAATTGAATGTTCGACCCCTCATTTCTGTGGTTATACAGGAAATACAATCCTGGAAATCTCTTAAATTATCCTTTGCGGGCAGGGCCCACCTGATTAACATTATTTCTTTCCCCAAAATACTTTTTCCCTTACAGACGCTGCCGGTTCTCCTATCTAAAGCCGATGATAGGATTTTGACAAAAATCTTCCATCAATTTACACGGGGAATTATTCTTTGAGTCTTCTATACAAATCAATAAAACCTTCCATACAGTGGTCAGACTCTTCACCAGGCCCGGGGAGATGGGTATCTTACCAATTGTCAGGTAAAAGACCTCTTGAAAGCCACATTACGTATTATTAACTCTATGTTACCGTATGATAGCTACACAACATTGACTCTCATGATATTCCATAGAGCCTATATCTCCCCAGAGATTAAATCTAAAATGTCCCACTCAGGTAATTTTCCCTGCCCTAAATGCTTACGTTCTCCTGTGTATATTTTTCATTGTTTATGGGACTGTCCAAAAATATGGGAGGTTTGGGATACACTCTCGGAACATCTCAGTAATACCTTTGGTGCATCAATCTCTCTTTCTCCGGAGTGGGCAATATTCAATATTCTTCCACAAGATCAGTTGGTGAGGCTCTCTGTTCAACAGCGCCGCATTTTATTTGTTTGGGCGGCTGCTGCCCGCAAAAGTATTTTACATCTATGGGCACAGGGTAATACTCCCTCTTTGAGTTTAATTACTAAGGTAACTTATCTCTTTAAGATGAATTGGATAGTCTTACTTACTTACTTGGTCTTCTTTTATTAATACCCAGACATTGTCGATGAGAGAGCTAATTGATGGCAGAACTCCTGTTAGGCTTGTTTGATGTTACTTTATGAAGATATGGATGTGTGCCAGGGTGGGGGTGGGGGGAGGGGAAGTTGGTTATATTTATAATACACTGTCCAGTGCTCAACGTACGGTGAAAATCTGTTGGATTTTTTCTGATGTTTTTGTACAATTTTTAAAAAAATAAATCCACTTCCAGAGCGCTCTGGACCTCAGACCTGGCCGAAGGTTCACCTTCCAACAAGACATTGACCCTAAGCACACAGCTAAAATAACAAAGAAGTGGCTTCAGAACAACTCTGACCATTCTTGACTGGCCCAGCCAGATCCCTGATCTAAACTCGAGCATCTCTGGAGGGACCTGAAAATGGCTGTCCAGCAACATTCTCCATCCAACTTGACGGAAATGGAGAGGATCTGAAAGGAAGAATGGCAGAGAATCCCCAAATCCAGGTGTGAAAAACTTGTTGCATCATTCCCAAGAAGACGCATGGCTGTACTAGCGCAAAAGGGTGCTTCTACTCAATACTGAGCAAAGGGTCCGAATACTTATGACCATGTGATGTTTCAGTTTTTCTTTTTTAATAAGTTGGCAAAAATTTCTACATTTCTGTTTTTTTTCAGTCAAGGTGGGGTGCAGAGTGTACATTAATGAGAAAAAAAATGAACTTTTTCGAATACTGAGTACTTTGAATACTGTGTCTGAATACTTTCCGGACCCACTGTATAAAGCCTAAATGTGTATGTTTAGGTAGGGGCCACTGTCAATCATTGTTACAATACACTATACACTTACAGCTCCGTAACTATCATCATGACATGTGCAGTGAGTGCGGGGCGGTGGAGAAGAGGGACTTCTCTCTGTACAAACTGGGACTTTAGTCTCGCTGTTGTATGTGTGATCCCAGTGCACTGTGCAATTATTGATTGCAGTCCTGGTCTAGTTTTTAAGTACACATGTAGCATTCACGTATGACACAGGATAATGAAAAACAGTATCAAGAAGCTGATAAAGTGCTCCTAATAGCTCCTAGGGTAATTCCTGCAGTCTGATTTATGATAATAATAATAATAAACAACATTATAATAACTATAGGATACCCTTTAAAACTTTTTGACTTCTTTCACTGCTTTTATGCAATTCAGACTGATATTGATATTTCTACTCCTGACAGTAAATCTCACTATTATGTGCCATGTCTAGAATTTGGCAAAGAGAAAACTATTTGCTTATGACATATAAAGCTCTGTTCGCTTCTAGAAGCCACAATACTCAGTTGAATCTGTCATATGATGGACACTACCAGCATCAAACGGACCCTTTTGACTTGCAATGGGTTCCACTGGGGGTTCTGTTGTGTTGCCTGTTGTTGTTATGGGATCAATCCATCAGATCTGCTAGAATTTGTGGCAGGGGCTGTGAACATAGCTACTGATCAAAATGTGAAGAGAGCTAAGAGAACAGCAGTGTGATACATATAAACCAACAATTTACCAGTGTGTTTTGATTTGCAGCTTTAACTGTTGTTCATCACAAGATAAATTGAAAAAGTCATGCCTATATGATTTTCCCTAGATGAAAACAAATAAATTAAATAGCTATATTTAAGCCCTAATTAAAATGTTTGCCTAATTATGTTTTGTCTTTTTCTTTTACATTAGTCTTTACCTTGTAAACTAAAACTAGGTGGTTGCTTTGTTTTTAATCAAATAAGAAAAATGTACTTCCAAGCAAATTACTTAAAATATGAAAAATCATTTAAGCTCTTGGATATTTATGAAAAGCAATTAAACCTCAAGAAAATATTTATATGCATTTTCTTATTTCAAATACCTATTACATAGTTGGCCTAATAAAAAATATTAAACTTTTAGCCTTAAATTATATTACAAAAAATGTTGCATTTATTATTAATAATTATTAGGCATGAGCAATCGTTTATCACTCGATTTCACGGTGCTCGGATGTACTCGGTACTCGGTGAGTATTGGTCAGTGCTCTATGTAAAACTCGAATCCTCACGCCACATGTCTGGCGCCTGTTTCACAGCCAATAAGCATGGGGGGATTGCCTGTGTGTCGCTGTAATGCCATAACCATGTTCGTTGTGGCATTATTGTGATTGGCTGACGATGTGACATCATCAGGGGTTATAAAAGAACATGTGCCACCCGGCTTAGCACACTGACGCATTTGTACAGCTCTGTTACACTTCGTATTGAAGAGAGAAAGTGCTTGTTTAGGTCTATGTGTGGAAGAAAGAACAAATCACAGGCCTGTTGTGTTGATACTGGTACAGAAGCTGAACCATAATACTTTTCTAAGGGCTAATTGTTTGCTTTGCTGTCTGCATCACATACATTATGCATTTAGTGTAAAGCCCCTGTTCTCACATAGCGAGATCGCTAGCGAGATCGCTGAAGCATCACCGATCTCGCTACATTTGACACGCAGTGGCGACCGCCCCCCCACTGGATATCGCTGATCGTGCGCGAATGTCCTAGGCCATTTTTCCATTGTCAGCGTCCTGCTGGCCAGCGCGCATCACTGTGTTTGACCCAACGAGCGACCTCGTTGGCGATGCAGAACTCAGGGACGCAGGCGGGAGTCTTTCAGAAAAGCTGCTGTGTGACAAGTTACCAACGACCGCCGAGGATCGCTGGATGGCTGCTGCGTCACTGAAGAGATCTGCCTGTTTGGCTGCTTACTAGAGACCATTTAACGATGCTCCAGCGATCCTTACCAGGTCGTATCGTTGTCGGGATGGCTGGTGCGTCGCTATGTGAAACTGGACCCTAAGGAGAGAGAAAGAGCCGCAGTAGCAGGGAGAGTGGCTGAATACAGTCTGTAGCCATGGATTAGTCCCTTGCAAAATATATAGCTGCAGCTTTTTGGGGAGTGGGGAATTGAATATATTTTGATAAATTGAGTATTATGTGCTTTGTTTTAGTTGTTACTTTGAAAAGTTTATGGATGACCGTCCGTCCTTATAATTTTTTCCTGGCTTTGTATTTTGTGCAAAGTGTTTATGTGTGTAGGAGTACATTAAGTACACTTTTAAAATATTTGAATGAGGACTGCCAGGTGTTGCCTTTCAGGGGTCTATGGATGACCACCCTTATAATTTTTTCCTGGTTTTTTACTTTGTGCAAAGACTTTATAAGTGTAGGAGTACAGGAACTACACTTTTTAAATAATAAATATCTTCTGGACCTGTTACTCACGAGACAATTGAACTTGAATTTTTTTTTGAGCCGAGTCATCATGGACTTGTTAGTTTCCATCTTATTTCCTCTCCAAAATTTACAGTTATTCTATGAATTCCCTGGTTTTCAATCCATAACCTGTCTATTAACTGGGCATCAAAAGCTATTACCCTTCCCTCTGATTACTGTAAGAACAATTATCTCTTCTCAAACAAATTCAAGTATCTGAGATTTCTCATCAGATAAACTAACACCTTTGTACCAGCATTTCAGTGAGGTCTACATTAAGAACAAAGCCGATCAACTGCCTCCTCATCATTCTTACAAGTGTCCCACTGAATTGCTTCCAGGAATATCCATTCCATTTGGACAAATTCATAATCTTTCTGAGCAAGAATTGAAAGTACTAAAGGAGTACCTTGACGGAAATTTTGAGAAAGGCTTCATTCAACCTCCTTCTTCGCCAGCTAGAGCACCATTGTTTTTTGTAGAAAAGAAGGACTCTACCCTGTGGCCATGTTTTGATTACAGGGAAATAAATAAGATTATCATTAAAAATCACTACCCACTCCCCTTAATTCCTGAATTGCTGGAGAGAATGTGTTCTGACAATATTTTTACCAAACTCGATCTGAGGGAGATGAGTGGAAAACCTTCTTCAGAATTAGATATGGATATATTGAGTAGCCGGTTATGCCTTTTAGCCTTAGCAACGCCCCTGTCACCTTTCAGCACTTCATTAATGATGTTTAACGACATTTCTTGGATCAATTTGTTGTTGGTTATCTAGATGACATTCTTATATTTTCAGATACCTTGGAAGAGCATCGCAGGCATGTCCAGTTAGTCCTGAACTATCTACAGGAGAATCAGCTCTATATTAAACAAAAAAAATGTGAATTTGGTGAATTTGAACAAACCAGGACTCAATTTTTGGGATATATCATCTCCCGAGAAGGTATGAGCATGGATCCTAGTAAAATCAGAGCAGTGGTTGACTGGCCTACTCCAATAAATCTAAAAGATGTCCAGTGCTTTGTAGGATTTGCAAAGTTCTACAGAAGATTGATTAAAAACTTTTCAAAAATTATTATACCAATTACTTCACTCACAAAGAAAGCCAAAGTGTTTTCCTGGGCCCCAGAGACATGGGTTGCTTTTGACAAATTAAAGATTCTTCTTACTTCCGCAGCAATATTAGTCATTCCAAATCTTGAACTGCCATTTGTTGTCGAAGTAGACACCTCAGAATGTGTGGTGGGAGTCGTTTACGCACAAGTTGGGGACAAGATGCAGCTTCATCCATGTGCATTCCGGTCTCATACCATCATCTGCAGAAAGGAATTATGACATTGGAAACAAAGATCTATTAAAGTCTCCTTCACTGAATCTTTTGAAAGGAGCCAAACATCCAGTGACTGTACTTACTGACTACAAATATTTAGAATTCATCCATACAGCTAAGAGGTTGTCTGCAAGACATGCATGTTGGGCGTTATTTTTCTCCAGGTTTAATTTTATAATTTCTTATCAGCCTGGTTCAAGAAACAGCAATACTGATGTTCTGTCCAGGATATTTACCGAACCTCAGTAGAGATTGAACACTGACTGTACTATTCTAACCCCCCAAATTTTTTGGGGGGAATACTGGACACCAAATAATTTTTAACAAATATTAAAGACCAAACTGACTTTTTTGCTAACTATCCTTCTAAAGGCTTGATCTTTCTTTTAAGGAGGAGTTTTGGATGGAGAATAACCAAATTTACGTCCCGGAATTTGCTTGAAGTCCTCAAACTGGTTCATGATTCTAAACTTGTAGGACACCCTGGAGCCGAGAAAACATAAGAATTACTGCTTTGTTCTTTTTGGTGGCCTTCTGTTTAACATGTGCACTGAACAAGACGCCGCGATCCTCACCTCTAGGACTCCTTCAACCTCTGCCAGTTCCATCCAGGCTGGATTTTATCGTGGACCCACCTCCCTTTAAAGAAAAGACTGTTATCCTTGTTGTGGTGGATTGGCTCACAAAGATGGCCCATTTTATTCCAACTAAACAAGTTTCACCAGTTAGACTGGCGTCATCAGCGGGTTGAGGCTGTAATGACGCCACTCTAGCTGGTGAAACATGTTGGGGAGGCTTAGGAGCAAATTGTAATAGCACCAGCCAGTGACTCTATGGAGTGGAATTATGAAGGGATATAGGTAGCGGCTGCACCTAAACAGATACCCCTGAATACAAATACATATAGTGATTAGGACTGCGAGTACTTTAAAAGATGTGTCTAATAACTAGCACGCTAGTGTCCATTAACCTCTTCCCGACCTTTGACGCCACGTAGGCATCATGAATAGAGATGAGCTACTTTACCTTTTTTAGGGTCGAGTTGGGTTTCATGAAACCCGACTTTCGCAAAAGTCATGATATAGAAGGGTTAATGATTTGCCTTTAAATGCCTAACTGCCTTTAATTCTCCATTTGCCTTTTGCCTTTCATTTATTCTTATGACACTGCAGTTTTGCCTGTCTCCTCTTCAAGGGAAAAATGCTTCTTATCATATATGTTCTCAATAGTCAGCCACAACGTGTTCTGGGTACATTGCAAACACGGTATAACCCTGAAGGTGATGGTGGGGGCCACATGAGCTCCATAGAATTACATATTGTTGTAAATGGTATAAAAGATTGCCTTGTATTTCATTACGTCAGATAAAGTGATTTGACCACGGCTCGTGTGTGTTGAGTCTCTGTCTCCAAGCGCTTGTGAAATAAGGGCGAAAACTCCTAATCCGGCCTCACTGGTGATCTGGCATACCTGACTCTTGGTCAGAACAAAAAGCAGCTACGACAGTTTTGGCGCCCAACGTGGGGCCATGTGTTGCTTGCGCCATGATCAGGAACAGGGACTTCGGTAGGCACAACTTATCCTTATTCTCCCATACTCCGTTTGAGTTCAGCTCAGCTCCCTGTCTCCCCCAGTGTACCTTCACTGTTTGGGCAGCCTGTTGCTGGAGAGATTTCAGGACATCTAGGCTCAGTGTGGCAGGAATACACTGACTCCCTGCCACCGTCCACTGCTCCCTAGGCTGCCTTGCTGCTACTTTAGCAGCCTTGTCCGCCCTTCTGTTGCTCTCTACCTCCACGGAGTCACCTTTTGTGTGTGCTTTTACCTTGACCACGCCAACCTGGACTAGTAACATCAATGCCTCCATCAATTGTTTTAGTGATTCACAGTACGTCTTCCCAGACCGTGCAGATTTATCATCCATGCCCCAAGCCTGATTCTTTGCCACATCTGTTTGTGTCTTAATTATATGTCCTAGTGCGTCACCAGCCTTTAAACTCATCAACCTCTCTAGGTCTCCCCAGGTACACTTATATGTCTACTGTATTTCCTTTATGTGTCTGTAAAACGGGAATGGTTGGTTTTCAGGGTCAGGCAATTGCTTTAGCATAGCCAACTGGTCAGAGGGGCTCCAGGGATAATACACCTGCATCTTTCTTATTCTAGCCACCATTCTAGGTCCTGATGTGGCTGGTCGTCTGATGTCTACTGTCAGCTTACTCCTCAAAGGTCAATGTCCCCACTACCCACTATTATGTCAGCTTCTTATGTCACTACATGTGATCTTGTCCGGACAGGATTTAGTGCAATTTGCTTAGGTCAATATCACAGGTTACACAAGTAGCTATTCAGTCTGGGTTTGTCTGAGTCTGACCAAAGTGTTTAAAAGTCCATCTGTTTTGTCTGGGTCTCTGGTTAAACTTTCTCAATCAAAACATTCATAATACGCCTTCCATACTGCTGCACATTCTCAGACATCATTTATTCACTTGCTATTTTCTTCCCTTGTCTGTGCCTTTTTGTACATCCAAACATTCATGCTCTGGTATTTTTGCCCTTTTCAATATTGGTCCCACTTGTTTTACTGCTTCCTTTCTTCTCTGTCTTTTACAATTTGCATAGCTGTCTTGGATCCCATTGGGGGCACCGACAGTACACAGAAAAAGTTGCCCATGGGTTCAACCTTTTTCTCCTGACAGCTCACCTTTATTCTGAAATGCCCCTCTAGTGTGCCTAACCTTCTCTATGGGCGGCCACACGTAGCAAGTCAGAGCAAGCCTGCCAAGGTGTAGCAGGAAGGCTCCTTGCCTCTCACCCGGTAGACCTACAGGATGTAACGAGAAGGCTCTCTGCCTCTCACCCATTAGATCAGCTGACTAGAATAGGAATAGGCCTTTTTCCCTCCAGCCCAGCTCCATGGAGCGTGGGAAGGCTGCTTCAACTTAGACAACTCATCTTTCTTCTGAAATGCCCTTCTGTGTGTCTGGACCTCTGTCTTACAGCCCACACATAGCAAGTCAGAGTGAGCCTGCCAAGGTGTATCCAGAAGGCTCCTTGCCCTCGCCTCTCACCCACAACAAAAAAACCCACTGACTAAAGTAAGAAGGCCCAGGTGTGATAGGCCTCTAACCTACTTTATCAGCCATACAGTCGGCTACCTCCTTTGTTGATCAACAATTTGCTATACAAATCAATCACACAACTAGAAGCAGGTTCAAACACATTAATGACCAAACAATCACTTCCGAAGCCCCTGTTCCCGATCATGGTGCAATCAACACATGGCCCCACTCACGCCTCAAAAAGTCACATGTGTGCCATGGTAGATGCCTTCTGGATCGCTCCTGGTTTCAGTTACGCAGCCGCGAAACTTGTACAATCATGCCTCATCTGTGCACAGCACAACCCAGGTAAAACAGTAAAAGTCCCTAAGAAAGCGACACCTAGGCCTCTCTACCCATTTCAGAGACTGCAGATTGACTACATACAGTTACCCAAGGTAGGAGTGGCTGCAAATATCCTAGTATGTGTAGAGCTCTTCTCTGGTTGGCCGGAAGCCTATCCAGTAAAATGTGCAACTGCTAAAATGACTGCAGACAAACTGATGAAAGAACTGATTTGCAGGTATGGTGTCCCAGAGACCATCGAAAGCGATAGGGGTACACACTAGGAGAAATAATGAGGGAAGTCATGCAGGCCCTGGGAGTACAGCAAGCATTTCATACACCATATAGGCCACAAAGTAGTGGGAAAGTGGAAAGACTAAATGGGACACTTAAACTGAAAATTCAAAAGGCCATGGCAGAGATCGGAAAGAGCTGGGTAGAGTGCTTGCCTCTTTTCAGTCAGACACACTCCAAATAGAAAGACAGGCTTGTCTCCCTTTGAAGTCCTGTTTGGTAGTGCACCAAAGACTGGTCTGTACTTCCCACAGGTGCTACAAATGCAACACGGTTCTATTACAGCCTATGTCCAGGCCTTGCAGAAAAGACTTAAAGTGGTGCATAAACATGTGTTTTCATCCATTCCAGATCCTAATGAAAGTGCAGATGTGCATCAGCAGAATCCAGGTGATTGGGTGGTTATACGCAGACACGTGAGAAGGAGCCTGAACCCACGATTTGACGGCCCCTTCCAAGTCCAGCTGACCACATCCACCTCAGTAAAACTTGAGGGAAAGCCCACCTGGATCCACGCCAGTCACTGCAAGAAGGTCCTTTCAACAGCAGAATGACTGTTCTCCTCAGAGATAAATGAGACAGTGCATGGGAAAGCAGGTCACTTGGCGGGAAGACAGAGAGCGCAGCAGGAGAAGGTTGATTCCCTCTCCGTGGAGCTACGCGATAATCCAGGCATGTGCTGCAGCTCCCCAGCCCATGCGCAAACTGAGCAACTTATACCTGTGTTCGTTCACTCCTGTCACCGAGATTCCATCCCGCACCGCTCCGCTGACTGCCACGGGCGCGCAGCCTATTTCTGACCTGCTAAATCATACAGAGCCGGGTCGCTTCACCCCCGCCTCCGCCACTGAACTGAGTCACACTCTGGTGGTGCCACAGACTATTTCACACCATGCACATCGCTCAGAGAGCGCAGAGCTTCGCCTAGGAGAGCCAGAATACGCCGCTGCTATTAGGAGACAGTGCCTCAACTTTCTTCAGATTAGGCGAGAGACTTTACGTGTCACTTGTGGAGCCACCTTTAGATGTCAAGCTTCCCCTGCCCGGAAACCATCAGACTGGTAAGTTTACCTGTTTCATAAACATTTGTTCTTACCCTTGTACAATACTAAGTTTTACTCACCTCATAACTCTTTCTCTCCCTTCGAGGAGTAACCCCTGTAATAAACTCTTTAACTCTTGCTCTGCCTCCTGCTCGTCACTGCATCCCACGTACCTGTGATTTCTACAGCTCAATTGACTTGTACTGAGCAAGGCCACACACGTTTAGTCAGAATGTGGCCTAGAGTATGCAATGCATACCGCATACTAGTGGTCACATGACTGTGTGGTCTCACCACTGGCTCCAGAAAATCCTGAAAGCGCATTCTGTGAACGTTCTGAGGATTCACAACTCTACAGTCACATAGAGTGACTTTCCTGCTAAGCATGGACAACTGCTATAATTGCGATATACAGTATGTATAAGAATTATTGTATTTTTGATATTCTAAAAAGCTGTTTTAGATTTAACATATGGAAATCATTTATGATTTCAATAGGATACAGTATAATACTTTGTGAAGATGCTTTATAGAGATGATAGAAGTCACCTTTAGGAGTAAGTAATAAATTCCTGGTGTATCTAGGGGATTCAGGAACCAGTAGAGCTGGGATTTGGCATAGGAAGCTATGACCTTGAGAAAAAAAATGTAATGCAGTATTGCAAAGCACACATCTGTGGAAATAATCACTCAGTGTCTTAAATCTGACATAAGATTCAAGAATCAACAGGAGAAAGCACTCCTACAGTAAACTGCTGTATAGCATTGTCAATAAACGCAATCCGTACTGTAATGCGACTAGAATATAATAAAGTCAGCTGTATGATGTTTTGTCTGATTCCCAGGATTACTGTGAAGACTAAAATCACTTGCAGCTAGAACAGTACTGGTCTGTGAAACCAACAATAAAAGCTATAATAAAAAATAGATACAATACACAGCATATACTTTATCATTTACGCTGTGTTTAACCCTCAACAGATGAAGTGGGGTTTGCCACACCCCAGGGAATTTTTGTTCGGCTGCCATTCACTGAGAAATGCAGGTATGAGGATTCGTGTCTCACTAGCTTCCATCCATTTCCTTGACAAACAGGATGTCGTCAAGGCCTCTCTCTTCTGGCCATGCATAATAGAGCTAGCTGTCGCTAAGTGCTGTCTTGGCCTTGCTGAACCCCACATCACCACTCACTATTTACATTATCCTAAAAGTCATGTTTCATAATGCCCTCGGTTTTAATCATCAAAGTATTACATTTTCTAATACTTGTGGGTGCCAAAAATTTGATATACTCATGTGTAATCAATCGCCAATAAGAAAATGATTAAAACAAACGTGATCTTTGCATTTTCTGTAAAAATAAGAGATTTCTAAACACTGGGGTATAGGAAACCCCACGTCACCAGTTGCGTGAAAAAAAACCCACCTCACCAGTTGAGGGTTAAGTGACCCTACTGTATATCAGAGATGATGGGATGTAGCAAAGGCAGAAATATCACTTTGTGAGTTTTTGGCAGGCCATGGAAAATTGGTATGATTGGGTTTGCCCAGTAAAAGCCATCTATAGATTTTAGTGTTCAAAATCACCCAAAAAACACTTTCATCTAGGCATTTGGAAAGTACATTGAATGAAATGGTTGAATAGGGTTTCTTAATGAGAACTAGAGCGAACGGCTCGAAGACTACCTCCAACCTCTGGTTGTCAGGATTCCGGGTTTTTTCAAGGACACTATTTCTGTACTTATAGTGTTTGATACATTTCAATGGCAACAATGATGTTCTTTGCTATTTGTGATGCCGCAAACCTTTATTCTTCCATTCTTCATTCTTTAGCCAAATAAAGCTATACAGTACCATTGGATAAATACAGTTACTATTCATTTTTTTAAAGCAGTTTATTCTTTTGGCATTGGATTTCATGATTGATTCAAAGTTTTTTCTTTAGATACTGGATGCTCCAATGGGTTCCACATTTTCTCCTTTGTTAGCGATTTTATTCTTGTCATCGTGGGAGGAGTTGTTTACTTTTCTGAAATAATCCCTTTTATTCCCATACAAAAATGGAATGGCCGATATGTGGACAATTTCATGTTTGTCTAGATTGGAGACACATCTATTGTACCCAATTTCATATGACACTTAAATTCTAATGATTGCGTTTCTCACACATTGATCCTTCCAGTCAGGTTTCATTTTTAGATCTATCAGTATCAGGTAACCCCAACACACTTAATGTAGTAAATTAGTTACCAGGTCTACATTTTTGATGGTTTACTTTTACTAATGAATGTTATTTTTATTTAACCCCTTGTGATAAAGTCACTGGCAAAGTACTGGAGGGGAGATATATTTCATTGAGACTATTACTTTCAGTGATTTGAAACTCAGAAGTTTGCTCCAGCATACTATGTGTTGATTGGTGTTAATTGGCCATTGTAAGGGCTTGGTTTTTTGGAACAATCATAGAACCTGTGAGGGGTTGTTCTTCTTATCTCGGTCGGAGATATAAATAGCTAGACTTTTGTGTCATTAGGTGTTCGGTAGAGTTGAGCGAAACAGGTCGAAAAATTTCAAAAGTCTCCGACTTTTGGCAAAGTCGGGTTTCATGAAACGAAACCCGACCCTAGGATGAGGTCGGCCACAAGGTCGGCGACTTAAGCGCCAAAGTCGCGTTTCAAAAGTTTGTTTTGCGCTCTTTTTCAGCCAATCAGGATCCACGGACATTGTGGGCAACGTGATGACATAGGCAGGGGTCACCACCATCTTTCAGAAGGGCATGCAAGTGATTGGCTTGCTTTGGTGGGCATCACAGGGGGTATAAAAGGGCGTGCACACTGACCGCCATGTTACTCATGCTGATCTCAGAATAGGGAGAGCTGCTGCTGCTGATGATTTTGTAGGGAGAGCGTTAGACAGGGAAGAAGATACCAAAAACTGCTTCTGCTGCTAGCGATTTTGCCTGTACAACACACCAGTCACTGTGTGTGCAGTGCAAGTGGAGGCTATATTTTGCTGGATCAGCGGTGTTGGTTGTTAGGCTGCCTTCTAAGGCTTCCTGACGGCTGCATTACTGTTTACCCACTGCTCTGCAAACTGCTTTTTTAAAAGCAATCCCAATTTTTTTTTTGTCCTGGTGAGGTACTAAGCGTGCATTTTTTCACACCATACAACGGTGCACACTCCTCACACAGTACCGTGTAAAGGCTGTTATCACAGCCACAGTGAAGCTATCTGTGTGTCACTCTGTAAGGATAAGTCGAGGACATGTTCCGTTCTTACAGACATGCACCTTCTAGTTTTGTCTAGCTTTCAAACAGTTAAAAATATTAGCTGTTTGATCACATTCAAAACTATAGAGAGACAGTGTGTGTCAGTCCATATACTTAAAAAACACGGAGGTGGACAATTTTACATACACCGGACAGCCGTGTACGTACATGCTCCTCTCTCAGTACCGTGTAACGGCTGTTATCACGGCCACAGTGAAGCTATCTGTGTGTCGCTCTGTAAGGATAAGTTGAGGACATATTCCGTTCTTACAGACCTGCACCTTCTAGTTTTGTCTAGTTTTCAAACAGTTAAATATATTTGCTGTTTGATCACATTCAAAACTACAGAGAGACAGCGTGTGTCAGTCCGTATACTTAAAAAACACGTAGCTTGACAATTTTACGTACACCGGACAGCCGTGTACGTGCACGCTCCTCTCTCAGTACCGTGTAACGGCTGTTATCACGTCCACAGTGAAGCTATCTGTGTGTGGCTCTGTAAGGATAAGTCGAGGACCTGTTCCGTTTTAACAGACCTACACTCTAGGGAGATTCCTATTCTGCCCAATTCTATATACACCTTGTAGTTTGTCATACACTAGCCAATTTCTGCCTGTGACATAGCGCTGTGATAGTCACTGGGCCTCACACAATCCAAAAGTGTCCAGTGTCCACAAGTGTGTGCAGAAATTCAAAATCTCCGTTATCCTCTAGTGACATTTTTCACACCTGCGACATCGAGCCTGTGACATAGCGCTGTGATATTCAGTGGGCCTCACACGATCCAAAAGTGTCCAGTGTCCACAAGTGTGTGCAGAAATTCAAAATCTCCGTTATCCTCTAGTGACATTTTTCACACCTGCGACATCGAGCCTGTGACATAGCGCTGTGATATTCAGTGGGCCTCACACAATCCAAAAGTGTCCAGTGTCCACAAGTGTGTGCAGAAATTCAAAATCTCCGTTATCCTCTAGTGACATTTTTCACACCTGCGACATCGAGCCTGTGACATAGCGCTGTGATATTCAGTGGGCCTCACACAATCCAAAAGTGTCCAGTGTCCACAAGTGTGTGCAGAAATTCAAAATCTCTGATATCCTCTAGTGACATTTTTCACACCTGCGATATCGAGCCTGTGACATAGCGCTGTGATATTCAGTGGGCCTCACACAATCCAAAAGTGTCCAGTGTCCACAAGTGTGTGCAGAAATTCAAAATCTCCGTTATCCTCTAGTGACATTTTTCACACCTGCGACATCGAGCCTGTGACATAGTGCTGTGATATTCAGTGGGCCTCACACGATCCAAAAGTTTCCAGTGTCCACAAGTGTGTGCAGAAATTCAAAATCTCCGTTATCCTCTAGTGACATTTTTCACACCTGCGACATCGAGCCTGTGACATAGCGCTGTGATATTCAGTGGGCCTCACACAATCCAAAAGTGTCCAGTGTCCACAAGTGTGTGCAGAAATTCAAAATCTCCGTTATCCTCTAGTGACATTTTTCACACCTGCGACATCGAGCCTGTGACATAGCGCTGTGATATTCAGTGGGCATCACACAATCCAAAAGTGTCCAGTGTCCACAAGTGTGTGCAGAAATTCAAAATCTGTTATCCTCTAGTGACATTTTTCACACCTGCGACATCGAGCCTGTGACATAGCGCTGTGATATTCAGTGGGCCTCACACAATCCAAAAGTGTCCAGTGTCCACAAGTGTGTGCAGAAATTAAAAATCTCCATTATCCTCTAGTGATATTTTTCACACCTGCGACATCGAGCCTGTGACATAGCGCTGTGATATTGAGTGGGCCTCACACAATCCAAAAGTGTCCAGTGTCCACAAGTGTGTGCAGAAATTCAAAATCTCTGATATCCTCTAGTGACATTTTTCACACCTGTGATATCGAGCCTGTGACATAGCGCTGTGATATTCAGTGGGCCTCACACAATCCAAAAGTGTCCAGTGTCCACAAGTGTGTGCAGAAATTCAAAATCTCCGTTATCCTCTAGTGACATTTTTCACACCTGCGATATCGAGCCTGTGACATAGCGCTGTGATATTCAGTGGGCCTCACATAATCCAAAAGTGTCCAGTGTCCACAAGTGTGTGCAGAAATTCAAAATCTCCGTTATCCTCTAGTGACATTTTTCACACCTGCGACATCGAGCCTGTGACATAGCGCTGTGATATTCAGTGGGCCTCACACAATCCAAAAGTGTCCAGTGTCCACAAGTGTGTGCAGAAATTCAAAATCTCCGTTATCCTCTAGTGACATTTTTCACACCTGCGACATCGAGCCTGTGACATAGCGCTGTGATATTCAGTGGGCCTCACACAATCCAAAAGTGTCCAGTGTCCACAAGTGTGTGCAGAAATTCAAAATCTCCCCTGTCCTATAGACACCTTGTACCTTGTTTTACATTACTATATAGTTTGTTGGATTTTGTCTACATTTCTACCAAAAATGAGGAAGGCTGGTGGAAGAGGCCGTGGAATTGGGCGGGGGTTGCCAGCTGGTAATGATGGTGTTGGTGGTGGATCTGATGGTAGTGGCAAAAGCAAAATGGGACCGAATGCAGGAGGTGTTGAGCCTGCGTCATCGTCTGGCTCCACAAGGCCTCGAAGGTTTAGTTTTCTAGGAGTTGGCAAACCGCTTTTAAAGACAGAGCTTCAGGAAAAAGTTTTGTCTTACGTTGCTGACTCAGCCTCCAACTCTGTCGCCTCCTCTTCTGAAGTTGTAAAAAATAAAAGCACTGAGTCGTCATTAGAGGCTCATGTTCATGAACCACACCTTTCCTTGTGTCCTTCACCCCAACCAAGATTGAAGGATGACGCAGGCCACACTACTGATTACTCCATGGAGCTGTTTTCACATAATACCATGCCTGGATTATCAAGTGAAATGGTGAATTACCCTGGCCAAGATGAATCTGACATGGAGTGCACTGATGCACAGCCACTGATAGATGATTCTGCTGGTACATTCACTCAGAGCACTACTTTGTCCTCGCAGTGTACAGAGCCAGATTCTGACCCTGATGAGACTCAGGTGCCCCTTCCCGCACACTATACCACCATACACGGTGACACAGAGGAAGGTGCACATGACATTGAAGAGGAGGTGATGGATGACCCAGTTGTTGACCCAGATTGGCATCCATTGGGGGAAGAGGGTGCTGCTTCCAATAGCTCAGATGAGGAGGAGGAGCATCCACAGCAGACATCGAAATCGCAACAGCTGTTATCTGGCAGGCCCGGAGCACTCCAAAGACAGGTTCCAAAAATCAAAAGAGATGCTGGACAGCTTGTCCAGAGGGTCAAAATATCACAGCGTGCTAGGCCGCAAAATGTCTGCCAAAGTAGGAAGAGTGGAGTGTGGTACTTTTTGAACAAAATCCTCATGATCAGGCCAAGGTTATCTGTAAGAAGTGCGCAAAGACCTTTAGCCGAGGGAAAAATCTGAAAAATTTGAATACCAGTTGCATGCTTAGACATTTAACCAGCATGCACTTGCAAGCGTGGACACAACACCAAACCTCAAGTACCACATGTGCAACTGATCACAAAGAAGGTAGTCAGCAACGCTACATTGTTTCCCCCACTGTAAGCCCATCGGTTAGCACAGCAGCAAATGTTGAGGTGTAGTTGCAAGGCCACAGCAGTCAGGGAATCCCACTGTTATATCAATGAAAGACTGAATCTAGGCCATCAGAAAGAACACCAACTCCATCACCATCATCAACCCTCTCTCAGTCCGCCCTGTCCACCGCTATTTCCACCATATGCAGCTCTCAAGTCCAGCTCACCCTCCCAGACACTATGAGTAGGTCAAGAAAGTACTCAGTCTCTCATCCGCGTACACTGGGTTTGAACGCCCATATTGCCAAACTAATCTCGTTGGAGATGATGCCCTATCGGTTTGTGGAAAGCGCAGCTTTCCGCAAACTCATGGCCTATGCAGTACCACGCTATGATCTACCCAGTCGCCACTTCTCTCGCAAAGCCATCCCAGCCCTCTACCATCATGTGAAAGACCGCATTGTCCATGCACTCAAGCAGTCAGTGAGTGGAAATGTGCACCTCACAACTGATGCATGGTCCAGTCGGCATGGCCAGGGCCGTTACCTGTCCATCACTGCGCATTGGGTTAATGTGGTGGATGCAGGGTCCCCAGGGGACAGCGGTGGGACAATGGTGGGACAGTGCTGCCTAGCCCACGGTATAGGAAACAGTTGGCTGTAGGCGTTCGATCGTCCTCCCCCTCCTCCAGAAGCGAAAGCTCGTCCACAGAGCGCAGTCGTACGAGCACTCCATCTGCAGCTGCCACTGTTGCACACGATGTGTCCCCCTATCGAGCTGCTAGTGGAAAGCGTCAGCAGGCTGTGTTGAAGATGATGTGTTTGGGCGGCAGACACACTGCTGAGGTGCTGGCCGAGTACTTTCAGCGACAAACTGAGTCATGGCTGGGCAGTGTACATCTTGAGGCAGGCAAGGTAGTTAGTGATAACGGCCGTAATTTTGTGGCAGCCATAGCCCTTTCAAAACTCAGCCACATACCTTCCTTGGCTCACACCTTGAACCTGGTGGTGCAGTGCTTCCTCAACAATTATCCGGAGTTAACAGCCCTGCTCCAGAAGGTGCGAAGACTGTGCGCGCACATCCGCCGGTCGCCTGTACACTCCATTCGCATGCAGAAGCTGCAGCGATTGCTCCACCTTCCCAACCACCGCCTCATTATCGACATTGCAACAAGGTGGAACTCCACCCTGCACATGGTTGAGCGGCTGTGCGAGCAGAGGCAGGCCATAATGCATTTGTGGGAGGATACACGGCCAGGCACTTTGAGAGCAGACATGGAGTTGACAGGTGTGCAGTAGTCGAAGCTGAAAGACCTCTGTAAAGTCCTTCAGTGTTTTGAGGAATGCACACGGCTGGTAAGCGCAGACGACGCCATCCTAAGCATGAGCATCCCAGTTATGCGTCTGCTCATGCAAACTTTGACGCACCTTAAGGAGCAGGCGTCTGCAGCCAATGTTGATGAGGAGAAAGAGGTGGAGGGAATCCTTGATGACATTCAGCCATTGCCTGCTCAGGGACCTCTCCTGGACGAGGTGGAGGAAGAAGAGGAGGAGGAGGATGATGATGGGGATGATTACTTAGGGGAGGAGGATGCATCTCGTGGGGCAAGTGAAAATGTTGGTGTGGCAAGGTCTGGTACAGGGTTTGTGCGTGACTGGAGGGATGTGGATTTGCCAGAAAGTGCTCCTCCACCCAGCACTCGCAGTGCATCATTGACACCGGGAACATTGGCCCACATGTCAGATTATGCCTTGCAGATCCTAAAAAGGGACCCATGCTTTGCCAAAATGATGAACGATGACGTCTACTGGTTGGCCAGCATCCTGGATCCATGCTATAAAGGCAAATTACAAAACATCATGCCACAGGAGAACCTTGACCTAATATTGGCTACTAAGCATGCAACTCTGGTTAACCGGTTGGTTGAGGCATTCCCAGCACACAGCAGCGGTGATGGTTCTCACACGAGCCGTACGGGCCGGGGGCAGCTTGGCAGAGGTGTTCGTGGTGCACACAGCAGAAGTGGCGTTGGAGACAGGGGTTTCATGACAATGTTGTGGACTGATTTTTCACGGACCACTCACACAACTGGTAATACTGCATCGATGGAAAGTGACAGGAGACAGCAGTTGTCAACTATGGTTAACAACTACTTTTCCTCCCATATCGATGTTCTCCCGCACAGGCCATTCCCCATTGACTATTGGGCCGCTAAACTGGCCTGAATTGGCACCTGGCCTGAATTGGCACAATATGCCTTACAGGAGCTTGCTTGCCCAGCTGCAAGTGTGCTATCGGAAAGAGTCTTCAGTGCAGCTGGATCAATCCTGACAGAAAAAAGGACCCGTCTGTCAACCCAAAATGTTGATGATCTAACCTTCATTAAAATGAACCATGCATGGGTTTCTAAGGATTTTGTCCCACCTTCCCTTGATGACACATAGGTTGCCAGAAAATTGGCTTGCTTTGGTCCTCCTCCTATTCCGCGAACTTGACCTATTTCGCCTTTTGCAGCAGCTGAATGACCCACATCTACATATGCCACTTTGTAAACCTCCCTAAGTGGGCGCCCCCCCCATGGCCGGGGTCACCACCTTGCACACAAAACCGTGCGAGTGCCGTTGCCCTGGACAGGTGGGTAGGCCGACTCTTGGGCGCGGGCACTGGCATAGGGTCCCTCATAGTGCAATCAAGTGTCTCTGACAGTGGTGGTGCACACCCGCCATCAGACACACAGCTGTACTATGAAGGGCCCATTGCCAGTACCGACGCCCACGAGTGTGCCCCCCTTGCTTGGGCAGGGCCCCAGCATTTGCAATGTTTACCTCTCCCTGCTCCTCCGCTGTGTAGTCTGGGCTGTCAAATCCTTCACTGGGACTGCCACTACAAATTGATTGAACTGAAAGATGATGGTTAAGATGTAGCTATGCCCTGTCCTGCTGGTCGGGCTCTAGCTCCAGATGATCAGTGGCTTCCATTTCTTATGGACGTCGACTCACAATTACATGCAGTGGTGGTTTATCATCAGCTTTCACAGTTTTCCTACTCACAAACATGTGACATTCCGGCGCACATTTCAAAATATGCCCTCTCATGCCAATCAAATAGAATCGCCTATGGCCTGTGGCTTCTGTCTTTTGCACTCCAAAGTTATGTGACAGATCATGATAGCCAGTGAGCACCATGTTTACATCGCTCCCTGTGATAAAAATTGGATTGATATGAGTAACAGTGATGGAATCAATGGAAGTGCGATACAGCAAGACTTTATTTACAAAAAAATGTTTTCACTGTCTCAACACACAAATTAATTGAGGGTCAGCATCGCCTATGAGAATTGTGACGGAAGTTTTTCCCGTGAATAATAATTCCTAGATTTCTGCAATCAATAGCCTTTATGTCACTAATTGTATGCATCTCATTTCCTATTGCGGAGAGGCTGGACTGTATTACTGAGACAGAAATATATATGAAGATTTAAAAATAACACCAAAAGTATATAGTTGTGTACGCCTCAAATGCATTTCCTTTTTTCCACTTTTTAGATTGCTGTGTAATCCATACTGAGAACACGGAGATTTTACATGTTTAAACTATGCTATATATACCTGCTATCCAGTGATAAAGTACCCTTTCTCAACTTTGTACAACCTGGTCAAATCCATACTGGGCCTGAGAACATCTGAGTCTGCCTCCTGATCTATAGACATATATTTTTAATGTGTAAACTAGGCTACATATATACGTGTTATCCGGTGAAACTGTACCCTTTATCAACTTTCTACAATGTTGTTGAATCCATACTGGGCCTGAGAACAGCTGCCAACATGTTAAGCAAGCTACAGCACCTGTGGTTTGGACACGTAATTTTTTCAGGAATGACGGTTTGGCCTAACTCTGGAATTGCGGTTGACCTGAACTTACTGGGAAATCATCGTTCGCGGGGAATAATCTGAATCCCAGATCCCCATCACTAACGGAGTTCAGCAGGTTATCTGCACCTGTAAGCGACAAAAGCTGGTCCTTTCAGTGTAGCGTGCATGCAGCCCCGGACATGTACTGGAGTGCTAGACCTGTTATTGCTCGATCTCACGTGCCACAGCCTTGCGTATTCCTCTAGTAAGCTTGACGCGTACCGCGGGGCCATGCCGGAGTCTCGTTCGTTAACGGAATAAAGCTGAGAAATCGCTAGCACAACTACAAACGGATATACCACACCACACACAGAATCGACAAAGCTTGCAATTTCTCCATCTTTTCTGTAGCTTGTATGGTAGTGGTTTCCCAGGTGCAGTCCAATTAAGCCACAGGCTCCACTCCTGGTGGTGCCCTTTTGGACATTCCTTTAAGGTTCAGCTTTGCAATCATACTGTCCCCGGAAACCAAAAACTTTGCCTTCAGGGATGCTCTTTGGAGGTTCGTGGGAATAACGCCGCCCGATCAGCAGTCGGCATATGGGTCGCCCTCCCAGGGCTGTGGGGTACTCGGTACCGGGCCGGTGTCAGTGGGATGTGTCACAGCAGCGGTGACCCGGACGGTGGCCCTGGGCGCCCATGTAAATGGCGTTGTATAATGGTAGTTTATATAGATAGTTTGACGCCACCTGTGGTGTTCGGCAACATAGATGTTAGGCCGACGCTGCATGCAGATCCTCTGGGACTGATGGTGTTGTGCAGCAAAGATGGTGAAGCTCCCCACAGGTGGAGCTGGAGTCCCAGGGAAGTGTAGATGTAGTGATGGGGGAAAGGCACAGGCGGTGTAGGTGCTGGTACCCAGATGTAGCGGTGCTGGAATAACTGTAGGACACCAGAGCGTGCAGTTCCAAAGTTTTACTCACAGTCTGCAGGTTACACAGATGCCTGCATCCGTGCTGTGTCCTCCGGGTCAGGACCTCTGCCAACCTCCGGGACCAGAATGGAAAGCTCCCTTCCAACACTCCGCCAACATGTACCTTCCTGAACGTCTCCTTTCTAGCGCTTGTGGGGGAAGCACTCACAGGACCGTGGTTCACTGAAACGCCTCCTGTCTAACAGATGTTCCTCAGACTTTACTTATATGGCAGACAGCTGTAGCCTTTTCCTTCTGCCTTGCACACGTCGATGCTGGGGCCTCCGAGCCTTAGTTGGGTACAGAGCATTTATAGCTGCTACTTCCCCCGGTTTCTGCTGCAGGAACGTCAGTGTCCCTACAAACTCGGAGACTGGAATCCGGACCATGCGCTCCAGCAAGGAGTGAGCCTTAACTCTGCTCATCCTCCAGCTCCCCTTCTCACGTCCACACACTTCCCCTTCCCTGCACATAGTGCCCTAACTTACCTCCTCCCGACCACAGAGAGCAGCTCCTCAGCAGTCAAGTTCAGAGGTCTCCCTGCTGGCCTGGAGTAGGAAATGTGTTGTGGGTTGGTTTCACTGCTAGAGAGATCCTTCGTTGCTCCCAAGCTTGACAACACACTCCCTAGGACGAAGGCAATTCCACAGTGGCGACCGTACTCTTGGGGACGCCACAAGTGCACTGAGGCCCAGCCACTGCTGGATGATGCTGCTGGTAAATTGACCCAGACCACTACATTCCCCTCACACTTTACACAGCCAGAATCTGACCCAGAGGAAACTCAGGTTCCCCTTCGCGCATACTATACCACCTTACATGGTGACAAAGAGGAAGGTGCAGATGAAAGTGCAGGTTCCTTGAGCAGGTGGGGTGGCATACTCATGGGCGATGGCACTGGCACAGGGCACAGCATAGTACGCAAAAGTGTCTCTGCCGGTGGGAGGGCCTAAACAGCCAAGTGCAGTGAGATGGAAGATGGGGACGACAAGGAGTTCAGAGTAGTGCAGGGATTCCCTAGCAAGGAGACTTATGTAATTGTTTTCAATGTTAGGACAGCAATTTTTGGGGAACACTATACTCTGGTGAATGATATATGGGGCCCACCTTACACTGGAGCATTCCAAAGGTGGACATCAGACACTGGAGCAGCATTTGCAGGGCCCATTATACACTAGAGCAGTAGAAATGGGGCCCATTATATATGGAGCATTATTTGGGCCCATAAGACAGTGGAGCTTCATCCATTGGGACCAACATATACTGTAGCATTATGTGGAGCTCATCATATACGGTTTGATACATTATATGGGAATAATGATTCCGTATGGAGAAATATATGGGCCTCATTACTCTGTATAGCGCACTAAGCGCTGGCCATAATACTGTATGGAGTTATATGCTGTCCGTTTTTGGAGGTATTGGAGAATTTAAAATGGATATCAGTCATGAGATGTAAGAAGTTAAGTATTTTTCATTGTACTATACTGCTATTTCTCTGCCGTATCAGAGCATCATGAGTTGTGGTATGTGTTAAAGGGGCGCTCTTTGGCCCTGGGCCCACGAAAACCTGGAGCCAGCCCTCCCCCCCACAACTGTAGCTAAATAACCCCCATTTTTCAGTGTGTAACTAGTATTATGAAGTTAATTAAGGTTGACAAGCTTCAGTAACAAGAATTTATGCTTTTGGCATTCAAATGGGCACTGTTGGTGTGTTTCCTGTCCTCCTCTCACTGCCGACTTTAATTCTCCATTGACTTACATTGGGTTTCGTGTTTCGGGACGACCCCGACTTTTCCCTATAGTCGGCCGATTTTGCTCGATCCGACTTTTGGAAAAGTCGGGTTTCATGAAACGAAACTCGACCCAAAAAAACAAAAGTCGCTCAACACTAGTGTTCAGTATTAAGTATATTGTGGCACAGCTGTGTTTGCACAAAAAAGGTTCCCACACCAGGACAAATATCAAGAAAATTTTGGCACTCAACTTTTTGCAATAAGTGAAGAAATTTATTTGCAGTCGCACATAGGTAGGTAAATGTTTCAGCTGAGACAATTAGCCTTCATCAATACACTGCAGAGTCAAAATATCATACAATTATCAAATCAGATGCTACAAGCGAAATGAAATCAAATAAAATAAAATACCGTGAAAAAACTATAATAAGTGCACAAAATGCATGCCATGTGAACAGACACTGCAGTTTACAAGACCAAATGGGCCCAACTGCACCCTGAATAAAAAGTGCAAAAAACACATTAAACAATATGGAGTATTAGCTGATATTTTGGCGAAACTACGTGAGCCCGTCACCTGTGCCAAAGGTCTCCACATTTACGGGTACACTGAAATAGCACAGAAAGAGGACTTAAAAATCCTCCAATAATAGAAAACAGCAAAAGAGCAAAAAGGTTTACCCGTCCAGGCCTCCAGACAAATGCACTATCAGGGTGCAGTGGATCCATATAATTAAGATGGTAACACAGGTGCAAGAATACCGATGAAACAACCGCTCACAGCCTACCAATACATGGAGGGGGCGGTTGCCTGGTATGTTAATGCACCATAAAAAACTTGTATGCGGTGCTTTTCACACTATGGCCATGCACAGCATCCAGGCCAGACTAGTAGTGACACCCTTCTATTAGCTGGAGGCCTGGACGGGTAAACCTTTTTGCTCTTTTGCTAGATAAAAAGAGAAAAGAAAACATGTAGGGTCCGGGCTCACAAAATGCTAATATGGAAGGTAAAGTAGACTATGGAGCTTACCCACAATTATCATAAGATTCGAATTATTAAGGAAAAAATATATGCAGCATGCTATCTTCAGAACAATGAAGTATTGGAGCGGCCACAGGAATATGTGGCTGGCCGTCTGTGTAGAGGAAAACAGAAGTTAGGTCGGCTATCAAAAAAAAACTGTATATTGTAATCAGGGTATTCACTGCCTTACCAGTGGTGGGTGGTGGCGCCGTGTGCCCTTGGAAAAACGCGGTATCCGCCGCTAGTGTTGTAGGCACTGTCCCAGTGTACTGCCCAGATTTAGATAGGCGGGGGGTGGGACAATTGTTCGTGCTAACCGGAACCGCGTCACCGGAAGTGACAAAAGGGGGCGCGTCATCGCTCTGATATGTATTATGTCTGTGTGGCAGCGCAGTGACCAGGAAGTGTGTCTGCCTGTAATGTATCACAGGGGGTGATGCGGACATGTGCGTCACTGTCATTGTTTGCCTGCCGTGTGTATCTCTGTGCAGAGGACCCAGAGTTTTAAACCACCATTCCAGTTAATGTTATGTATCCACATATGTGTGGTGGGGTTAAACAGAAAACCTATTAAGGATAGGCGTAATGGGAGCAAAAGAGGGAAGAAAGGGAGAATTGTGTAAAGGGAGGACAAAGAACAGTAGGTATGCAAAATGAAGGATCAAGGAGGGGAAGAGTCCGAGGGGTAAGAGGACCAAGGAGGTGACATTTGCGTGACATTCAATATAGACGACTCTGTGGAAACAAGACAATATATTAGAATCGCTTTATATGATATGACAGAAATCATTGGCAAAAACAAGCCTAAAACTAATTAGTATACAACCACATGGGCCTATATTAGGTTAATCATGATATATAACATAAACCACAATATATAGAAAATATAGAATCAAAAAGCCAGGGCGCACGTCCCCCAACGTGACACAAACCTATTGAATAAAAGATAACAGGTCATATTCTCTGTTGAGACCTTTTGGTGTTAAGGTCTGTAATTCATGTATCCAAAAGGCTTCCCTTTTCTTAAGGAGTTGAATACGGTTACCACCCCTCCAGGGTAGGGGGACGTGCTCAATTACTTGGAATTTCAATTGTGGGATGGTGTGTCCGGCTGTGATGAAATGATATGGTAGAGGTAATAGTGTGTTCCCACATCTTATTGTGGATTTATGCTTGCTAATCCGGTCCCTTATCGGTTGTGTTGTCTCACTGATATAAAGGAGACCACAGGGGCATTTGATCTGGTATTCCACATATGAGGTATAGCAAGTGGTGAAGTCTTTGAACTTGTATTGTTTGCCCGAATGTGAGTGGTAGAAGTGGTCCCCTTTTAATACTTTACCGCATTGATTGCAGTGTAAGCATGGGTGAGTACCTGTCTTGGGAGTGGAAAGAAATCTTTGTGTGGATGGTCGGGTCCCCGGGCCGATGTTGGCCTTAATTAATGTGTAATGGATATTCTTTGGACGTTTATAACATGGTAAGAAATTCTGTGAAAACTCAGTGATCTCACGATGTGCTTCCCGCAATAGACCCCAATGTGTTGTGAGCTCATTTTCTCGTTCACCTTTGATGTCCGATGAACTCCCTCTGCTGGTGAAGGGAGGTCGTGAAACTGATTTGGATGGGAGAGACCTGTCACCTGAACAGGTGGATTGCGATTGGACATCCGGAATCTCTGAGTGGATATAAGGCAGCCGACGCCCTGTAGGGTTGCTGGTGATTTCTCTGCTCTGAGCTCTGGCCTCCAGTTCAGTTCCTGTCTTCTAAAGCTAAGTTTTGCTCTGTTATTGTTCCATGAGATTTTGTCTGATTTGCTTAGTTTTGTGGTCAGCCAGCCCCGGCTGGGGCTTTGCTGAATTTCCATTTTTGTCCCTGATCGGTTAAATCTCTTTTGCTCTGTCTTCAGAATATATCAGAGTGCTGATATAAGGATTTTGAAGTCTAGTGACTTCAGGGCCATTTTTCCTATCAGACGTGTTGGGACATTTTTGGTAGGGTTTTTGAGGATTGCAGCCAGCATTTTTTCTGTCCTTTCCTATCTAGTTAGTTGGGCCCCATCGTTTGCTCTGCCTGTCTTTCTGTCTGTGTTTGTGTTTTCATCTGTTTTCACCGACAATACATGTTGGGGGCTGTCTATTGCTTTGGGGTCTGCTCTGGGGCAGTTTACATTTCCCCTTTCTTTCTTTAGGCTTATTTAGTTCTCAGGCTGTGAAGAGGCGTCTGCAATCCGCTAGCTACCAACCTCTCCAGTTTTCTGGACTTAGCTTGCATTTTTGTTTTTTCCTCCTTCGGTGACTCATTCATAACAGAATCACCAGCCATACTGCAGATTCTAGGGTACTCAATAGCAGGAAAGAATTGTAAAAAAAAAAAAAAAAAAGGGTCAGAATTTTTTTTTATGTATATTTTTTCCTCTTTTTCTCTGGGGCCGTAGGAGGATTTTTTCTTAATGGAGATTAAGCAATTGTCTGATCGTGTGGAGCAGCTCACTGCTGAAGTGCGGGGAATTTCCGCTTATCTTGCTCATTCACATGCTGCTGAACCAAAGATCCCTACTCCTGATGTATTTTTTGGGGATTGGTCTAAATTTTTGAATTTTAAGAATAATTGTAAATTATTTCTTGCCTTGAAGCCTAGCTCATCGGGGAGCTCTGCACAGCAGGTTAAAATTGTCATCTCCTTGCTGCGCGGCGATCCCCAGGATTGGGCGTTTTCTTTGACATCTGATGATCCTATTCTAACTAATGTGGATGCATTTTTTCAAGCCTTGGGGTTGTTGTATGATGAACCTAATGCTATTGATCAAGCTGAAAAAGTCCTGTTGGCATTGACACAGGGTCAGGTTTCTGCAGAGTTGTACTGTCAAAATTTCCGAAAGTGGGCAGTCCTTACGACTTGGAATGATGGTGCCTTGGCAGCGCTCTTTGTCGGAAGGGTTTGTCAGAAACCGTAAAAGATACTATGGTGGGATTTCCTGTTCCCTCTGGTCTTGACGATTCTATGTCATTAGCCATTCAGGTTGATCAGCGTTTACTTGAACGTAAAATTACACGAGAAATGATGCCACCTGTTGAACAAATGTCTGAACCTATGCAATGTGATAGAGTTTTGTCTAGGGCGCAACGTCAGGAGTTCAGAAGGCGTAATAAGCTGTGTTTTTTCTGTGGAGATGCCTCTCATATTATTTCTGTCTGCCCTAAACGAGAAAAACGTTTTGCACACACATTTGCTGTGGGTGGTGTACAACCTAAGTTTCTTCTAGCAATTACTCTAAGGCTTTTGTGGATTCAGGAGCGGCTTTGAACCTGATGGACTTGGATTTTGCTAAACGTTGTGGATTTCCTATGACACCCCTGTGGACGCCTATCCCTTTGAGGGGTATTGATGCTACTCCTTTGGCGAAGAATAAACCTCAGTTTTGGACCCAGGTGGTAATGCGGGTCGCCCCAGACCATCAAGAAAATTGCAGATTTTTGGTGTTGCATAATTTGCATGACACCATTGTTCTGGGGTTTCCCTGGTTGCAAATCCATAATCCAGTTTTGGATTGGAAATCAGTGTCTGTGGTGAGTTGGGGTTGTCGGTGTGCTCTTGGTGACGCTCCTGTTTTCTCCACCTCTCCCCAGTCGCATGATGTTCCTGACTATTTGGCTAATTTTTATGATGTATTTAGTGAGATTAAGTCTGCGTCTTTGCCTCCTCATAGGAGTTATGACTGTGCAATTGAGCTGAGCCCTGGGTGTAGATTTCCCAAGGGTCGACTTTTCAATTTATCTGTACCCGAGCATGAGGCTATGTGATCTTATATTAAGGAGTCGTTGGAGAAGGGTCATATTAGACCATCCTCTTCACCCTTGGGTGCTGGGGTTTTTTTCGTGGCCAAGAAAGATGGTTCATTAAGGCCTTGTATTGACTATCGTTCCCTCAACAAAATTACTGTTAAATATCAGTATCCTTTACCCCTGATTTCTGATCTATTCTCCAGAGTTAAAGGTGCTTGCTGGTTTACCAAGCTTGACCTCAGGGGGCGTATAATCTTATTCGCATTAAGCATGGGGATGAATGGAAGACAGCGTTTAATACTTCGGAGGGACATTTTGAGTACCTGGTGATGCCTTTTGGGCTCACTAATGCCCCTTCTGTCTTCCAGTGCTTCAAGTATGATATTTTCCGGGACTTTGTGTATACATTTTTGATCATCTATCTGGATGATATTTTGATCTTTTCCAGGGAATGGGACTCTCATGTGGAACATGTTTGGACTGTGTTCTGGATTTTGAGGGAGAATTCCCTGTATGTTAAGGGATCGAAATGCCTTTTTGGTGTGCAGAGAATTTCATTTTTGGGATTTATTTTGTCTTCGTCAACTATTGAAATGGACCCAGCCAAGGTACAGGCCATTTATGATTGGGCTCAGCCCACTTCTTTGAAGGCCCTCCAGAAGTTTTTGGGTTTTGCTAATTTTTATCGTAAATTTATAGCTAATTTTTCTGGTATTGCCAAACCATTGACTGATTTGACTAAGAAGGGTGCTGATGTGCTGAATTGGTCTCCAGAGGCTGTTTCTTTCTTTCAGGAGCTGAAGCGGAGGTTCACTTCTGCTCCGGTTTTGCGGCAACCTGATGTCTCACTCCTGTTTCAGGTAGAGGTGGACGCTTCTGAGATTGGTGCAGGAGCTGTTTTGACCCAAAAAGATCCGGTAACATCTAAAATGAATCCCTGTGCTTTCTTTTCCCGAAAGTTCTCCCAATCTGAATGCAACTATGATGTGGGGAATTGGGAACTGTTAGCCATGAAATGGGCATTTGAGGAGTGGAGACATTGGTTGGAGGGAGCTAGACATCAAGTTGTGGTCCTCACTGACCACAAGAATTTGATTTACCTTGAGTCGGCCAAACGCTTGAATCCTAGACAGGCTAGGTGGGCCTTGTTTTTCACACGTTTTGATTTTGTGGTCTCTTTTCTTCCGGGCACTAAGAATGTCAAGGCAGACGCCCTCTCTAGGAGTTTCTTTGCTGATTCTCCTATTGTGACCAAGCCTGCTACCATCTTAGGTGAGGGGGTAGTTCTTTCTGCCATCTCGCCCGATTTGAGATGTGCTCTGGAAGAGTTTCAGAAGGACAAACCTGAGCGTTGTCCCATTGGAAAATTGTATGTTCCTGACCAGTGGAGGAAGAGAGTAATGTCTGAAGTACATTGCTCTGCATTGGCTGGTCATCCAGGTATTTTTGGTACTAGAGATTTGGTGAGTCGGTCTTTTTGGTGGCCCGCCTTATCTCGTGATGTCAGGAATTTTGTGCAGTCCTGTGGGACTTGCTCCCGGTCTAAACCTTGTTCTCGCTCTAGTGGGTTGTTGATGCCTTTGCCGGTGCTCAGGAGGCCATGGACCCATATTTCAATGGATTTTATTTCTGATCTGCCTGTCTCTCAGAGAATGACTGTTATCTGGGTGATTTGTGATAGATTCTCTAAGATGGTCCATCTTGTACCACTCCCTAAGTTGCCATCTTCCTCAGAGTTGGTGCCCCTGTTTTTGCAACAGGTGGTTCGCTTGCAGGGGATTCCTGAGAACATTGTATCCGACAGAGGAGTTCAGTTTGTCTCTAGATTTTGGAGGACTTTTTGTTCCAAGCTGGGAATTCAGTTGTCCTTCTCCTCTGCGTTTCACCCTCAGACCAATGGGCAGACGGAGAGAATAAACCAGACTTTGAGTCTTATTTGAGATATTTTATCTCTGCTGATCAGGATGATTGGGTCTCATTTTTGCCCTCGGCTGAATTTGCTTTAAATAATAGAGCTAGTTCTGCCACTTTGATGTCACCTTTTTTTTGTAACTTTGGGTTTCATCCTCGATTCTCTTCAGGGCAGGTGGAGTCTTCTGCCTGCCCAGGTGTTGACACTGTGGTGGAGAGAATGCACCAGATTTGAGACCAAGTGGTGGATAAGTTGTCTGTCTCCCAGGAAAAGGCCCAGCGGTTTTCCAACCGGCATAGGACCATTGGTCCCCGGTTTAAGGTGGGTGATATAGTTTGGTTGTCATCAAAGAATATCTCTATGAAGGTGGCTTCTCCAAAGTTTAAACCTAGATTTATTGGACCTTACAAGATTTTGGAGATTCTTAATCCGGTCTCTTTTCGATTGGCTCTTCCTGTTACATTTAAGATCCATAACGTGTTTCATAAGTCTCTGTTGAAGAGGTTTGTTGAGCCAGAAGTTCCTGTGGTGGCACCTCCTGACCCTGTATTGGTTGAAGGTAATGTGGAATATGAGGTTGAGAAGATACTGGATTCTCGTCTGGCTAGACGGAGACTCCAGTATTTGGTTAAGTGGAAGGGTTATGGCCAGGAGGATAATTCTTGGGTCTCTGCATCTGATATTCATGCCGAAAGATTAATTCGTGCTTTTCATCGGGCTCATCCTGATCGGCCTGGTGGCGTGGATGAGGGTTTGGTGACCCCTCCTCAAGGGGGAGGTACTGTTGTGAGCTCATTTTCTCATTCACCTTTGATGTCCGATAAACTCCCTCTGCTGGTGAAGGGAGGTTGTGAAACTGATTTGGATGGGAGAGACCTGTCACCTGTACAGGTGGATTGCGATTGGGCATCCGGAATCTCTGAGTGGATATAAGGCAGCCGACGCCCTGTAGGGTTGCTGGTGATTTCTATGCTCTGGCCTCCAGTTCAGTTCCTGTCTTCTAAAGCTAAGTTTTGCTTTGTTATTATTCCATGAGATTTTGTCTGATTTGCTTAGTTTTGTGTTCATCCAGCCCCGGCTGGGGCTTTGCTGAATTTCCATTTTTGTCCCTGATCGGTTAAATCTCTTTTGCTCTGTCTTCAGAATATATCGGAGTGCTGATATAGGGATTTTGAAGTCTAGTGACTTCAGGCCCATATTTCCTATCAGACGTGTTGGGACATTTTTGGTAGGGTTTTTGCGGATTGCAGCCAGCATCTTTTCTGTCCTTTTCTATCTAGTTAGTTGGGCCCCATCATTTGCGCTGCCTGTCTTTCTGTCTGTGTTTGTGTTTTCATCTGTTTTCACCAACAATACATGTTGGGGGCTGTCTATTGCTTTGGGGTCTGCTCTGGGGCAGTTTAGATTTCCCCTTTCTTTCTTTAGGCTTATTTAGCTCTCTGGCTGTGAAGAGGCATCTAGGACCACCGTAGTAACGCTCCACAGCTACTGTTAGTTGTTGTGAATAGGATCAGGGGTCTGCAATCTGCTAGCTACCAACCTCTCCGGTTTTCTGGACTTAGCTTGCATTTTTGTTTTTTCCTCCTCCGGTGACTCATTCATAACACCAATGTTCCCTTATGGAACGGTGACGAATGTGCATGTAAGGGTGGAATATGTGGACAAAGGGTATTCGTCCTGTTGCTGAGGAGCGAGAGGAGCTTAGGGGGATGAAGTGCATGATCCAGTAAGTCTGATGGATAACCCCTCACCTTCAACTTGTGGTACATTTCCCTCAACCTATCTTTACTGATGGCGGGGTCAGAAACAATACGTTCAGCCCTCCTAAATTTGGATGAGGGTATGGATTTCTTAGTTAAGAGAGGGTGAAGACTCTTATAGCGTAGTAGTCTATTGCGGTCTGTAGGTTTGACAAAGATGTCAGTAATTAAAGACCCATTTGCATTCTTAATGATCTTCGCATCCAGGAAACTCACTTGGTGCACATACCTAGTGATGGTAAATGATAAACCAGGCCAGGCTGTGTTTAGTGTATTGTGGAACTCCTCCAAGGTATTGGACGGACCCGTCCAAATGCAGAAAATATCATCTATGAATCTTTTCCATATCAAACAGTGGGTCTTAAATAGAGCGTTAGAATACATTATCTCATCCTCAAAGATTGCCATGAATGTATTTGCATAGGGTGGTGCAACGTTGGACCCCTTAGCGGTCCCTTTCGTCTGCAAATAAAATGTATCCTCAAAGAGGAAATAGTTTTTGGTAAGTACTAGTGTTAATAGTTCAAAACAAAAATCAACCATGTCACAGTCCATTTCTGATCGTGACAATTGACGTTTGACACAACTGATGCCCAAATCATGTGGGATTGATGTATAAAGGTCCTTTACGTCAAAGGACACTAAAAAAGAGTCCTTAGGAGTAAGGCCTATGGTATGAATGACCTTGAGAAAATCTCCAGTGTCAAGTAAAAAGGATGGCTGTTGTGAGTTTATTTTCCCCTTCACCATTGAGGTCTGATGAACTCCCTCTTCTGGTGAAGGAAGGTAGTGAGGCTGATTACCAAGCACCTGGGTATGATGATGATGACTGGGTGACGGGAATTGCTGACTGGATATAAGGCAGCCGACGCCCTTCTGCCTTGCTGGTGATCTCTCTGAGGGATTCTAGGAGACCAGTCTGATTCCTGCTCCTCAAAAGCTAAGTTTTCTGCACTGCTTTTTGCATTTGTGTTTTGTTTTGTTTTGCCTTGTTTTTCTGAATTTCTGCCATTCCCTGCTGGGGTGAGTTGAATTCCTTTTTGCTCTGTCTTCAGAAAATACCTGAGTGCTGATATAGTCTTTTTGAAGCCTAGCGTCTTCAGGGCCTTTTCCCCTATCAGCCTGTTGGCCCTTGTTTTGATAGGGTTTTTGGTGGATTGCAGACAGCAGCTTTCCTATCCTGTCCTATTTAGTTAGCTTGGGCCCCATCATTTGCTCAGCCTATCTTTCTATCTGTGTGAGTGTTTTTTCATCTTGCTTCACCGTCATTATATGTTGGGGGCTGCCTTTTGCTTTGGGGTCTGCTCTGGGGCTGTTTAGATTTCCCTTTCTGTCTTTAGGCTATGTAGTTCTCTGGCTGTGATCGAGGGGTCTAGGGCACCGTAGGAACCCCCCACGGCTACTGCTAGTTGTTGTTGATAGGTTCAGGGGTCTGCAATCCGATAGCTGCCAACTTCTCTGGTTTTCTGGACTTAGCTAGTATTTCTGTTTTTGCCTCCTACGGTGACTCATTCATAACAGATGGCGCTCTGTGCGTGAGTGGAGTCAGTATTTTTTCCAAGAGTATGGAAAGCAGTGACAGAATAGATTCTGTCGACGGCACTATGGGTCGGCCAGGGGGACACTCCAATCTCTTGTGAATTTTTGAAAGCATGTAAAAAACCAGGGTGATAGGGTTCGTGTTTGTCAAGAAGTCACGTGTTTTGGTATCAATAACACCTTTGAGGGTGTATTTAGTAACAGTAGTGTTAATGGAGTCCCTGACACCTCTTGTGGGATCATGAGACAGTATAGTATAGACCGAACTGTCACTGAGTTGGAGCATGACCTCCCTCATGTAGTCCTTCCTGTCCATTACTACAATCGCTCCACCTTTATCGGCGGGTTTTATAATGATATTGGGGTCCGTAAGGAGAGCTTCCAAAGCTTGAAAGTCGATTGAATTCAAATTAGGGGAGCTATGTAACTTCCCTCTCTCAATATTTTGTCGTAATTTAAGAAATACTTTTTCAATGAATTCTATAAAGGATTAAACAGCGTGAGAACCAGATGGAGCCCTAAACGATCAATAGAAATGGGACACAGACTAGTTGGTTGAGGGGGGAGTACCTCCTTGTCTTTTTTTGCAAAGTGTACCAAAAGTCATATTCGGCGAAAAAAAGTTGTAAGTCCATGTCCATTTGAAATGTACTCATTCTGAATGAGGGGCAGTAGGATAATCCTTTTGCAAGAGATTATTTTCCGCAATGCTGAGAGATCTGGAAGAAATGTTAATAACTAGGGAATCAGTACCTGTGATCTCGTTATCCTGTAGGAATCTGGGCTTCTTCCTTCGCTGACTCTGGCGGATCCTCTTTTGCATGGGCGTCTTCTGCCTTGATCTAAAAAATGCGATGGTCCTGAGCAAAAATCTCTTCTGTCTGTCTTGGAACCCGAGGTCAAGGGATCGTTAGAAGAATGATGATCAAATCTAGAGGAGTCAGATCGAGAAGTAGTGTTATACCGCCAGGGGTACACCCTATTGTTATTATAATCTTCTGTGTCTCTTTGGAACTTAATCCTTTTCCTATGGTCAGTGTCCCGCTTGTGTTGATCTATAACACCCTTCAATTTGTCCTTTAAAGAATTAAGTTCTTCTGTCGTGCTAGAAGAGGCCAATTGTGACTCAATATTCTTAATAGTGTCACGACTGGTATTGATGGCGGCCAGTAAATGTTCAACAGTAAGAGTCATTAAGTCAAATGAGCATTTATTCAATATTTGCGCAAACTTCTGGCAGAAGTCTAGGGAATCACTAAATAATGTAGGTCGTAGCGGGACCCTGAGTCCCATTGGAATGCGCTGGACTTGGAGGTATTCCGATAATGTCGCACAGTGAGGTTCAAGGTTCGTCTGGTGTCTTAGTTCACGCTCCATGTCTCTCCCTCTTATCTCTTTAGGTGGGACTTTGAGAAATTCACTAGAAAAATTGAACTTAGCGTATGGCATTAGTTTCTTCTTGGTTATATGAAAAGGTCAAAGAGGACATACTGTAGTAGCCAGCGTTCACATGTAAGGGTGAAACTGTGCTAAGTATATCGTGGCACAGCTGTGTCGGTGCACAAAAAAGGTTCCCACAGCAGGACAAATATCAAGAAAATGTTGGCACTCAACTTTTTGCAATAAGTGAAGAAATTTATTTGCAGTCGCACATAGGTAGGTAAACGTTTCGGCTGAGACAATTAGCCTTCATCAGCACACTGCAGAGTCAAAATATCATACAATTATCAAATCAGATGCTACTAGTGAAATTAAATCAAATAAAATAAAACACCATGAAAAAACTGTAATAAGTGCACAAGTGATTGGGAGGTCAGGACGGAAAACTAAGAGGTAAAAATAGGGGGAAGGGAGGAAGAAAGGGAACGTACCAAGACTACTGCTGTTTTGTCCGTATGTGAGTGCCTGAAGATATGACAAAAAATCATATATTGAAAGACCCTTTGCAGAGTGGTGGCAGACCCTGGCTAAATCAGAAAGTGGGTACTCACAAAATAATATGTCACGGATGCACTCTAGATAATGTGAGGGCAGAATGCCATCCAAATTAGGTATAACGGCCATGTGACCTAAGTGAATGAAATGTGTGGGTTTATATACTCAATGTACAAATAAGAAATTAATATAAAAATAATAATAAAATAATTATTAATATAATAATTACCTCTTAGTTTTCCATCTTGACCTCCCAATCACTTGTGCACTTATTATAGTTTTTCATGGTGTTTTATTTTATTTGATTTCATTTCGCTTGTAGCATCTGATTTGATAATTGTATGATATTTTGAATCTGCAGTGTACTGATGAAGGCTAATTGACTCAGCCGAAACATTTACCTACCTATGTGCGACTGCAAATAGATTTCTTCACTTATTGCAAAAAGTTGAGTGCCAAAATTTTCTTGATATTACGTGTTCGGTAGGCTTGGCGACAGGAACTCCAGGGCTGTGTGTCCTCATAAGGATGGCTGAACCATTGTGTGTTGTTTTTATGCAGCAGGCAATTCCCGCAAAACAAGGACTGTACTTTGTGTTATGTTTTGTTTTTCCTTAGTCCAGAAAAAACATGTTTGTTTTTGCCAACTCTGCATCAGTTTATGCAGTATCCTTAATAAACAAGTGACATGTTTAAAGACACAGTGTTCCTGAGTCTTCCTCCATACGCAGCCGAGTAAGCCGATCTCCTACATCCTCCATAAATTGTGATGTACATTTTCATCACAGGTCACTTGTAAGGGATATGGAGGGTAGATGCTGGCTGCGTTATACAGCACACATCGGCCTTTGGAGTAACTATCCGAGATGCTGTGTTACATAGTCTGCATCTGCCTATAACAGCGTCAACTGGAGCTAGATCAAATCACTTTTGTTTAACCATTTAAATGCCATTTTCGCTCACTGATTTTGGATTTTAAAGGCTTGTTTTTGGATGGCCAACGAAAGGGGGTGAAGTGGGGGTGAAGCACGCAGGTCATTTACCCAGGGCTAGCAGGGGGGCATCGTTGTGCTTTATAATGTTTCCAAAGGTGGTGGTAGTTTGCTTCACTCAGGAATAAGATGTGGTTGTTCTATGATCTGGTTGTCAAACATGTGGCAAAATGAGTATGCGGCACTCCATAGTTGTATTAGTGCTCAAGAAGGGTTCCACTCTGTAATTAGACAAATAAAAAGCACTTGGCACTCAAATAGATATTTAAAAACAGAGAAAAAATATTCAAGTTACTTTACTGATTCTATAAGCAATCCACTAAAGGTTGTGTTGATATAACCAACAAACCAATGAGCAGAAGCAAAAGAGAAAGGAGAGGACACCCAAAACATTGCCACAAGGGCAGACCTTCTGATTGTCTAAACAACTTCTCTGCCTTTTCCTTCTGCTCACTGGAGTGAATAGATTATGATTGTCTACCCCAGATCTGCTGGATTGAGCCCATTGTGGTGAATATTGTTATTGTATAAGGTCCATTATTATTACATTTCCATGAAAATTGAATTTTGATAAACGAATATTGAAGGACATTCCGTTTTTCTACATTTTTATGATACGTGGCAGTATAAGGGGATGACTACATTTTGGCATTATTCACACAAGGTGTAGTAACATGTGCATTTTGAAATAAGGGTGAGCTTTCTTTAGACCTAATGCACATACCAGAAAAAACAGTCTGGTGCAAAAATGCCCAGCCTTTATTAGTCTGAAGCATGTTTTTATATCATTTACAACATACTGTCTCATTATGCTTTGAACCTTGCCACATAATTGTATCTGGAAATTCGTCCTCACAGGGTGTACTGTTCTCATCCTTGAAAGATGAGAAATACATTCCTCCAGTCTCTGGTCTCAAATTAAAGGTGGAAATTGTCCTCACTTTCAATTAAAGTCATTAACTGTACTTTATTTTACTATTATTACTATAAAGGTGCAGTAGAGTTGGAAAAGTCAGAAAGAACAGTAGTGGGAAAAAAGTATGATTGGACAGTATAGGGGAGAAATATGTGAAGGGGACAGGATAGGAGGAAAAGTATGAAGAGACAGTATGGGGAAGTGTGAGGGAACATTAATGGGGAATATTGTAAAGTGACAGTATGAGTGGAAAGTGTGAGGGAATAGTTTAGAGGAAGTGTGATGGGATAGTATGGAGGGAAAACTGTAAGAGGACAGTAGGTGAAAAGTAGGGGAAAAGTATGATTGAACAGTAGGAGGTGGAAGAAATGTGTGAGGGGACAGTAAGTGGAGAAAAGTGTCACATTATAGAATCTGTGTATTGTGAATGGGGCAGTACAGATTGGGAGCAGCATGGGGGGGTCACGGTGAGGGCACAGTATCAAGGGTACAATATTTGAGAGGGGGAAATATGAGGGGGCACAGTATAGGAAATGTGCAGTATAGGAGGGACATAGTATGAGGGAACAATGTGAAGAGGGGGACAAATATGGAAAAGAGAGAACATTGTGAGGCAAGGTAACATAAGAGCAAGAGTGTGAAGATCATATTTTTTGCAGTGAGCAAAATGAGGTGCATTTATTTTGGGGTACAAAATAAGGCAGATATTTTTATATGTAGACAATATTATTTTTAGCCCTTTTACAACATTGGAAGTATATATATGTCATAGAAAGGAAGGACTTCACAACCAATGCAGTATCTATACATTATGGTGATCGCCACCAGGTGTTCAGTGAACATCACAGCTGACACCCAACTGTCACTGGCAGGAGTGGTGCCCGCCCTGCTACCGGCAGTTTAACCCCCTAAATGCTGCAATCAATATCAATTGCAGCATTTAGAAGGCAGAAAGAAGGAGGGGGCTCCCTCTTCCCACCAACTGGCACCCCCCCACAAAGTAATTATGAGGACCTGATCATTGCATCAGTGACCCGAAGTCGTCATGATGACATCTGGGCTTCCAGGCTAGCAAGCTTGTTAGTCAATGCTCAGAGCATGGTCTAACAAGCTTGTGTGTCATTACAGAACGGACAATTTTAAAGCATTGCAGTGCTCCTGCATTGCAATGCTTTATGCTGTGATCAGACTGCTAAAAGTGAAAGTCTCATAGTAGAAAAGAAATAAAAAGGAAAAATATTGTAAAAATATCCTTTGTTAAATCACAGAATCATAAAATATATATACTGTATATTGAACCCACAAATGATTTCTATATATAAAAAAAAGTACACAGATTTGGTATCACTGCGTCCGGAATATTATATATTATACTATACTAGCTTAAGAGGCTGGCGTTGCCCGGACATAGTAACGAACTTTGGTGTATTTGTGATAACAAATTATAATGATTATATTGCACATAAATTGTTGCTGTATGTCATCTCCTCCTGTATAAAGTATATACCTGTATATCATCTCCCCTGTATGTAGTATATACCTGTATGTCATCTCACCCTGTATATAGTATATACCTGTATGTCATCTCCAGGTTCCCTCTCGTCTGTACACAGTGGAGGTGCACAGAGCACAGAGCATTTCAGTGCGGCGGCTCCTTCTCCTGCATGTAATACCATTTAGTTAGAAAATTGTAAAGAAGGACTAATTTAGAGTGGCATTAGTTGTAGCTGTATAAATAAGTTTAAAGTGAACCTGTCATTGTCGCCATGGCAACCTATTATGACATCATCTTCACCATGGCAACCATTATGACATCACCGTCATCATTGAAACCTATTATGACATCATCATCTCCATGGCAACCATTATGACATCATCACCATGGCAACCATTATGACATCATTGTCAATACACACACATATACACATACACTCGTTTTTATATATATACTAGCTGAAGAGCCCAGCGCTGCCCGGTCACAGTAACTAACTGTGGGTAGTTATAGCAAATTATTATTATCCTCCATCCCATAGTCCCGTACCCATATACCCATCATACATATCCACCATCCCATAGGCCTGTGCCCATATACCCATCATACATATCCTCCATCCCATAGTCGAGTGCCCATATACCCATCATACATATCCTCCATCCCATAGTCGAGTGCCCATATACCCATCACACATCCTCCATCCCATAGTCCCATGCCCATATACCCATCATACATATTCTCCATCCCATAGTCCCATGCCCATATACCCATCATACATATTCGCCATCCCATAGTCCCGTGCCCATATACCCATCACACATCCTCCATCTCATAGTCCCATGCCCATACCCATCAAACATATCCTCCATCCCATAGTCGAGTGCCCATATACCCATCACACATCCTCCATCCCATAGTCCCATGCCCATATACCCATCATACATATTCTCCATCCCATAGACCCATGCCCATATACCCATCATACATATTCGCCATCCCATAGTCCCATGCCCATATACCCATCATACATATTCGCCATCCCATAGTCGAGTGCCCATATACCCATCACACATCCTTCATCTCATAATCCCATGCCCATACCCATCATACATATTCTCCATCCCATAGTTCCATGCCCATATACCCATCATACATATTCGCCATCCCATAGTCGAGTATCCATATACCCGTCACACATCCTTCATCTCATAGTCCCATGCCCATATACCCATCATACATATTCTCCATCCCATAGTCCCATGCCCATATACCCATCATACATATTCGCCATCCCATAGTCGAGTGCCCATATACCCATCACACATCCTTCATCTCATAGTCCCATGCCCATACCCATCATACATATCCTCCATCCCATAGTCCGTGCCCATATACCCATCATACATATCCGCCATCCCATATTCCCGTGCCCATATACCCATCATACATATCCTCCATCCCATAGTCCAGTGCCCATATACCCATCACACATCCACCATCCCATAGTCCCGTGCCCATATACCCATTATGTAAAAACATGCAAAACACAAGCCGCGGAGACACCATCACATGTTTCTCAACACAAGCAATGACTAGCCAGGTCTTTCCCTGGGAAGGAACAACCACAGGAAGGGCAGTCTCCAATGAAGGAAACCACCTATGCCAAAACATGGTATCCATCCACAGACAGCTGTTTCGGGGTATTGCCCCTCCTCAGCGTGGAGTAGGAAACTGGCCAATGCCTAGTAGAAGACTGTGAAAAATGAGGATGAATGAACTCATGGAGATCAACATCCAACACTGCGGGGACACCATCACATGTTTCTCAATGCAGTGATTCTAGAGCAATGCCCCATCCCTTACAGGAAATATGTAAAAACATGCAAAACACAAGCCACGGAGACACCATCACATGTTTCTCAACGCAAGCAATGACTAGCCAGGTCTTTCCCTGTGATGTTGATCTCCATGAGTTCATTCATCCTCATTTTTCATATACCCATTATGACATCATCATCATCACCATGTCAACCGTTATGACATAACCGTCACCATTGCAACCTATTAAGACATCATCATTACCATAGCAACCATTGTGACAGTATCTTTGACATTGCAACCTATTATGACATTAGCATCGCCATGGCAACCATTATGACATCCTAATGAGGGGCGGGGCTTGCAACCTATGATGACATCAGCGTCGTCATGGCAACCATTACGACATCATAATGAGCGGCGGGGCTTGATACACACACACTTTTTCCCCATTATGTAGATAGGGGCAAAATTGTTTGGTGAATTGGAATGCGCGGGGTTAAAATTTCGCCTCACAGCATAGCTTATGACGCTCTCGGGGTCAAAACTTGTGACTGTGCCAAATTTTGTGGCTGTAGCTGCGACGGCGCGGATGCCAATCCCGAACATACACACACACCCACATTAAGCTTTATATATTAGATATATATATATATATATATATATATATACTGTATGTATTTCTGTTAGGTACATTATTTATAAAATTAAGCACCCTGCATGCCAAATCCTAAAAGCATGTGATATATTTACTGTCAGAATTCAGCTGTGCTTGCCGAATCCAATAGTATCACATGACCACTCACAGGCAATTTTCATTCTTACAGTCATGTTCCAACTATCATCTCTTCCTGCTTCTCTCAATGAAGCAGGGGATGTAGTTTTTCCCTGAACATTGAGTGAATTATTAAAAGCAGCTAGTCGACATGTGATGTAAGCATGCAAATTGGATAGAAGTGGTCACACAACAATTTAGGATTCAAAACCTACTTTAGGGTACGTGCACACGTTGCGGATTCGTCTGCGGATCCGCAGTGGATTTGACCCTGCAGATCCGCAGCAGTTTTCCATGCCGTGTACAGTACCATGTTATCCTATAGAAAACGAAAACCGCTGTGCACATGCTGCGGAAAAATCCATCCGGAAAAGCAGCGGTTTATTTTCTGCAGCATGTCAATTCTTTGTGCGGATTCTGCAGCGTTTTACACCTATTCCATTATAGGAATCCACAGGTGTAAAAACGCAGGCGAAATCCGCACTAAATCCGCTAGAAATCTGCAGTAAATCCGCAGGTAAAACGCAGGCATTATGACCTGTGGATTCTGCAGATTCTGAGTGGAAAAATTTGCACACGAATCCGCAACGTGTGCACATACCCTTAAAATGGTTATAGTGATTGGTAATTACTGAAATATGCTGCAGCAGGAATGTGTACATGTAATTTTTTATATGTTTTTGATCAACTAATATTGTGTAATAGGTAAAAAAAATATGTACTGATTAATTTCATAGTGCATCTTTAGGATGGTTGGAACTTTGTAATTCTATTCTGTAGTTACTGAAATCCTGTATCTTTTCACATAGCCATGTAGCTTAAAAGGGCTTTCTCACCAAATTCAGTGATAGCATAGTTCTAGGATTATCCATAATTTACTGATCAGTGGGGTTCCTTAAAATGAATCATGTTCATCATAGGGTTTTGACTTAAATGGAACAATCTTCCAATTCCTACTGTGCAAGAGAGAAGCAGTTTTTATTGAAAATGTATGACAGTATATTTTATATAAACTCAAATACTCCAATTGTATTACTCTATTCCATTGTTACATCTGTTTTTGTATGAGCGAGTAATGTTTCTAAGCCTGAAGATTTTGTGAAGAATCTCAATAAATATTATTTTCATTTTTCTCACCAAATGAAATAGTTTTCAGATCTGCATGTCTCCAAAGACTTGTAAGAGGCCATTTGTAAAAGCACAGTCTTCTAAGTAGACGAACATTAACCTGTTTAGTTGAGAATTGTCCCCTTGTCCTTTTTGGGCTGTGTGCCCACGTAGCGATTTTTAAGCGTTTTTGCCACGATTTTCGGCGCGAAAACGGTTAAAAATCGTGTACAGAACGCCCCCCATGCATTCCTATGGCATTCCGCACATGCTGTGCTAATAATGCGCTTTTTTCCGCGCATGGTCATTCTTTTGTGTGGAATCGCAAAGAATTGCCGCGATTCCACACCCATAGGAATGCATGAGAATCGCTTACTTCCCGCATGTGGCTATGCCTACCATACGGGAAGTTAAGCGTCTCATGTGCGGTTGGTACCCACGGTGTGGAGGAGAGGAGACTGTCCTCCAGGCCCTGGGTACCATACCCTTGTAAAAAAAAGAATAGAAAATAAAAAATTGGAAGGTAAATATACCTTCCGACGACCCGCGCTGCCATCCCGGGCCACAGCGTTCCCAGTAATGCCTTGCGGCAAGGTCCTGTGATGACGTGGTCTCGCGAGATCGCTATACTAACGCGAGACCAACGTCATCACAGGTCTCGCAAGGCATTACTGGGAACGCTGAGGCCCGGGATGGTAGCACGGGACATCAGAAGGTAAATATACCCCGATTTTTTTATTTTTTTTATCATTTTTAACATTTTATCTTTTACTATTGATGCCGCATAGGCGGCCTCAATAGTAAAAAGCTGCTCACACTTGTCAAACACTATGTTTGACGAGTGTGACCAACCTGTCAATCACTTTCCAAGCGATGCTTCAAAACGCTTGGAAAGTGCTTGAGAAAATCGCGGCAAAATCGCGAACAGAATCGCGGTAAAATCGCGCTGAAATTGCGCGGAAAAAAATGCGCGATTTCTGGGAAGGAGTCCGGTTTTCAGTGTGTGTTTTAACACGCAACGTGGGCACATAGCCTTAAAAGAATATTTGAAAACGTTTCTGGTAGTAACATTTTTTGGCTGAGGTCAAGATTTTTGCTAATTATTTGCATGAGATCAACCTTAAAAGACTCACTGAATTGTAATAATTAAATAAGGATGGTCAATTACTGCAGTTTGTTAACCGCTATGAGACTGTTGAGGATCTCTTCAAATGTGTAGATAGGTTTCCTTTCCTTAATGGGTTTTACGAATTTCAAAAACTACTGTGGGTTAATGCTAACATCTTTTCCATCTCTTCATTTATCATTTGTGAGATAGATTTTGTTATTCATTAACATCATTGCAGGACTAATCTCCGCCGTGAAAGTAGTATTGTACCACAAAAGAGATAAAAATCAAATAATTAATTGATTAAATTAATCAAACTTTCAACAAATTTAGACACAGCCTATCATATATGGTAGTTTCTTGAAATGCAAGTACTCATTAATCAAGACTGCTCTTTTCACTGATGTTTTCTGAAGCACATCTCTTAATGAATTTGGGAAATTTTTGAGCCGCCACAATATGAAGTCTATGAGTTAAATCACATTAAATTTGTCAGACCTCTATTGACTTTATTTCCTTTTGCTAATCCTGAAACACTTTTTCATGTCATCTTTAAAAGGCAAAAAGTCACAAAAAAAGTGAAAAAAAATAATAGAGTAACCTATTTGATGAATTACCACTGTAGTTTATCAAGACATTGCAATCTAGTTCATGAGAAAAACCTTCCTGAGATTAAATTACTAGAAAATGATTCAACAAATTCCTGCTGATGCTCTTAATAGATTCCTCTAACATAAGCAAAAAGAGAATCTTACTTAAGGGAACCTAACAGCTGAAATATGTTGCACTATCCACTTGCAGCGTGTATCAGGCACAGGCTTCCTGATTTAAGACTTGTATGTTTGACTCTGAAACTCAGTGTCATTTTAGAAAAAATATGCTTTAACCCCTTTCCAACATGCGCCTTATATATATACGGTGTGATGAAAGCGTGAGCTCACGCTAAGTGCTGCCTCAATCAAAGGCGGGTGTCAGCAGACTTCCTGGAGCAATGCCCATGATCGGTGCTAGCACTGATCATGGATATTTAACCCATCTGATGTCATTGTCAACAATGACAGCGACATCGTGGGGCATCATAGAGGGAGGGAGCCAATGGTTTCCTTGGTGACAGCGGGCCGAAAGATGGTGGCAGGATCACCCAGTGATGGTGACCTGTCAGCTTATGCTCACAGCAAGAGCTGACAAGCCTCCTCCCTGTGTGAGGATACTGATCTCATGCCCTGCAATGTCAGTATAAGGGCTCATACACACTTGCAAGAGACTCGCACGATCCTCATCCTCTCGCATGAAAACCTGGCACAGTCGCCGGCACTGGGACCGGAGCATGCGGCTACATGTATTTCTATGCAGCCGCACGCTCCGGTCCCAGTGCCGGCGGCAGTGCCGGGTGTTCATGCGAGAGACTCGCACGATTCTCGTGCGAGTCTTTCGCAAGTGAGTATGAGCCCTAAAGTTGATGTTCCATCCTGGAAAATCAGTATAAAGTTGATGCCCCATCCTGGAACAATGTACAAAAGAAAACAAAATGTTAATAAAACAGGAAAATAAAAAGAAATCACAAAATAAAGAACAAAAAAATAAAAATATTAATCCAATAAATTGATTTATTTACGAAAAAGTAAAAATAAACAAAAAAGTACATATATTTGGTATTGCTGTGTCTTGAATGGCATGCCCTATAAAACTGTCCCACTTTTTAATCCCTTCAGTGAAAGCCATTACAAAAATAAATAGAAAACTAGGCAAAAAACTATGCTTTATCATCATACAAAGTAACAAAAAGTGGAATAAAACGCAATCAAAATGACAAATGTCAATAAAAATGGTATCTCTGGAAAAGTCAGTCCAACCATTCAACATCAGAGACGCTCACACAAATCACTTAACCATCTGCTCACTCTTTCTGTCCTCCTTCTCCTAGTCGCAGGAGACATTGCTCCCAACCCTGGTCCCCCATGTTATAGAAGGTCAAACCCCCCGACTGCTACACTTAGAAACCCCTCTAATCTTATTAATATTCCCTGCATGCCATCTGTCTCTCTTAATTGTGCACTTTGGAATTCTCGCTCAGTGTGTAACAAACTCTCCTTCATCCATGACTTCTTCCTTTCTAATTCTCTTAACCTCCTGGCTCTTACTGAAGCCTGGATCCAGCAGTCAGACACTACCGCTGCTGCTGCTCTTTCATACGGGGGACTACACTTCTCTCATACCCCAAGATCAGACAGTAGAGCAGGTGGAGGCGTTGGTCTGCTCCTATCACCAAAATGTACCTTTCAGGTTATCCCTCAAGTACCCTCACTAGTCTTCCCTTCTTTTGAGGTCCATGCCGTCAGACTCTACACCCCCTTCTCCATGCGAGTGGCGGTGGTGTATCATCCTCCCGGCCCCTCCCATCAGTTCCTGGATCATTTTGCCACTTGGCTTCCACATTTTCTCTCCTGTGACATCCCTACCCTCATCATGGGAGATTTCAACATCCCCATTGCTCTTCCCCTCTCCCCATCTGCTACTCACCTTTTATCTCTAACCTCCTCATTTGGCCTTTCGCAGCTTACTAATTCTCAAACGCATGAAGACGGAAACTCCCTCGACTTGGTCTTCTCACGGCTTTGTGCAGTGGATGATTTTGCAAACTCCCCTCTCCCGCTCTCTGACCACAATCTTCTTTCATTCTCTATCAAGAACTGCCAGGCCGCTCAGGTCACCCCCACTGTCCAGACTTATAGAAACATACAGGCCATTAACACCCAGAAACTTATGAAGAACTTGCAGTCTTCATTGGCCCCTATCTCCTCCCTCTCATGTCCTGATTCTGCATTGAAGCATTACAATGAAACACTTCAAAGTGCCCTGGATGAATTTGCACCCCCTATAAATGGAACGCCACAACGCAGACGGCGACAGCCCTGGCACACGGTGCAAACACGTTTCCTGCAGCGGTGCTCCAGGTGCGCCAAACGTCTGTGGAGAAAATCCAATCTACATGAAGATTTCATCCATTTTAAGTTTATGCTTAGAGCATACAACACTGCCCTTCACCTCTCCAAACAAATCTATTTCAACACCCTCATCACCTCACTGTCCAATAACCCGAAACATCTCTTTGACACTTTTCATTCTCTACTCAATCCAAGAGTACAGGCCCCAACCACGGAGCTCCAAGCTGACGATCTGGCCAATTACTTCAAAGAAAAAATTGACCAGATTCAACAGGAAATTATCTCCCAATCACCTCATACCATGCACTGTCCTCCCTCCCCCACTGCATCTAGCTCACTCTCTGATTTTGAACCAGTCACAGAAGAAGAAGAAGTAAGCAGGCTCCTTGCATCTTCTCGCCCAACTACTTGCACCAGTGACCCATTTCCATCACATCTCCTCCAGTCCCTGTCCCCTGCTGTCACCCCTCACCTAACTAAAATATTTAACCTCTCTCTCTCTTCTGGTATTTTTCCCTCCTCATTTAAGCATGCCATCATACATCCACTACTTAAAAAACCATCCCTCGACCAAAACTGTGCCGCTAACTATAGACCTGTCTCTAATCTTCCCTTCATCTCTAAACTCCTGGAATGTCTGGTCCACTCCCGTCTTATCCGCTATCTCTCAGAAAACTCTGTTCTCGACCCTCTCCAATCCGGTTTCCGCTCTTTACACTCCACTGAAACTGCCCTCACTAAAGTCTCATGATCTGCTAACAGCTAAATCAAATGGTCATTACTCCATGCTAATTCTCTTGGATCTCTCTGCAGCATTCGACACTGTGGATCATCAGCTCCTCCTCACTATGCTCCGTTCCATTGGCCTCAAGGACACTGTTCTCTCCTGGTTCTCCTCCTATCTCTCCGACCGCTCCTTTACTGTATCTTTTGCCGATTCCTCCTCCTCTCACCTTCCCCTTACTGTTGGGGTCCCCCAAGGATCGGTTCTAGGCCCCCTCCTCTTCTCCTTGTACACTGCCCCTATTGGTCAAACAATCAGTAGATTTGGTTTCCAGTACCATCTCTATGCTGATGACACCCAATTATACGCTTCTTCTCCTGACATCACGCCAGCCTTTCTAGAAAACACCGGCGATTGTCTAAACGCTGTGTCTAACATCATGTCCTCACTATATCTGAAACTGAACCTGTCAACGACTGAACTCCTGGTGTTTCCTCCCTCTACTAATGTACCTATACCCGACATTGCTATTTCTGTGTGTGGTTCCACTATTACTCCCCAGCAACATGCCTGCTGTCTTGGGGTCATACTTGATTCCGAGCTTTCCTTTGCCCCCCACATTCGATCAGTGGCTCGCTCTTGTCATCTGCACCTCAAAAACATTTCTAGAATTCGACCTTTTCTTACTTTTGACTCTGCAAAAACTCTCACTGTTTCTCTTATTCATTCTCGTCTGGACTATTGTAACTCTCTTCTAATCGGTCTCCCTCTTACCAAACTCTCCCCTCTCCAATCTGTCTTGAATGCTGCAGCCAGGATCATATTCCTCACTAATCGTTACACCGATGCCTCTACCTTGTGCCAGTCATTACACTGGCTACTCATCCACTCCAGAATTCAGTATAAACTTATTACCCTCACCCACAAAGCCCTCCATGGCTCAGCACCACCCTACATCTCCTCCCTTGTTTCAGTATACCACCCTAACCGCGCCCTCCGTTCTGCTGATGACCTGAGGTTAGCATCCTCAATAGTCAGAACCTCCCACTCCATCTCCAAGACCTTACACGTGCCTCGCCAATTCTTTGGAATGTACTTCCCAGGTCAATACGATTAGTCCCCAATCCCCAAAATTTTAAGCGTGCCCTGAAAACGCATTTATTCAGACTGGCCTATCGCCTCAACACATTAACCTAATCTATCCCTGTGTGGCACAGTCAAAAGTTTTACCATAACCAGATTTCCTGCATCATGTTCCCACATGCTTTATGCATCCATTAGCCCTCTGTGTCTGTACTGTTACACACTTAACATTATGGCTGGTCCATACAATCAGGGCAACTGTTACCACCCACCTTTCGTGTCTACCTCTTTCCTCATAGACTGTAAGCTTGCGAGCAGGGCCCTCTTTCCTCTTGGTATTTGTTATAATCTACTGTATGTGATTATTGTTATGCTGTAATGTCTATTGTCTGTACAAATCCCCTCTTAAATGTAAAGTGCTGCGGAATATGTCGGCGCTATAAAAATAAAATTTATTATTATAAAAGTCATCTTGTCCCTCAGAAAAAAAGCTACCATACAGCTCCGTCAGCAGAAAAATTAAAAAGTTCTAGCTCCAGAATAAAGTGACGCAAAAATAATTCTTTTTTTCAATAAAATAGTTTTCATTGCGTAAAAGGACAAAAACATAAAAAAATCTATATAACTGTGGCATCACTGTAATTGTACTCACTCAAAGAATAAAGTTGCCTTATCATTTTTACCACACGCAAAACGGCATAAAAAAACAAAAAACAATTCCTGAATTGTTTTTTGTTCATTCTGCCTCTCAAAAAATTGGAATAGAATGTGATCAAAATATGTCATATGCCCGAAAATGGTGCCAATAAAAACAACAACTTGTCCCACAAAAATTAAGCTCACACATGACTCTGTCAGCCAAAATATGAAAAAAATGACAACTATCTAAATATGAGGATGTAAAAACTTGTTTTTGCAATAAGAAGCATCCTTTAGGGCTTTTTCACAAGTCAGTGTTTCCAGTATCTGTGGTGACAGTTTCCACATGTACTGGATACACTTACACAGGTAGATTCAATCAAGTAAATGGGTCTGCACACATGTCAGTGTGTTTCCACGGACTGTGTGTCTGTGGGAAAAACATGCTGACATGTCCGTTTTTTAGCTCCAGCACGGGCCTCAAAATGTCCCATACACGTGCACACTGATGACACATGGATGACATCCATGTGTCATCAGTGTGACACATTCTGGCTACTGGGAATCAGTGGTACTGTTCACACTGTCCCTCGGTGCTGGGTCCTGAAGACAGCTCTCATCATTGTCCACTGCTCTGCTGGTGATCAGCGTGAGCAGGGGCCATTGTTGAGAGTTGTATTCAAGTGCGCCCTTACAAACTTGTTTATAAGACCCCTTAACGGCTCCATCGCAATTTCGAGCCATGGCGACCTGATGGATGAACAATCTGCCCAAAGATTGATCCTGTGCAAGCCTAAAGACAAACATAAGGGAGGGAATTAAGGGTGCTGTTCTGAGGGACTACCAGGAAACAGAATTACCGGTAGGTCTAATTCCTTTTTTCCAATACACCCCTCCAGTCAGCACCATGGAGGATACTAAATTAAAGGTTCCAGGGTGGGTACAGAAGCTCAAGGATAAAAGTCCCAGACAAGTGCCAGGCTAGATATAGAAATTATCTGAAAGATCAAAAGAAAAATAGATATCTAAAGAAATCTGCAAAGATAATCACCGTAGTGAGTGTCTGATATATGTCTATATTGGCCAATTCCAGTATGAATGTGGTAAACAAGATATGCCGAAGAAACAGAGGGTGAAACTCACCCGTTGTATCCCAATACCAATAATGAACCGCAGTGAATTACAGTTAATGTGATAGATACTTATAAACACCGCAGTCCCAAAATAGGTTTGAAAACCTTATTGCCCAGCAAAAGTATGGTGATAGTCGCAGCCACAATACAATGAGGACTGTACAGACCTGTAATTGGCAGCATGTGCTTAACAACACAGGACTGTTCCTTCATCGGTCCTCCTGGGCTCAGATTAAACCTTGGTTAGAAACCCGCTTACCATACAAAGAGACCAGCAGGACAGAGACCCTGGATTGCTGGAAGATCAAAGCAATAACAGTTAGTACATGGAAAATGGCAGATCATTGGGATGTATGTACCCTACTTATCCAGGAGATCGTGTCTATTCTGAATCCTTAGATGTCTAAACCCCCAGTAAGGGTTGGATATTGTTGAACTAAGGAAATACTCCATCTGGCAGGTAATATCTCCTGCCACTACCAATATCAGACTTCTATTAGAAGCTTTGAAAGGGAAATGTGGATCCACTCCTGTTTTACTGATGTTAGACACAGGGAGTCTGGACTCTGGAATCGATGAGAGTAAGTGCCCAGACATCGTAAATGTGTCAACTTATTTATTTATTTAGTAAAAACTCTGACTGGACACCTCCCTCTGGCGCAACACCATTTTGGACCAATATATTGACTCTTTTAGACATTCGATGCAGTTCACGATATTAGATAAAAAAGCAAAGGAAACATCTAATATCAGTTTGCAGGAGAAAAAGGCGATTCACGGTCTTAAGAACAACAGGGAGATCACTATTAAGCTTGCGGATAAAGGTGGTGCCATAGTTCTCCTTAATACAACCGACTAAATCAAAGCGGCACACAGACAACTGATGGATATACAGTACTACACCAAACTGGATGATGACCCAACTCCAAAATATCTGAGGGAGTTGAAAAGAGTCATCAAATGTCTATGTACAGACCACATAAACCTTCTGGACTTAATACCCGAGAATCCAAGGATGGGAACGTTCTATATGCTTGCCAAGATTCATAAGCCAGGCAACCCAGGGAGGCCAATCATCTCAGGGGTGGGAACACTCACTGAAAAAATCTCAGGGTGGGTTGAAAACATCCTCAAGCCGCTGGTAAGGAAGACAGCCAACTATATACAGGACACTACAGACCTGCTGAATAAGCTATCCACGATAGGTCTTCTCACCGACAGCACCATCTTAGTCACCATGGACGTCGAATCCTTATATTCCAACATCCCACACGAAGATGGACTAACCGCCTGCCGAATGTTTCTTGAGGCCAATGGGATCTCCTCCGAGTCTGTAATAGCACTCACCAGATTCATCCTCACTCACAACTTTTTCTCTTTCGGTGAGGAGCTATACCTACAACGCACCGGCACCGCTATGGGAAGTAAAATGGCACCCCAGTACGCTAACCTCTTCATGGCTAAACTGGAAAATGACTTTTTAACATCAAACCCTTTGCCTATTTCTGTTACATCGATGACATCTTAATAATCTGAACTGAGCCTGAACAAGAACTTCTAAATTTCCATGACAAACTCAACAAATTTCACCCAAACATAAACTTGACATTAGACCACTCATAAACAAAAATCAACTTCCTGGACACCACCATAAAAATCCAAAATGGTTCATTCCAAACATCAGTGTATAGGAAACCAAATGACGACCCCACATAACTCAAATGGGACAGCTTCCATCCTAAACACATTAAAAAGTCCATTGTCTACAGCCAGGCCTTCAGATATAACCATATCTGTTCCAGTCCCAAGGACAGGGATGAGCACCTAACCCAGCTTAAAATGTAATTTTTAAATCAAGTTTACCATCCCACCTCCATTGATGATCAGATCGTTAGGGCCACAAGGATCCCTAGAAGTACTTCAATACAGAAAAAAAGAGGAAAATCATCGTGTACCACTGGTAGTGACCTACAACCAACAGCTTGAAATACTGTGAAAAATGGCTAAGAAACTTCACCATTTCCTACACAAAGATGACCGGTTAAAAACACTATTCAAAGACCCCCCCTTGCTATGTTACAGGCAACCTCCCAATCTAAGAAACATCATTATCCGAAGTTCAATGCCCTCAGATTCACCAAGAGGAACATATCCTTGCAATGGGAGAAGATGCAAAACCTGCATTCATATAGAGGCCAAAGACAAAATCCAAATTCCCAACACACAGCAGGACTATAAGATCCCCAGGACATTCACATGTTCCTCTTCCAATGTATTTAATTCTATGCATTATATGTCCTGTTGGTGGCCTCTATGTTGGAGAAACAGGACAGAGACTGAGAGCAAGGATGAGGTCTCATCATCCTACAATTACAGACCAAAAAAACCATTTACCTGTGGCTAAACATTTCTGTGATCCAGGACACAAAATAAACAATATGAAAGTTGTCATTTTAAAAGGCAATTTTAATCCCTTAGTGACAGAGCCAATTTTTTAAATTCTGACCAATCTCACTTTATATGGTGATAATTCTGGAACGCTTCAACAAATCCCAGTTATTTTGAGATTGTTTTTTCGTGGCACATTATAATTTATGATAATATGGTAAATTTAGGTTGATAAGTTTTGTGTTTATTTATAAAAAGTGTCAGAAATTTGACAAAAATGTAAAAAAATGTAAAAAAATTGCAATTTTCAAAAATTGAATGATTATCCCTAGAGTTGAGCGACTTTTGGTTTTTTAGGGTCGCGTTTCGTTTCGTGAAACCCGACTTTTCCAAAAGTCGGGTCGAGCAAGATCGTCCGATTATAGGGAAAAGTCGGGGTCGTCCCGAAACACGAAACCCAATGTAAGTCAATGGGGAATAAAAGTCGGCAGTGAGAGGAGGACAGGAATCACACCTGCAGTGCCCATTTGAATGCCAAAAGCATCAATTCTTCTTACTTAAGCTTAATACAAGTTACGCACTGAAAAATGGGGGTTATTTGGCTAAAGTTGTGGGGGGGGAGGGCTGGCTGCAGGTTTTCATGTGCCCTGGGCGAAAGAGCGCCCCTTTAACACATACCACAACTCATCATGCTCTGATACGGCAGAGAAATAGCGGTATAGTACAATGAAAAATACCTCACTTTTTACATCTCATGACGAGGCCCATCTATTTCTCCATACAGAATCATTGGTCCCATATAATGTTTGAAACAGTATATGATGAGCTCCACATAATGCTACAGTATATGTTGGTCCCCATGGATGAAGCTCCACTGTCTTATGGGCCCAAATAATGCTCCAAACATAATGGGCCCCATTTCTAATGCTCTAGTGTATAATGGGCCCTGTAAATGCTGCTCCAGTGTCTGATGTCCACCTTTGGAATGTTCCACTGTATGGTGGGCCCCATCTATCATTCTCCAGAGTATAGTGCTCCCCAAAAATTGCTGTCCCAACATTGAAAACAATCAAATAAGTCTCCTCGCTAGGGAATCCCTGTACTTGTCTGGATTCCTCGTCGTCCCCATCTTCCATCTCACTGCACAGTATTTCAACTTTGCAAGTGCTTGGATCCTGGGCAAGCAGGGGGGGCCCACTCGTTGGCGACGGCACTGGCACAGGGCCCCTGATAGTACGGTGGTGTGTCTGATGGCGGGTGGGCCGAACCTGCACTTTCATCTGCAGCTTCCTCTTTGTCACCGTGTAAGATGGAACTGTATATGGGAAGGGTAACCTGAGTTTCATCAGGGTCAGATTCAGGTCGTGTAGCGTGCGAGGGGAATGTAGTGGTCTGGGTCAATGTACCAGCAGATTCATCGAGCAGTGGCTGGGCATCAGTGCACTTGTGTCGCCCCCAGGAGTACGGTCGCCACAGTGGCATTACCTTCTTCCTAGGGAGTGTGATGTCATGCTTGGGAGCAACGAAGGATCTCTCTAGCAGGTTAACTGATTGGGCGGCGTTATTCCCACGAGTCATGACCCTCCAAACAGCGTTCATGAAGGCAAAGTGTTTGTTTTACGTGGGCAGTATGGTTGCAAAGCTGAACCTTAAAGGAATGTCCAGAAGGGCACCACCAGGAGTGGAGTCTACGGTTAAATTCGACTCCACCTGGGAAACCTCAACCATGCCAGCTACAGAACAGATGCACACATTGCAAGCTTAATTCCGTTAACGAACGAGACTCCGTCATGCCCCGCGGTCTGAGTCCGGCTTACTAGAGGGACACGCGAGGCTCTGGCACATGAGATTGGCCAATAACAGGTGTGTCATGCTCTTACATGTCCGTGGCTGCATGTGCGCTACACTGAAAAGGCCAGCGTTTGTCGCTTACAGGTGCAGATAACCCGCTGAACAACGTTAGTGATGGGGATCACTGATTACAATTATTACCCGCGAACAATGATTTCCCAGTAAGTGCAGGTCAACCGCAGTTCCGGAATTAGGCTTAACCGTCATTCCTGAAAAAATGAAAAACTTACGTGTGGAAACCACAGGTGCTGTAGCTTGCTTAACAGCTCGCCAGCCGTTCTCACGCCCAGTATGGATTACACGTGATTGCACAAAGGTGAGAAAGGGTACCGTATCCCCAGATAACATGTATGGATAGCGTACACATTCAAAATATATGTCTATACATCAGGAGGCAGGCTCAGACGGTGTTAGGCCCAGTATGGATTGCACGTGATTGCACAAAGGTTAGAAAGGGTACCGTTTCCCCGGATAACTTGTATGGATAGCGTACACATTCAAAATATATGTCTCAGGAGGCAGGCTCAGACGGTGTTAGGCCCAGTATGGATTGCACGTGATTGCACAAAGGTTAGAAAGGGTACCGTATCCCCGGATAACATGTATGGATAGCGTACACATTCAAAATATATGTCTCAGGAGGCAGGCTCAGACGGTGTTAGGCCCAGTATGGATTGCACGTGATTGCACAAAGGTTAGAAAGGGTACTGTATCCCCGGATAACATGTATGGATAGCGTACACATTCAAAATATATGTCTCAGGAGGCAGGCTCAGACGGTGTTAGGCCCAGTATGGATTGCACGTGATTGCACAAAGGTTAGAAAGGGTACCGTTTCCCCGGATAACATGTATGGATAGCGTACACATTCAAAATATATGTCTCAGGAGGCAGGCTCAGACGGTGTTAGGCCCAGTATGGATTGCACGTGATTGCACAAAGGTTAGAAAGGGTACCGTATCCCCGGATAACATGTATGGATAGCGTACACATTCAAAATATATGTCTCAGGAGGCAGGCTCAGACGGTGTTAGGCCCAGTATGGATTGCACGTGATTGCACAAAGGTTAGAAAGGGTACCGTTTCCCCGGATAACATGTATGGATCGCGTACACATTCAAAATATATGTCTCAGGAGGCAGGCTCAGACGGTGTTAGGCCCAGTATGGATTGCACGTGATTGCACAAAGGTTAGAAAGGGTACCGTATCCCCGGATAACATGTATGGATAGCGTACACATTCAAAATATATGTCTCAGGAGGCAGGCTCAGACGGTGTTAGGCCCAGTATGGATTGCACGTGATTGCACAAAGGTTAGAAAGGGTACCGTATCCCCGGATAACATGTATGGATAGCGTACACATTCAAAATATATGTCTCAGGAGGCAGGCTCAGATGGTGTTAGGCCCAGTATGGATTGCACGTGATTGCACAAAGGTTAGAAAGGGTACCGTTTCCCCGGATAACATGTATGGATAGCGTACACATTCAAAATATATGTCTCAGGAGGCAGGCTCAGACGGTATTAGGCCCAGTATGGATTGCACGTGATTGCACAAAGGTTAGAAAGGGTACCGTTTCCCCGGATAACATGTATGGATAGCGTACACATTCAAAATACACTCACTGGCCACTTTATTAGGTACACCATGCTAGTAAGGGGTTGGACCCCCTTTTGCCTTCAGAACTGCCTCAATTCTTCGTGGCAGAGATTCAACAAGGTGCTGGAAGCATTCCTCAGAGATTTTGGACCATATTGACATGATGGCATCACACAGTTGGCGCAGATTTGTCGGCTGCACATCCCTGATGCAAATCTCCCGTTCCACCACATCCCAAAGATGCTCTATTGGATTGAGATCTGGTGACTGAGGAGGCCATTTGAGTACAGTAAACTCATTGTCATGTTCAAGAAACCAATCTGAGATGATTCGAGCTTTATGACATGGCGCATTATCCTGCTGAAAGTAGCCATCAGATGTTGGGTACATTGTGGTCATAAAGGGATGGACATGGTCAGCAACAATACTCAGGTAGGCTGTGGCATTGCAACGATGCTCAATTGGTACCAAGGGGCCCAAAGAGTGCCCAGAAAAAATTCCCCACACCATGACACCACCACCACCAGCCTGAACCATTGATACAAGGCAGGATGGATCCATGCTTTCATGTTGTTTACGCCAAATTCTGACCCTACCATCCGAATGTCGCAGCAGAAATCGAGACTCATCAGACCAGGCAACGTTTTTCCAATCTTCTACTGTCCAATTTCGATGAGCTTGTGCAAATTGTAGCCTCAGTTTCCTGTTCTTAGCTGAGAGGAGTGGTACCCAGTGTGGTCTTCTGCTGCTGTAGCCCATCTGCCTCAAAGTTCGACGCACTGTGCGTTCAGAGATGCTCTTCTGCCTACCTTGGTTGTAACGGGTGGCAATTTGAGTCACTGTTGCCTTTCTATCAGCTCGAACCAGTCTGCCCATTCTCCTCTGACCTCTGGCATCAACATGGCATTTCCGGCCACAGAACTGCCGCTCACTGGATTTTTTTTCTTTTTCGGACCATTCTCTGTAAATCCTAGAGATGGTTGTGCGTGAAAATCCCAGTAGATCAGCAGTTTCTGAAATTCTCAGACCAGCCCTTCTGGCACCAACAATCATGCCACGTTCAAAGGCACTCAAATCACCTTTCTTCCCCATACTGATGCTCGGTTTGAACTGCAGGAGATTGTCTTGACCATGTCTACATGCCTAAATGCACTGAGTTGCCGCCATGTGATTGGCTGATTAGAAATTAAGTCTTAACACACAGTTGGACAGGTGTACCTAATAAAGTGGCCAGTGAGTGTATATGTCTCAGGAGGCAGGCTCAGACGGTGTTAGGCCCAGTATGGATTGCACGTGATTGCACAAAGGTTAGAAAGGGTACCGGTTCCCCGGATAACATGTATGGATAGCGTACACATTCAAAATATATGTCTATACATCAGGAGGCAGGCTCAGACGGTGTCAGGCACAGTATGGGTTTGACGGCCCAGACTACACAGCGGAGGAGCAGGGAGAGGTAAAGATTGCAAATGCTGGGGCCCTGCCCAAGCAAGGGGGGCCCACTCGTGGGCGTCGGTACTGGCACTGGGCCCCTCATAGTAAGGCTCTGTGTCTGACGGCGGGTTTGCACCACCACCGTCAGAGACACTTGATTGCACTATGAAGGACCCTGTACCAGTGCCCGTGCCCAAGAGTCGGCCTACCCACCTGTCCAGGGCAACGGCACTCGCACGGTGTCGTGCGCTAGGTGGTGACCCCGGCCATGGGGGGGGAGGCAGCACAGTTAGGGAGTTTTAGAAAGTGGCATATGTTGATGTTGGACATTCAGCTGATGCAAAAGGTGAAATAGGTCAAGTCCCAGGAAGAGGTGGACCAAAGCAAGCCATTTTTCTGTCACCCTATGTGTCATCAGAGGAAGGTGGGACAAAATCCTTGGAAACCCATGCGTGGTTCATTTTAATGAAGGTTAGATCATCCACATTTTGGGTTGACAGACGGGTCCTTTTTTCTGTCAGGATTGATCCAGCTGCACTGAAGACTCTTTCCGATAGCACACTTGCAGCTGGGCAAGCGAGCTCCTGTAAGGCATATTGTGCCAATTCAGGCCAGGTGTCCAGTTTAGCGGCCCAATAGTCAAAGGGGAATGACCTGTGTGGGAGAACATCGATATGGGAGGAAAAGTAGTTTGTAACCATAGTTGACAACTGCTGTCTCCTGTCACTTTCCATCGATGCAGTATTACCAGTTGTGTGAGCGGTACTTGAAAAATCAGTCCACAACATTGTCATGAAACCCCTGTCTCCAACGCCACTTCTGCTGTGTGCACCACGAACACCTCTGCCAAGCTGCCCCCGGCCCGTACGGCTCGTGTGAGAACCATCACCGCTGCTGTGTGCTGGGAATGCCTCAAGCAACCGATTTACCAGAGTTGCTTGTTTATTAGCCAATATTAGGTCAAGGTTCTCCTGTGGCATGATGTTTTGTAATTTGCCTTTATAGCGTGGATCCAGGATGCTGGCCAACCAGTAGTCGTCATCGTTCATCATTTTGGCAATGCGTGGGTCCCTTTTTTTGGATCTGCAAGGCATAATCTGACATGTGGGCCAATGTTCCCGGTGTCAATGATGCACTGCGAGTGCTGGTTGGAGGAGCACTTTCTGGCAAATCCACATCCCTCCAGTCACGCACAAACCCTGTACCAGACCTTGCCACGCCAACATTTTCACTTGCCCCACGAGATGCATCCTCCTCCCCTAAGTAATCATCCCCATCATCCTCCTCCTCCTCCTCTTCTTCCTCCACCTCGTCCAGGAGAGGTCCCTGAGCAGACAATGGCTGAATGTCATCAAGGATTCCCTCCTCCTCTTCCTCCTCATCAACATTGGCTGCAGACGCCTGCTCCTTAATGTGCGTCAAAGTTTGCATGAGCAGACGCATAAGTGGGATGCTCATGCTTAGGATGGCGTCGTCTGCGCTTACCAGCCGTGTGCATTCCTCAAAACACTGAAGGACTTTACAGAGGTCTTTCAGCTTCGACCACTGCACACCTGTCAACTCCATATCTGCTCTCAAAGTGCCTGGCCGTGTATCCTCCCACAAATGCATTATGGCCAGCCTCTGCTCGCACAGCCGCTCCACCATGTGCAGGGTGGAGTTCCACCTTGTTGCAATGTCGATAATGAGGCGGTGGTTGGGAAGGTGGAGCAATCGCTGCAGCTTCTGCATACGAACCGAGTGTACAGGCGACCGGCGGATGTGCGCGCACAGTTTTCGCACCTTCTGGAGCAGGGCTGTTAACTCCGGATAATTTTTGAGGAAGCACTGAACCACCAGGTTCAAGGTGTGAGCCAAGCAAGGTATATGACTGAGTTTTGAAAGGGCTATGGCTGCCACAAAATTACGGCCGTTATCACTAACTACCTTGCCTGCCTCAAGATGTACACTGCCCAGCCATGACTCAGTTTGTCGCTTCAAGTACTCGGCCAGCACCTCGGCGGTGTGTCTGTTGCCCAAACACATCATCTGCAACACAGCCTGCTGACGCTTTCCACTAGCTGCTCGATAGGGGGACACATCGTGTGCAACAGTGGCAGCTGCAGATGGAGTGCTCGTACGACTGCGCTCTGTGGACGAGCTTTCGCTTCTGGAGGAGGAGGAGGGTCGAACGCCTACAGCCAACTGTTTCCTATACCGTGGGCTAGGCAGCACTGTCCCACCACCGCTGTCCCCTGTGGACCCTGCATCCACCACATTAACCCAGTGCGCAGTGATGGACACGTAACGGCCCTGGCCATGCCGACTGGACCATGCATCAGTTGTGAGGTGCACCTTTCCGCTCACTGACTGCTTGAGTGCATGGACAATGCGGTCTTTCACATGATGGTGGAGGGCTGGGATGGCTTTGCGAGAGAAGAAGTGGCGACTGGGTAGGTCATAACGTGGTACTGCATAGGCCATGAGTTCGCGGACAGCTGTGCTTTCCACCAACCGAAAGGGCATCATCTCAAACGAGATTAGTTTGGCAATGTGGGCGTTCAAACCCAGTGTACGCGGATGAGAGACTGAGTACTTTCTTGACCTACTCATAGTGTCTGGGAGGGTGAGCTGGACTTGAGAGCTGCATATGGTGGAAGTAGCGGTGGACAGGGCGGACTGAGAGAGGGTTGATGATGGTGATGGAGTTGGTGTTCTTTCTGATGGCCTAGAATCAGTCTTTCGTTGATATAACAGTGGGATTCCCTGACTGCTGTGGCCTTGCAACGACACCTCAACATTTGCTGCTGTGCTAACCGGTGGGCTTACAGTGGGGGAAACAATGTAGCGTTGCTGACTACCTTCGTTGTGATCAGTTGCACATGTGGCACTTGAGGTTTGGTGTTGTGTCCACGCTTGCAAGTGCATGCTGGTTAAATGTCTAAGCATGCAACTGGTATTCAAATTTTTCAGATTTTTCCCTCGGCTAAAGGTCTTTGCACACTTCTTACAGATAACCTTGGCCTGATCATGAGGATTTTGTTCAAAAAAGTGCCACACTGCACTCTTCCTACTTTGGCAGACATTTTGCGGCCTAGCACGCTGTGATCTTTTGACCCTCTGGACAAGCTGTCCAGCAACTCTTTTGATGTTTGGAACCTGTCTTTGGAGTGCTCCGGGCCTGCCAGATAACAGCTGTTGCGATGTCGATGTCTGCTGTGGATGCTCCTCATCTGAGCTATTGAAAGCAGCACCCTCTTCCCCCAATGGATGCCAATCTGGGTCAACAACTGGGTCATCCATCACCTCCTCTTCTATGTCATGTGCACCTTCCTCTGTGTCACCGTGTATGGTGGTATAGTGTGCGGGAAGGGGCACCTGAGTCTCATCAGGGTCAGAATCTGGCTCTGTACACTGCAAGGATAATGTAGTGCTCTGAGTGAATGTACCAGCAGAATCATCCATCAGCGGCTGTGCATCAGTGCACTCCATGTCAGATTCATCTTGGCCTGGGTAATTCACCATTTCACTTGATAATCCAGGCATGGTATGTGAAAACAGCTCCATGGAGTAATCAGTAGTATGGCCTGCTTCATCCTTCAATCTTGGTTGGGGTGAAGGACACAAGAAAAGGTGTGGTTCATGAACATGAGCCTCCAATGACAACTCAGTGCTTTTACTTTTTACAACTGAAGAAGAGGAGGCGATAGAGCTGGAGGCTGAGTCAGCAATGTAAGACAAAACTTTTTCCTGATGCTCTGGCTTTAAATCGGTTTGCCAACTCCTAGAAAACTAAGCGTTCGAGGCCTTATGTAGCCAGACGATGACGCAGGCTCAACACCTCCTGCATTCGGTGCTATTTTGCTCTTGCCACTACCATCAGATCCACCACCAACACCATCATTACCAGCTGCCAACCCCCGCCCAATTCCACGGCCTCTTCCACCAGCCTTCCTCATTTTTGGTAGAAATGTAGACAAAATCCAACAAACTATATAGTAATGTAAAACAAGGTACAAGGTGTCTATAGGACAGGGGAGATTTTGAATTTCTGCAGACACTTGTGGACACTGGACACTTTTGGATTGTGTGAGGCCCACTGATATCTGAGCGCTATGTGACAGGCTCGATGGCACAGCTGTGACCAAAGTGACTAGAGGATAAGGGAGATTTTGAATCTCTGCACACACTTTTGGACACTGGACACTTTTGGATTGTGTGAGGCCCAATGAATATCTGAGCGCTATGTGACAGGCTCGATGGCACAGCTGTGACCAAATTGACTAGAGGATAAGGAAGATTTTGAATCTCTGCACACACTTTTGGACACTGGACACTTTTGGATTGTGTGAGGCCCAATGAATATCTGAGCGCTATGTGACAGGCTCGATGGCACAGCTGTGACCAAAGTGACTAGAGGATAAGGGAGATTTTGAATCTCTGCACACACTTTTGGACACTGGACACTTTTGGATTGTGTGAGGCCCAATGAATATCTGAGCGCTATGTGACAGGCTCGATGGCACAGCTGTGACCCAAGTGACTAGAGGATAAGGGAGATTTTGAATCTCTGCACACACTTTTGGACACTGGACACTTTTGGATTGTGTGAGGCCCAATGAATATCTGAGCGCTATGTGACAGGCTCGATGGCACAGCTGTGACCAAAGTGACTAGAGGATAAGGGAGATTTTGAATCTCTGCACACACTTTTGGACACTGGACACTTTTGGATTGTGTGAGGCCCAATGAATATCTGAGCGCTATGTGACAGGCTCGATGGCACAGCTGTGACCAACGTGACTAGAGGATAAGGGAGATTTTGAATCTCTGCACACACTTTTGGACACTGGACACTTTTGGATTGTGTGAGGCCCAATGAATATCTGAGCGCTATGTGACAGGCTTGATGGCACAGCTGTGACCAAAGTGACTAGAGGATAAGGGAGATTTTGAATCTCTGCACACACTTTTGGACACTGGACACTTTTGGATTGTGTGAGGCCCAATGAATATCTGAGCGCTATGTGACAGGCTCGATGGCACAGCTGTGACCCAAGTGACTAGAGGATAAGGGAGATTTTGAATCTCTGCACACACTTTTGGACACTGGACACTTTTGGATTGTGTGAGGCCCAATGAATATCTGAGCGCTATGTGACAGGCTCGATGGCACAGCTGTGACCAAAGTGACTAGAGGATAAGGGAGATTGGATTGCTTTTAAAAAAGCAGTTTGCAGAGCAGTGGGTAAACAGCAATGCCAGCCTGTCAGGAAGCCTTAAAAGGCAGCCCAACAACCAACACCACTGATACACCACAATATAGCCTCCCCTTGCACTGCACACACAGTGACTGGTGTGTTGTGCAGGCCAAATTGCTAGCAGCAGAAGCAGTTTTTTTTTCTTCTCAGCAGGACAAAAAAAAAAATTGGGATTGCTTTTAAAAAAGCAGTTTGCGGAGCAGTGGGTAAACAGCAATGCAGGAATGTCAGGAAGCCTTAGAAGGCAGCCCAACAACCAACACCACTGATACACCACTATATAGCCTCCCCTTGCACTGCACACACAGTGACTGGTGTGTTGTGCAGGCCAAATCGCTAGCAGCAGAAGCAGTTTTTTTGTCTTCTTCCCTGCCTAACGCTCTCCCTACAGAATCAGCAGCAACCTCTCCCTATACTGAGATCGGCAGAAGTAAGATGGCGGTCGGCGTGCACGCCCTTTTATACCCCCTGTGACGCCCACCAAAGCAAGCCAATCACTTGCATGCCCTTCTGAAAGATGGTGGTGACCCCTGCCTATGTCATCACGTTGCCCACAGTGTCCGTGGATCCTGATTGGCTGAAAAAGAGCGCAAAACAAACTTTTGAAACGCGACTTTGGCGCTTAAGTCGCCGACCTTGTGGCCGACCTCATCCTAGGGTCGGGTTTCGTTTCATGAAACCCGACTTTGCCAAAAGTCGGCGACTTTTGAAATTTTTCGACCCGTTTCGCTCAACTCTAATTATCCCTTTAATCCAGATAGTCATATCACACAAAATCATTAATAAATAACATTTCCCACATGTCTGATTTACATCAGCACCATTTTTAAAGCACTAATTTATTTTGTTAGCCTTTTAAGAGGTGTAATAATGTAGCAACAATTTTTCATTTTTTCAAGGAAATTTACAAAATTTATTTTTTGAGGGACCTATCCAGGTATAAAGTGACTTTGGAGGACCTATATATTGGAAGACCCCAAACGTGATACCATTTTAAAAACACCACCCCTCGACACATTGAAAACTGTTGTCAAATAGTTTATTAACCCTTCAGGTGATATTCAGGAATTAATGCGAAGTGGTATAGAAGGAATTAAAAATTGCTTGTTTACCACCTAAATGTCGCTGACTTCTGAACTGACCGCTAGAGACGTGAGACTCTAAGGCCGCTATTTGGCCATGAACTGCTATGGTAAACATCAGGACCACACAATCATGATCTCAGTGTGTCAATTAGATTAAAGCAGAAGCCCCAACAATCTATTAACCATTTATTAGATGTAGTCACTTTTGACAACAGCAACTAAGGGGTTAAACAGATCTGGATGGTGCCAACACTAATCATTTGTGATACGGTAAGTTGTCAGCTATAGTGTACAGCTATCAGCTGCTGGATTGTTACCTGTATAGGGATACTATTCTCTTATATCTCAGGTCAGTAAAAAGACGTATTGGCTGTCATTAAGGGGTTAAATCACAGAAACACCGGAGGGTGTGGGAGTACAAATTCATTACAATCTTTGATTCTATTCACACAGGACTCAATTTGTCAGAAGGTTTTATGGCCCATTACCATATCTGAGCTATTTCCTCCAAACAGCCCTTTGATCTCACAGAACTTTCACAACACTGACGTAATCTTACCTAATTAAGGCTGGTTTCACACTTGTGTTTTTTTGCGCTGTTATTTCGCATAAAAAAGCGCATGCGTTTTTTTTCCTATTCTTAACATAGGTGCGCATACACATGCGTTTGTACGCGCTTGTATGCGCATGCGTTTTTTTGTAGTGTGCGCTCGGGCGCACAAAATGCACTCTGTTGCATTTTTTGAGCGTCCGACTTGCCCCCAAAAAATGCTTGCGCATGCAATGCGGTTTTTTTTCACCCAACCACCCATTATAGTCTATGGGTGCGCTGACGCGCACATGGTAATATGCACGTCAGTGCAAAAAAAGTATGCTTTTTTAAAAAAAAACTCGCAAATAAACGCACAAAAATGCATGATGCGTTTTTTATGTGCGTTTGCACTGCGCACGGTGCGCAGCGCAAAAAAACGCAAGTGTGAAAGCAGCCTAAGGATTCTCTCTTCAAGCTCAGTATTTGTTTACTGACATGTCCATGTATCACACCAGCAGGTGCTTTAAACTGTATTTAACCCCTTAGCGACAGAGCCAGTTTGCAGCTTAATGACCAGGCCAATTTTTACAATTCTGACCACTGTCACTTTAAGAGGTTATAACTCTGGAACGCTTTAATGGATCCCACTTATTCTGAGATTGTTTTTTCGTGACATATTGTACTTCATGTTAGTGGTAAAATTTCTTCGATAAGTCTTGTGTTTATTTATGAAAAAACAGAAGTATGGCAAAAATTTTGAAAATTTTGCAATTTTAAAACTTTAAATTTTTATGCCCTTAAATCAGAGAGATGTGTCACACAAATTTCTTAATAACTAACATTTTCCACATGTCTACTTTACATCAGCACAATTTTGGAAACAAAATTTTTTTTTGTTAGGAAGTTATAAGGGTTAAAAGTTGACCAGCGATTTCTCATTTTTACAACAAAATTTTCAAAACCATTTTTTTTAGGGACCACATCATATTTAAAGTCATTTTGAGGGGTGTACATGACAGATAATACCCCAAAGTGGCACCATTCTAAAAACTAGACCCCTCAAGGTGCTCAAAACCACATTCAAGAGTTTATTAACCCTTTACGTGCTTCACAGGAACTAAAGCAATGTGGAAGGAAAAAATTAACATTTAACTTTTTTTTGCAAAAAATTTACTTCAGAACCAATTTTTTTTATTTTCACAAGTGTTAAAAGAGAAAATCAACCACAAAATTTGTTGGACCATTTCTCCTGAATACGCCGATACCCCATATGTGGGAGTAAACCACTTTTTCAGCACACGGCAGAGCTCGCAAGGGATGGAGCGCCGTTTGACTTTTTCAACGCAGAATTGGCTGGAATTGAGATCGGATGCCATGTTGCATTCGGAGAGCCCTTAATGTGCCTAAACAGTGGAAACCTCCAGCAAGTGACCCCATTTTGGAAACTAGACCCCTTAAGGAACTTATCTAGATGTGTGGTGAGCACTTTGAACCTTCCAGTGCTTCACAGAAGTTTATAACGTAGAGCCGTGAACATAAAAAATCCATTTTTTTCCACAAAAATGATCTTTTTGCCCCCAAATTTTTATTTTTACAAGGGTAACAGGAGAAATCATACCCCCACAGTTGTTGTGCGATTTGTCCTGATTATGCTGATACCCCATATGTGGGGGGGAACCACTGTTTGGTGCATGGGAGAGCTTGGAAGGGAAGGAGTGCCATTTTGGAATGCAGACTTTGATGGAATGGTCTGCGGGCGTCATGTTGCGTTTGCAGAGCCCGTGATGGGCCTGAACAGTGGAAACCCCCCACAAGTGACCCCATTTTGGAAATTAGACCCCCCAAGGAGCTATCTAGATGTGTGGTGAGCACTTTGAACCCCCAAGCGCTTCACAGAAGTTTATAAACGCAGAGCTGTGAAAATAAAAAGTCTTTTTTATTTCCACAAAAGTGATTTTTTTAGACCCCAATTTTTAGACCCCCAAAGTTGGTAAATAGGGAAAACCCCTCAACTCTTGCTCCAACCCTAACCACAACACACCCCTAACCCTAATCCCACCTGTAACCTTAATCCCAACCCTAATCCCTAATCATAATTCTAACCCTAATCCTAGTTCTCCCTAACCCTAATTCTAACCCTAGCCCTAACCCTAGCCCTAACCCTAGCCTTAACCTTAGCCCTAACCCTAGCCCTAGCCCTAACCCTAACCCTAGCCCTAACCCTAGCCCTAACCCTAGCCCTAACCCTAACCCTAATGGAAAACTGAAAAAAAAAATATTTTCTTTCTTTATTTATGTTGGCCTAACTAAGGGGGTGATAAACGGGGGGTTATGTACTATTTTTTTTTATTTTGATCGGTATGATAGGTTATCATAGTGATCAAAATGAATGGAATCTGCCAGCCGGAGCCAGCATATCCCCGGCGGGCACACTGCGGATGCGCCCGCCATTTTCTTCCGGATCCAAGATGGCGGCGCCCACCGGAGGATGCTGGCGGGACGCGGGACCACCGGGAGGGGACCCTGGACCACGGAGAGGTACCGGGGGGGATCAGGGACCCTAGTTCTCTCTCCTCTGATGTGCGATCACATCAGAGGAAAGAGAAATTTAATGCAAAATCGCGGCTTTTTTTGCGGTCACCGTTATAGGGTTAATAACGGCGAATGCAAAAACGGGGTCGGTAAAAACCGACCAATTCATGTTCTCTGGGGTCTCAGCTACTCCCGGCTGCTGAGACCCTGGAGAAAATCCGACACTGGGGGGCGCTATTCACTTTCTCCACAGTGCCATGAAATAGCGGCGCTGTGGTTTATGTACACTCAATTACCACCGTTAAAAGGCGTATCGGCGGTCCCTAAGGGGATAAATAAGATTTCTTCAAATATTTTGTTATATCAGCCTGATGAAGGGATGTAAGCATTCCCAAAAGCTTGCTTTGTAACATCATTTACTATTATTTGTTAGCCATTAAAAGGTATCATACCAACAAGATTAAGATTCCTATTTTGTTTCTCTCACTGAGAGCACTTTATATATATATATCTTATGTATTATATCCTAAAAGGTAATCTTCTTAGACATATTTATACACCCCTACTGCCCTGGTGGGAGGAACCACACTCTATATCTAGAAGGAAGTAGGTTTCTTCCCATCACAGAAGGGACTTTCTACTGCGAGGCAGAAGGACTTTGGGTTCTCAACTGTAAGAGTCCTGGATATAGCTTCTTTTACCTTAGGAGCCCTGACTGCTGTAAGAGCAGTGGGTATGGGATCCTCTGCCACATGATGTAGTGCTGCTGATTCGCCACAAGGTTACAAAAGGCAGTGATGCCGTCCCTGGTAAACATAATACAACGGAGGATTTATGGGACAATAATCTGTCTACTGGGTGTTGATCAAGGAAACTAGACCGACTGCTATATGTGGAGTCGGGAAGGATTCTTTTCTTCCACCTCGTGGGATTTCCTGCACCCCGAATAGTGGTATGTCCATTTATAGGATGAACCCCAAAGTCTTATGTCTCCCTTTAAAGCTAACTATGAAAAAGACCTGCCCTTAGCCCTCAATGCGGTAACTCACTTTAGAGTTCTGTTCCAAACAGAAGAAATGCTAAGTGACTAAGCCAATTCAAGCATAGCTGTTCATCTGGCTAAGCCCAGTTGCAAAGAAATGAAGCTACAGAAGCTGGATCTGGGTCCTCAAACACGAGAACGCTATAGCCGGAGTTGGGGCCTGAGACAAAATATGAAGTGGTAGGCCGACCATACAAGGTGCGGTCACGCAACAAGGCACAATTCAGAAGATCTAAGCCAGAGGCCCACAGCAAGAGGCACAAAGAAACAACGCCTGAGTTACTATGAAGCACTGAGGTACTATGACACACATATGACACACCCAGAGGCACAGAGGCACCAAAGCATTATGATGCAATGATGCACCAAAGCACTATGATGCACAGAAGCACTATGATGCAATATGATTCAATATGATGCACAAAGACACTATGGAGCACTATGATGCAATATGATGCATAGAGGCAGTATGAAGCCCTATGATGCACTAAAGCACTATGATGCAATATGATGCACAAAGGCACTATGGAGCACTATGATGCAATATGATGCATAGAGGCAATATGAAGCACTATGATGCACAAAGGCACTATTATGAAGTGCTATGATGCAATATGTTGCGCAAAGGCACTATGAAGCATTATAATGCAATATGATGCACAAAAGCATTGTCATGAAGCACTATGATGCAATATAATGCATTAAGGCACTATGAAGCACTATGATGCATAGAGGCACTATGAAGCGCTGTGATGCAATATGATGCATTGAGGCACTATAAAGCGTTATGATGCAATATGATTAGTGATGACGCTCTCACAAATCAATTAACCATCTGTTCACTCTTTCTATCTTCCTTCTCCTAGTCGCAGGAGACATTGCTCCCAACTCTGTTCCCCCATGTTATGGAAAGTCAAACCCCGAACTGCTACACTCAGAAACCCCTCTAATCGTATTAATATTCCCTGCATGCCATCTGTCTCTCTTAATTGTGCCTTTGGAATTCTCGCTCAGTGTGTAACAAACTCTCTTTCATTCATGACTTTTTCCTTTCTAATTCTCTTAACCTTCTGGCTCTTACTGAAACCTGGATCCAGCAGTCAGACACTACCGCTGCTGCTGCTCTTTTATATGGTGGACTACACTTCTCTCATACCCCAAGATCAGACAATAGAGCAGGTGGAGGCATTGGTCTGCTCCTAGCACCAAAATGTACCTTTCAGGTTATCCCTCAACTACTCACACTTGTCTTCCCTTCTTTTGAGGTCCATGCCGTTAGACTCTACACCCCCTTCTCCATGCGAGTGGTGGTGGTGTATCATTCTCCCGGCCACTCCCATCAGTTCCTGGATCATTTTGCACTTGGCTTCCACATTTTCTATCCTGTGACATCCCTACCCTCATCATGGGCGATTTCAACATCCCCATTGCTCTTCTCCTCTCCCCATCTGCTACTCACCTTTTATCTCTAACCTCCTTGTTTGGCCTTTTGCAGCTTACTAATTCTCCAACACATGAAGACGGAACTCCCTTGACTTGGTCTTCTCTCGGCTTTCTGCAGTGGATGATTTTGCAAACTCACCTCTCCTGCTCTCTGACCACAACCTTCTTTCATTCTCTATCAAGAACTGCCAGGCCGCTCAGGTCACCCCCACTGTCCATACTTATAGAAACATACAGGCCATTAACACCCAGAAACTTATGAAGAACTTGCAGTCTTCATTGGCTCCTATCTCCTCCCTCTCATGTCCTGATTCTGCATGGAAGCATTACAATGAAACACTTCAAAGTGCTCTGGATGAATTTGCACCTCTTATAAATAGAACACCACAACGCAGACAGCGACAACCCTGGCACACCCTGCAAACACGTTTCCTGCAGCGGTGCTCCATGTGCGCCGAACGTCTGTGGAGAAAATCCAATCTACACAAAGATTTCATCCATTACAAGTTTATGCTTAGAACATACAACACTGCCCTTCACCTCTCAAAACATACCTATTTCAACACCCTTATCACCTCACTGTCCAATAACCCTAAACATCTCTTTGACACTTTTTATTCTCTACTCAACCCAAGAGTACAGGCCCCAACCATGGAGCTTCGAGCTGACGATCTAGCCAGTTACTTCAAAGAAAAAATTGACCAGATCCGACAGGAAATTATCTCCCAATCATCTCATTCCATGCACTGTCCTCCCTCCCCCACTGCATCTAGCTCACTCTCTGATTTTGAACCAGTCACAGAAGAAGAAGTAAGCAGGCTCCTTGCATCCTCTCGCCCAACACTTGCACCAGTGACCTATTTCCGTCACATCTCCTCCAGTCCCTTTCCCCTGCTGTCACCCCTCACCTAACTAAAATATTTAACCTCTCTCTCTCTTCTGGTATCTTTCCCTCCTCATTTAAGCATGCCATCATACATCCACTACTTAAAAAACCATCCCTCGACCAAAACTGTGCCGCTAACTATAGACCTGTCTCTAATCTTCCCTTCATCTCTAAACTCCTGGAACGCCTGGTCCACTCCCGTCTTATCTGCTAACTAGAGTTGAGCATTCCGATACCGCAAGTATCGGGTATCGGCCGATACTTGCTGTATCGGAATTCCAATACCGACATCCGATATTTTTTCAATATCGGGCACGGGCATCGGAATCGGAAGTTCAAAGTTGATTGACAGCCGAAATGACGTCATCATGATGCGCAGTGTGTGCGCATCATGATGCGCCGTCATTTCAGACCTTCCGGGGGTCTCTGCTGGCCTGCCGGGGGGCTGTGTGGACTGCCCGGGGTCTGTACCGGCCTGCCGGGGGGCTGTGCCGGCCTGCCGGTGGTCTGTGCACCCTGTGGGGGTCTGTACCGGCCTGCCGGGGGGCTGTGCCGGCCTGCCGGGGGGCTGTGCACCCTGTGGGGGTCTGTACCGGCCTGCCGGGGGGCTGTGCTGATGTCCGGGGGTCTGTGCAGGCATCGTCCGATGGGACTACAAGTCCCATCGGGCGATGCCTGCTACCATGACAGTGAATGACACATTAGCCAATGATGGGACAGTAGTAGTCCCATCATCCGGCTAATGTGTTAAATGTTAAAAAAAAAAAAAAAATACTACATACATACATACTACATGCATGCTACATACATACCACATATATACTACATGTATGTTACATACATACTACATGCTACATGCATGCTACATACATACCACATATATACTACATGCATGCTACATACATACTACATGCTACATGCATGCTACATACATACTACATGCTACATACATACTACATACATACTACATGCATGCTACATACATACTACATGCTACATACATACTACATACATACTACATGCATGCTACATACATACTACATATATACTACATGCATGATACATACATACTACATGCATGCTACATACATACTACATGCTACATACATACTACATATATACTACATGCATGCTACATACATACTACATGCTACATGCATGCTACATACATACTACATGCTACATACATACTACATACATACTACATGCATGCTACATACTACATGCTACATGCATGCCACATACATACTACATGCTACATACATACTACATACATACTACATATATACTACATGCATGCTACATACATACTACATATATACTACATGCATGCTACATACATACTACATGCTACTTACATACTACATACATACTACATGCATGCTACATACAATACATTCATACAATACATACATAGACATACAGTACATATAACATAGAGTAACATACTTACCAATACTTGTCACATTGTTCCCCGAAGCCATTGTCTTTTACGGAATAAATATTAACATAACAAACCACAAAAATACTCACCCATGATCCGAAGCAGTCCACGAGTGTGTCCCACGACGATCTTGGGTAGAGAACTGCAGCATCAGCTGATGCTGCCGCTCTCTACGGGCTGCAGGAATCCAATGACGGAAGGTAGGTATCCTTCCGCACTGTATTCCTCCGCCACTTAAAAAAAAAAGTCCCTAGTCTCACTTTATGGTAAAAGCTGTGTGGGAATTTCAATCGCCGTGGTGAGCGCCGCTGATCGCGGCCGGGTGTCTGCTGATTATCACAGCTGACACCCGGCCCAATGTGTCAGGGACCGCCCCCGACACGTTAACCCCTTGCACACCGTGATCAAACACGATCGCGGTGTACCGGGGGTTAAAGGGAAGCATCGGCAGGGAGGGGGCTCCTTCCGTGCTTCCCTGAGCCCCCCACGGCAGCGCAATGTGCAGCGCTGCTGCGGGGGGCTCCTTTCCAGCAGGCCCCCGAATCCAAGATGGCGACGGGGGCCTTCGGGGGCCTGCAGGAAGCTGGCTTCCTCAGTGCCTGCAAAGCGCAGGCACGAGGAAGCCTTCGGCACTGCCTGTGACAGATCCCTGATCTGTCACAGTGATCTGTGATTTGACAGATCAGCGATCTGTCACAGGACAGTGATGTCCCACCTGGGACTATTTAATAAAGTTAAAAAACAAATAAAAAAAAGTGTTAAAATAATTTAAAAAAAAATCGCCAAATAAATTAGAAAAAAAAAAAAATATTCCCCCAAATAAATCCATTTTTTGGAAATAAAAAAAAAACAATAAAAGTACACATATTAGGTATCGCCGCGTCCGTAACGACCCGCCCTATAAAACTATACCATTAGTTAACCCCTTTAGTGAACCCCTTAAAAAATAAAAATAAAAAACTAAGCAAAAAATAATGATTTATTATCATACCGCCAAACAAAAAGTGTAATAACGCGCGATCAAAAAGATGCATATAAATATCCATGGTACCGCTGAAAACGTCATCTTGTCCCGCAAAAATCCAGCCATCACACAGCATCATCAGAGAAAAAATAAAAAAGTTATAGCTCGCAGAATAAAGCGATGCAAAAATAATTATCTTTTATATAAAATAGTTTTCATTTCATAAAACCGACAAAATATAAAAAAAGACCTAAATGAGGTATCACTGTAACCGTACTGACACGAAGAATAAAACCGCTTTATCAATTTTACCGCACGCGGAACAGTGTAAATGCACTCCCGCAAAAGAAATTCATGAAACGCTGGTTTTTGTTCATTCTGCGTCCCAAAAATCAGAATAAAAAGCGATCAAAAAATGTCACGTGCCCGAAAATGGTACCAATAAAAACGTCTACTCGTCCCGCAAAAATTAAGACCTCACATGACTCGGTGGGTCAAAATACGGAAAAATTATAGCTCTCAATATGTGGTGATGCAAAAACTATTTTTACAATAAAAAGCGTCTTTTAGCGTGCGACAGCTGCCAAACATAAAAACCGCCATAAATAGTTAATCAAACCCCCCGTTATCACCCCCTTAGTTAGGGAAAAATAATAAAATTAAAATGTATTTATTTCCATTTTTCCATTAGGGTTAGGGTTAGGGCTAGGGTTAGGGTAGGGTTAGGGCTAGGGTTAGGGTTAGGGCTAGGGTTAGGGTTAGGGCTGAGATTAGGGTTAGGGGTGTGTTGGGGTTCGGGTTGGAGTTAGAATTGGGGGTTTCCACTGTTTGGGCACATCAGGGGCTCTCCAAATGCAACATTGCGTCTGATCTCAATTCCAGCCAATTCTGAGTTGAAAAAGTCAAATGGTGCTCCTTCCCTTCCAAGCTCTGCCATGCGCCCAAACAGTGTCTTACCCCCACATGTAGGGTATCAGCCTACTCAGGACAAATTGCAAAACAATTTTTGGGGTCCAATTTCTCCTGTTACCCTTAGGAAAATAAAAAATTGGGGACAAAAATATCATTTTTGTAGAAAAAAATGAAATGATTTTTTTATTTTCACGTCCGAGCGTTATAAAATTCTGTGAAGCACTTGGGGGTTCAAAGTGCTCACCACACATCTAGATAAGTTCCGTGGGGGGTCTAGTGTCCAAAATGGGGTCACTTGTGGGGAGTTTCAATAGTTTAGGTACATCAGGGGCTCTCCAAATGCACATGACACCCGCAGACCATTCCATCAAAGTCTGCATTCCAAAACGTCACTGCTTCCCTTCCGAGCCCCGACGTGTGTCCATACAGTAGTTTTCTCCCACATATAGGGTGTCAGCGTACTCATGACAAATTGGACAACAACTTTTGGGGTCCAATTTCTCCTGTTACCCTTGGGAAAATGAAAAAATCGGGGACTAATTGATCATGTTTGTGGAAAAAATACGATTTTTTTATTTTCATGCCCGGGCATTATAAACTTCTGTGAAGCCCTTGAGGGTTGAAAGTGCTCACCTCACATCTAGATAAGTTCCTTAGGGGGTCTAGTTTTCAAAATGGGGTCATTTGTGGGGGGTTTCTACTGTTTAGGTACATTAGGGGCTCTCCAAAGGCAACATGACACCCGCAGACCATTCCATCAATGTCTGCATTCCAAAGCGTCACTACTTCCCTTCTGAGCCCCGACGTGTGCCCATACAGTAGTTTTCTCCCACATATGGGGTATCAGCATACTCAGGACAAATTGGACAACAACTTTTGGGGTCCAATTTCTCCTGTTACCCTTGGGAAAATAAAAAAATGATGACTAAAAGATCATGTTTGTGGAAAAAATACGAATTTTTTATTTTCACGCCCGGGCGTTATAAACTTCTGTGAAGCACTGGGGGGTTCAAAGTGCTCACCACACATCTAGATAAGTTCCCTGGGGGTCTAGTTTACAAAATGGTGTCATTTGTGGGGTGTTTCCACTGTTTAGGTACATCAGGGGTTTTCCAATCGTGACATGGTGTCCGATCTCAATTCCAGCCAAAAACGCCAAATGGCGCTGCTTCCCTTCCGAGCTCTGCCATGCGCCCAAATAGTGGTTTACCCCCACATGTGGGGTATCAGCGTACTCAGGACAAATTGCACAATAACTTTTAGGGTGCTGTTACCCTTGGAAAAATAAGAATTGAGGGTGAAAAGATCATTTTTGTGGAAAAAATATGATTTTTTAATTGTACGGCTTTATGTTATAAACTTCTGTGAAGCCCTTGGGGGTTCAAACTTCTCACAAACACATCTAGATAAGTTCCTTAGGGGGTCTAGTTTCCAAAATGGTGTCATTTGTGGGGGGTTTCCACTGTTTTGGTACATCAGGGGTTTTCCAATCGCGACATGGTGTCTGATCTCAATTCCAGCCAAAAACGTCAAATGGCGCTGCTTCCCTTCCGAGCTCTGCCATGCTCCCAAATAGTGGTTTACCCCCACATGTGGGATATCAGCGTACTCAGGACAAATTGCACAATAACTTTTAGGGTCCTGTTACCCTTGGAAAAATAAGAATTGAGGGTGAAAAGATCATTTTTGTGGAAAAAATATGATTTTTTAATTGTACGGCTGTATGTTATAAACTTCTTTGAAGCCCTTGTGGGTTCAAAGTTCTCACCACATATCTAGATAAGTTCCTTGGGGGGTCTAGTTTCCAAAATGGGGTCACTTGTAGGGGGTTTCCACTGTTTAGGTACATCAGGGACTCTCCAAACATGACATGGCGTCCGATCTGAATTCCAGCCAATTTTGCATTGAAAAAGTCAAACGGCGCTCCTTCCATTCTGAGCTCTGCCATGCGCTGAAACAGTCGTTCCCCCCCACAATTCAGGTATCAGCGTACTCAGGACAAATTGCAAAATAACTTTTCCAGTCCAATTTCTCCTGTTACCCTTGGTAAAATAAAAAAAATTGAACCTGAATTATTTTTTTTGTGAAAAAAGTTAGATGTTCATTTTTTTTTAAATATTCAAAAAAATTCCTGTGACGCACCTAAAGAGTTAATAAACTTCTTGAATGTGGTTTTGAGCACCTTAAGGGGTGCAGTTTTTAGAATGGTGTCACTTTTGGGTATTTTCTATCATATAGACCCCTTAAAGTGGCTTCAAATGTGATGTGGTCCTAAAAATAAAATGGTGTTGTAAAAATGAGAAATCGCTGGTCAACTTTTAACCCTTATAACTTCCTAACAAAAAAAAATTTTGGTTCCAAAATTGTGCTGATGTAAAGTAAACATGTGGGAAATGTTAGTTATCAAGTTTTTTGTGTGCCGTATCTCTGTGATTTAAGGGCATAAAAATTCAAAGTTGGAAAATTGCGAAATTTTCAAAATTTTTGCCAAATTTCCATTTTTTCACAAATAATCGCAAGTTATTTGAATGAAATTTTACCACTGTCATGAAGTACAATATGTCACGAGAAAACAGTGTCAGAATCACCAGGATCCATGGAAGCGTTCCAGAGTTATGACCTCATAAAGGTACAGTGGTCAGAATTGTAAAAATTGGCCCGGTATGAACGTGCAAACCACCCTTGGGGGTGAAGGGGTTAATCGGTTTCCCTCTTACCAAACTCTCCCCCCTCCAATCTGTCTTGAATGCTGCAGCCAGGATCATATTCCTCGCGAATCGTTATACCGATGCCTCTACCTTGTGCAAGCCATTACACTGGCTACCCATCCACTTCAGATTCCAGTACAAACTTATTACCCTCACCCTCAAAGCTCTCCATGGCTCAGCACCACCCTATATCTTCTCCCTTGTTTCAGTATACCACCCTACCCGCGCCCTCTGTTCTGCTGATGACCTGAGGTTAGCATCCTCAATAATCAGAACCTCCCACTCCCGTCTCCAAGACTATACACATGCTGCTCCAATTCTTTGGAATGCACTTCCTAGGTCAATACGATTAGTCCCCAATCCCCACAATTTTAAACGTGCCCTGAAAACGCATTTATTCAGACTGGCCTACCGCCTCAACACATTAACCTAATCTATCCCTGTGTGGCACAGCCAAAAGTTTTACCATAACCAGGTTCCCTGCATCATGTTCCCACATGCTTTATGGATCCATTAGCCCTCTGTGTCTGTACTGTTACACACTTAACATTATGGTATCTGTTATGATCTATGTGATTATTGTTATGCTGTAATGTCTATCATCTGTACATGTCCACTCTGAAATGTAAAGTGCTGCGGAATATGTCGGCGCTATAGAAATATAATTTTTTATTATTATTATTAGTGATGGGCAAGCACTAAAATGCTCTAGTGCTTGTTGTTCGGGTCGAGCAATTGGACTGCTCGGGTACTCGGACAGAACAACGAGCCCAATGTAAGTCTATGGGAGACCAGAGCATTTTTACCGCGATCCCCCGGGGGTCCTTTTAAGGTCTAAAAATGTCAGAAAATGATGGAAACACTTGGAAACACTGCTCAAATGACATGGGGACATTATGGGGATCACCCCTGGAAGCATCCCTGACACCTATTAAACAATGTTTTCACAGTTTCATGCCATTTTTACCGATGCACCAAAAAAAAAAAAAAAAAAAATGAAACCAAAACAGATTTTGCTGGGAAATATGTTAAGGTACATCCTTTCCAGGTTAGTGACTTGTATATAAGGCAGAATATATAACCCCAGACCAAAATGTTCCTCCCCCACATGGGCTATGTTCAGACGCCGCATTTGTGAAGCATTTTTCAACTTTAACATTGCTATCAACCAAAACAAATGCATTCACTGGGAAATATCATTGTAACATTTACCAACCCTAGCTAGCCATGTGGTGTGTGACACATAAGCAGACATATCTGGATTCATTTACGAAAAAGGGACGCAAAGTCAAAGAGCCTATTTTTACAGGGGCATCGGTCAGCATTAATCGGCTTAAAGGGCCATTATTAAACAGTGGGTCTCCTATACTGTAATAGCCTATGCAGTGAGTGAATGGGCTGCCAAGAATTACGACGCACCTCAATACCCCTTTCACGAGATGTCCAGGAAGGTTTCCCTAAGAAATGTTGCATTGACTGCAAGGCCTGCCCTGCTGCCAAGTCATCTGCACCCCAATAAGCCTTTGAACCCACATACTGGATATGCACAGGCAAATTCATTTCACATTATTCATTTTGTACTCCTATTCTGTTTTCTTATGGATTGACTGTAAGGCATGCCCTTCTACCAAGTCATATGCACCCCTATAACCCCAATCCCCCTTGGAAGAAATATGTAGGAGGGCCTCTTATCAAAAAATGTCACATTAAAAAGGAACAGGTCTACTAGACTTGTAATTCCTATACAATAAGTGCATGGGCTGACAATCATTTCTCCCTGGAGGAGTAAAATTGTTAAAAATATTTTATGGGCATCATAAACACCCTTGCCAAAAATTGGACTGGCTGTAGCAGCACAGAACCCGTTAACCCTGATGATCTAGGGGTGGAGAATGAGGAGACATAATGATAAATCATACTGAAATAAAACAAATAACTAAAAAATGTGAATCCACATATGAAAGAAAATAACAAAAGGGAGGGGCGAAGACAGGTCCATAGATGTAAAGCCAGAATGTGTCCAATGAGATATGTTTGACCTTAGCAACAGATCAGGGACAGGGATATAAATAAAAATATCATATAATAGGATTTCACTATTTTTATATTGGAGAGGTATACACTAGGTCATAAGAGGATGTTCCACAGATAGGAAAAATGGAAAATATAAGAATAAATGGGAAGAATATACGTACGTCTCATTTTTATGAGATCTCTCCCTGGGGAGTAACATTTGTTTTGGTTTCAAGTTAGTAACGGGCATCATAAAAACACCCTTGCCAAAAATTGGACTGGCTGTAGCAGCACAGAGCACGTTAATCCTGGTGATCTTGTGGCGGAAAATGAGGAGACATTGATGAAGGCCTCATTAAAAACTAGGCCCAATGTAAAGGAACAGGTCTCCTAGATTTGTAATGCCTATAAACGCAGAGCCTGGGCTGACAAACATTTCCCCATGGGGGGTTCATTTTTTAAAAATATACTATGGGCATCATAGACACCCTTTCCAAAAATTGGACTGTTATAGCAGCACAGAACCCGTTTATCCTGGTGATCTAGTGGTGGAGAATGAGTAGACATAATGATAAATCATACTGAAATCAAACAAATAAAAAATGTGAATCCACCTATGAAAGAAAATAACAAAAGGTAGGGGCAAACACAGCTTCATAGATATGAAGCCAGAATGTGTCCAACGAGATATGTTTGTCCGTAGTAACAGCTCAGAGTCAGGGATATAAATTAAAATAAAATATAATAGTATTTCAATATTTTTCTATTGGAGAGGTATACACTAGATCCTAAGAGGATGGTCCAGAGATAGTGCAACTGGAAAATATAAGAATAGATTGGAAGAATATACGTGCGTACATATCATTTTTATGACGGTTCCCCCTGGGGGAGTAACATTTGTTTTGGTTTCAAATTAGCAACGGGCATCATAAAAACACCCTTGCACAAAAACTGAGCGACTTTTGCATCACAGAGTATGTTCACCCTGGTGTTCTACTGGCTGTGGATGATGAGGATGAGGATAAGGAGGAGGATAACACCAAACAGATCAAATCAGGAAGCAGATACCCATGTGTGGTTGTGAAGAGGTGCATGAGAATACACCTCCACAAAAAAGACAATGTATTTGAGGTTATGTTTTGCTGTTTTCATTCAGTGGTGTACAGAAGTCTTGCCCAATCCAACCCTTGTTCATTTTTATAAGAGCTAGCCTGTCAGCATTGTCAGTTGACAGGCGGATGCGCTTAGTTATCTGTTATAATTCCACCAGCGGCACTAAAATCCCGCTCTGACAGAACGCTAGCAGCAGGGCAGGACCTCCAAGGCATAGAGATCCAGTTCATGCCATGTGTCCAGCTTGGATACCCAATTATTAAAAGGCACAGAGGAATCACAGAGGACGTTTGTACAATCTGCAAGGTACTCCCTCAGCATCTTCCCAAACATTGCACTTCTTGTGACAGCACCCCTTGCGTCTGTGCCGGCACGATGGGAGGGTCTGAGAAAACTGTCCCAGAACTTTGCCATTGTTCCCCTGCCTGAGCTGGATGGTACTTGTGTTTTTCTTGCTTGGACTCCTTGGTTGTACAACAAACTCTTACGTCTGCTGCCAGCATTCTCACATGGGAATTTTTTCAGTAATTCCGCTACAAGGGCCCTCTGTTACAGCAAAATTTTTATACACCTCTCTGCCTCTGGAATAAGAGATTGAAAGTTTTCCTTGTAGCGTGGGTCTAGAAGTGTCACCAACCAGTAATGAGTGTCGCCGAAAATTTTTATAATGCGAGGGTCACAGGAAACGCAGTGCAACATAAAATCAGCCATGTGTGCCAGACTGCTAACAGGCAAGACTTCCGTGTCCTCACCAACAGGAAAACTGACCATGCTGTCCTCCTCCTGATCCTCCTCCTCCCTGTCCTCAGGCCATCCCCACTGAACAGACGATATGACAGCTGTGCTTGCAGTACCATCTATAGCACATGAAAGTAGCTCCTGTTCTTCCTCCTCCTCCTCCTCATTGTCTACCAATCCACATTGCGACGACATGAGCCTAGGCTGAGTGTAATCACCCTGTGTGGTTCCTTGCTCCATGTCCTCATGCTCTGCTTGCAATGCATCCTCTTTAATTGTGAGCAGAGCGGTTTTCAGAATGCTGAGAAGCGGGATGGTGACGCTAATTATGACGTCACCACTGCTCACCATCTTGGTGCAGTTTTCAAAGTTCTGGAGGATGTTACATATGTCTGACATCCATGTCCACTCCTGAGGTCTTATGCGTGGAGCCTGAACTGAATATCGATGGCCTTGTTGATGCTGGTAGTCAACAACTGCCCTCTTCTGCTCACAAATCCTTTACAACATATGCAGTGAAGAGTTCCAACATGTGGGGACATCAAACACCAGTCGGTGAGCCAGAAGCTGCAAACGCTGCTGAAGCATGGCAAGGGCGGTTGAAGCTGTAGCTGACTTTTTAAAACGGGCAGACAGATGGCATACTTTCACTAGCAGATCTGGCAGCTCCAGGTAGCTTTTGAGAAAACGTTGAACCACGAGATTAAGCACATGGACTAGGCAAGGTACGTGTGTGAGCTCACCTTGCCTCAGAGCCGCCACCAGGTTCCGGCCATTGTCACACATGACCATGCCTGGCTGTAGGTTCAGCCATGTCATCTAAATATCTGACTGCTCTTTCAGCGCTGTCCACAATTCTTCTGCATTGTGCGGTTTGTCACCTATGCAGATTAGCTTCAGCACAGCCTGTTGCTGCTTGGCTGAGGCATTGCTGCAGTGCTTCCAGCTTCTGACGTGTTCATTTCAGAGATGCAGGCTGAAGAGGAGGAGGAGGTGCAGGAGCTGTAGACTGTGAGGGCAACCCTGATTGACATAGGGCCCGCAATCCTCAGAATCGGGAGGACGTGTTCCATCCAAAGATCCGGCTGGGTCCTGGCTTCCACTATGTTAACCCAGTGTGCCGTCAGTGAGATGTACCATCCCTGCCCTTAAAGCACTTGTCCACGTGTCCATGGTTAGGTGGACTTTCCCCGTTCCTTGCCCCATGCCTTGCCCATTTTAAATGGACTACTGAAATATTTAAAAAGCTCAATACAAATGGACCTACTTGGAGAAAAATTATATGTGATCAGTATGCCTGTGAAGCAAAGATTTTTTCCACCAGAGATACACTTTGCTTCAGCCTGAGATACCAGACTGTATTAATTTTTTTTAAGGTTTTCTGTTAATTTTTGAAAACACCAAATAATGAGTAGAACAAGGCTAGCAGACAGAACTATGCAACGTACGTATGTCTGCAAAGCAAAGATTTTTACACCACAGATACAACAGGCCTCAGCCTGAGATAAGAGACTGTATTCATTTTTTTATTTTTTGGATAAAAAAGACTGCTGGATATAACGTGACAGACTGCCCAAAAAAGTGAAGTTAGGCTAGTTTCACATTTTTGATGATGCGGCGCTTGCTTAAAATTCCAACATGATGCGTTCTATGCTGGTCACCGCACCGTCAACACGACGCATGCGGCGGCATCTGCATACTGCGGCGCGGCCTGGGTACCCAATGTTAAAGATAGGGTACGCAGGCCTCAGGAAGCCGCATTCAGAAATAGGCGGAGCTAAACGGAGGAGGCACGGTGGAGCGGGGCTTCATGGAGGAAGTCCGCAGCCCTCCGTCCGCAAATGTGAAACCAGCCTTAGACCAAAAATGACTAAAATGCCTCTCACGGATTTATGAGGTGTGTCACAGATAGACCCCACTGTAAAATGTGGCCTGTTTTTTAAAATAATGCAACATAGGGCTGTAAATAAGTAATGTGACATACAGGCCAAAAAATGAAAACTGTCGTAAACTGGCCAAACTTTGAGCACACACAGATATGAGCTAGCATGGAGTTACCACTATGCTAAATGTGGGTTTTATTGTGGCTAAATTGTGCTGTACATAAGTACAGTTTCACCTAGGACAGAAAAAGAAAACCTCAGTAAACCGGCCAAACTTTGAGCAGACACAGATATGAGCTCTCACGGAGATACCACTTCGACAAATGTGTGCCCTGGTTTTTTTTGCTTATTTTTGGGCTAACTAGTGCTGTATGTAATGACAGTTTCACCCAGGACAAAAAAAAAACGCCATAAACTGGCAAAACTTTGAGCACACACAGATATCAGCTACCACGGAGATACCATTCCACAAATGTGTGGCCTGTATTTTTTTTTGCTAAATACTGCTGTATTTAACTACAGTAACAGCCAGGCCACAAAAAGAAAACCGCCGTAAACTGGCCAAACTTTGAGCACACACAGATGTGAGCTGGAACGGAGATACCACTATGACAAATGTGTGCCCTGTTTTTTTGGGGGGGCTAACTAGTGCTATATATAAGTACAGTTTCACCCAGGACAAAAAAAGAATACCGCCGTAAACTGGAAAAACTTTGAGCACACACAGATATGAGCTGCACGGAGATACCACTACGACAAATGTGTGGCCTGTATTTTTTTTGGCTAAATACTGCTGTATTTAACTCCAGTGACAGCAAGGCCAAAAAAAGAAAACCGCCATAAACTGGCGAAACTTTGAGCATGCACAGATGTAAGCTCACACTACACCAAAAAATGTGTGGCCTGTATTCCATTTACACCTGGGGCTAGCTACAGTCATGGCCAAAAGTATTGACACCCCTGCAATTCTGTCAGATAATACTCAGTTTTTTCCTGAAAATGATTGCAAACACAAATTCTTTGGTATTATTATCTTCATTTAATTTGTCTTAAATGAAAAAACACAAAAAGAATTATCCTAAAGCCAAATTGGATATAATTCCACACCAAACATAACAAAGAGGGTGGACAAAAGTATTGGCACTGTTCGAAAAATCATGTGA